>NC_044392.1:50686534-51000389 GCF_006542625.1 Nomascus leucogenys
CCTCCCAGAGAGCTGGGATTACAGGTGTGAGTCACCGCGCCCAGCCAGGCCTGTAAGCTTTCTAAGGGCAGAGACTGCCTTATTACATATGTACCCCGCCAACTAACACAGTACCATCCACATACAGACAGACGCCCAGGAAATGTTAAACTGTAATTCTGGACAGGTTAAGTAGTATTAACCGTATTTACTAAATGTTTACCACATACTTACACTGTCCTCCTTGTTTCAAGGAGCTTAGTCCCCAAGGGATCACCCTGATGGAATATAAAAACTACACATAAGAGTTAAATTACGGAACGTAAGCCATTAGTGTTTTGCAAGACAACTCGGGTTGAGACTCAGTCTCTCCCTTCCACAGGCCAAGTGACACATCGTAATACCACTGGTACCGTTTTATTTTATTTTTATTTTTCGCGACAAAGTCTCGTCCTGTCGCCCAGGCTGGAGTGCAGTGGCGCGATTTCGGCTCGCTGCAACCTCCGCCTGCAGGGTTCAAGCGATTCTCCTGCCTCAGCTTCCCAAGTAATTGGGATTACAAACGCCTGCCACCACGCCCGGCTACTATTTGTATTTTTAGTAGAGGGGGGGGTGTTTCACCATGTTGGTCAGGCTGGTCTCGAACTCCTAACCTCAGGTGATCCGCCCACCTCGGCCTCCCAAAGCCTAGGATTACAGGCGTGAGGCACCGCACCCGGCCTGTTAGTACTATTTTAAAATCGAATCTGACCTCCAAATTATTTTCTGGAGCTCCATCATTTTCTGCTACCACCGCAAAGCTTAATCCTCTCCACCTGAGAATAAAAGGTTCCATCCTTCCGCTCTACAGTTTGACGCCCCGCTAAGTCTCTCGGACGCGGGGGGCTGGAGTGAAGGAAGCCGGAGTCCACCAAAGCTGCAAAAATACCACGGCCAGCAGCCCCGCCCCCGATATCCCCTACAGGCTTCCAATTGGTCCTTGTGGCTCACTCTCTTTCCAGGTTGGTGTTCCAGCTTGCCGGTCGCCTCTATAGAGCCCACCTTTAGACGGCGACTATTGGTAGATCGTTACGTCATTGCCCCATCTACCTCACTCCCACTGGCTCTCAAAGGAAGGGGCGGTCGCAACGTCATGGGCAAGGGCCGCCATTTTGACTGAGCAACCCTAGTGACAGGAGCCGAAGCAGCAGCGCAGGTTGTCCCCGTTTCCCCTCCCCCTTCCCTTCTCCAGTTGCCTTCCCGGGCCCCTTACACTCCACAGTCCCGGTCCCGCCATGTCCCAGAAGCAAGAAGAAGAGAACCCTGCGGAGGAGACCGGCGAGGAGAAGCAGGTGAAGTGGAGGAGGTGCGGGCGGGCGAGCTGGGGAGACCGTGATGGGGCGGGAGACGGTCTCCCACCAGTGCGGATTGGTCGCCATGGTCTCAGGCTCCGCAGGGGTTGGCCACTTTTTGCGTCACGCGGGGTGAGCTTAAACACGACCTGCTGCTTTGGCGCTGGTTAGTTGGGTCGTTTGTCACTCAATACTCTACTCTTCCTGATTGGCCAATTGCCTACCGCTCAAACCTTGGACGCTGTGCTATAATTGGCCGAGCATGGACGCGGGGCGGGTGGTTGGAAAGACGGTGAATGCAAAGGGGATGGCTGGTGGTCTTGGGTGTGATGTGTATTATTGGTTTGTAGAGGTAAGTGACCCAGCAACCAGGCTGGGGCCCGCAGCCTCAGTCAGCAAAGATAGGGGTCGAGGTAAAGACGTTTAAAAAAAAAAAACAGTATTGGGGGAGGGAAGAAGTGTAATTATTATGATGGCTAGTTTATAAGGCGGCAACTTTCTCAAGAGACCTATTTTAGTAGCTAAGGATGGTCTATTGCTCACCTTCAATGAGGACTCAACAAGACTGAAGAGGGCTAGAGTTCCAAACAGAATCATGGTTATTAATCTTGGAAAAGACGCCGACAGGGTCGTGAGAAAGACACTACTCTCTTCCCCTAGACTTCCAAGGCAGGGATTTAGTGCACCTGCGATTCCGTGATGGAAACACTAACGCCAAATAAACCCCTTATTGGGGTTTGTATTTGACTTTTAAAATTTAGTACTGGGTTCAGGCACTCATTAAATACACTTGGTGTTATATCTATGCGTAATTTTCAAGAGAAAGGAATATAATTCCACTAAAAAGAGCCATACGTTGACTTCATATCTTTTCAAAAAGTCACTAAAGGGCAGCAGGGACCACAAGAAACAAAAAGAGATCGACTACAGTAGTGAGAGCCCCTGCACCACCAGGGTAGGTATTGATTTTTTTGATGAAAGCTGGTGGGTAAATACTAGTGAGTCTACTGTATCTTTGTTTTCCTGAGGTTAAAAACGGTATCATTTTCCTCTCTGTTTATCAGCTTGCTACCATAATATTTGTGGAAATGTTGAAGCAAGCCTGTGCCATTACTCAGGTAGAGATCTTTGGAGAAGGCCACATAGCCTCCTCCACAGGGAGATCTTACAGGTGGCTTAGACCTTGAATAAGGAAGGAACTGCTTTGTTGTGTAGCAATTTTAAAAAAGAAAAAGAAATGAATAAGGAGGAAACATTTAGCAAACTATTTTTTGTTGTCGTAGAGATGGCATTTCAACATATTGCCCAGGCGGGTAGTGAATTCATGAGCTCAAGTGATGCACCCGCCTCGGCCTCCCAAAGTGCTGGGATTACAGGCATGAGTCACTGCTCCCAGCCCCAAATTATTTTTTTTTTTTATTTTCATGTGACATGTAGGATAGCCTAGGGAACCCTGCTACTCATCCTCTGTCACCAGAAGCCCTGCTAGCTCTTTTTTCTCTTTGTCTTTCTTAGCATTTGTGCTGAGTGATATGGCCCACTCTTTGATTAAAGTATTGTGTTTAGTATTACCTTTAGCCCAATACGCACAGGTCTCTGGGTGGTTCCTTGGGTGGAGTGTTAGAAGCAGCTTGTCTTTTTCTTCTCACAATAGTCATCTTGAGCTTTAGGGATTTTAACAAAGGTCTAGCTTTAACAGCAGAGTAGAGATAGCATATTTACAAGTGGGTGGATCTCCAGGAGAAGTTGATAGTATAATTGTTATCAGATATGAGAAGCAGTTGTTTCTCAGTCTTTAATTTTATTTGGCTCGTTTTTTTCTCCAGGACACGCAGGAGAAAGAAGGTATTCTCCCCGAGAGAGCTGAAGAGGCAAAGCTAAAGGCCAAATACCCAAGCCTAGGACAAAAGCCTGGAGGCTCCGACTTCCTCATGAAGAGACTCCAGAAAGGGGTATGGGGCATAGTCTCTTACCCTCTTTCTTTGGAGCCAAAGGGGGTTCTTGGAATGAAGTCTGTAGAGGTTCTACTGGATCCTTTTCTGGAGGTTTTGTTGTTGAACAGAAGTAGAGACGAATTTGAAATTTGAAAAGAGCAAGTCAAATTAATGTAAATCCCTGATGTGCTATCAATTCCCTCCTGATTTCCCATGTAGAAAATTAAGGCCTAACTTGGAGCATTTGGGTGTGTGGGGAAATGAGGGAAAGATGTTAGAAACTGAAATGCAGACTGCCCCCAGGCATTTGCCTGTTTGAATGTTGGAGGTTTTAGGATTGTGCACTTTTTAAGCATTAGAGATAAATTTTGGGATGCATCATTTCAGAAGAAGATCAAACCATCTCTCCTACAGAAATAAATCCTCAACTTGAAATGAATCAATTTCTTCATAACCTTGAAGTGAGCACCAGCCATTAATTATACTTCTGCAACAAATGTATTTTTCTTGTTGAGGGTGGTCCTCCTCACCAAGAGGGAGTCTACTTTCTTTTTTTTTTTTTTTTTGAGACGGAGTCTCGCTCTGTCGCCCAGGCTGGAGTGCAGTGGCACAATCTCGGCTCACTGCAAGCTCCGCCTCCCGGGTTCATGCCATTCTCCTGCCTCAGCCTCTCCGAGTAGCTAGGACTACAGGCGCCCACCACCACGCCCGGCTAATTTTTTGTATTTTTAGTAGAGACGGGGTTTCACCGTGGTCTCAATCTCCTGACCTCGTGATCCGCCCGCCTTGGCCTCCCAAAGTGCTGGGATTACAAGCGTGAGCCACCGCGCCTGGCCAAGGGAGTCTACTTTCATAGCCATGTAGCTCCTGATCAGATTTTTAGTTCCCAAAGGTACCTAAAGCTGACTGAGGGATTATATTATCTTTTTAAAAGAAAAAAAAAAAAAAATTTGGCCAGGCGTGGTGGCTCATGCCTGTAATCCTAGCACTTTGGGAGGCCGAGGCGGGCGGATCACGAGGTCAGGAGATCGAGACCATGGTGAAACCCCATCTCTATTAGTAATACAAAAACTTAGCCGGGCGTGGTGGCGGGCGCCTGTAGTCCCAGCTACTCGGGAGGCTGAAGCAGGAGAATGGCATGAACCCGGGAGGCGGAGCTTGCAGTGAGCCGAGATCGTGCCACTGCACTGCAGCCTGGGTGACATAGTGAGACTCCATCTCAAAAAAAAAAAAAATTTTATTTCCCTTACTCTCCTCTGCAATGACTGTAGGATTATAAATCATTACATTGGAGTGTGCTTCTCTGTGTGGATGAAATGGAGGGTGAAACATCCCTGTGGAGGATCCCAGTTATTGAGTCTTAGTCACAGATGATAATGTGATGCTGATTTGCATTTACCTTGCTGGAGGCAAAGCAGGCGTGGGCAGGCTGTCACAGTCATGGAACATGTGTGGGAGCTGTGAGAGTCAGAAGGAAAATACATTATCCTTATGAACAGGCCCAGTTTCTATTCCTGGTCTGGGAGAATAATCATTTTGAGGTTGTTGGCTTGTGGTTGATCTCCTGGTGCCTAGGATAGCCCCATATTTATCCTTCTCTATACCTTGCTCTTTTCTGTTTCTCCAGTTCCAGGCTATTGCCCTGTAGCCAGTAAGGTCCTCAGTTACCCTTTATGAATAAGTGATTTTGGTTGAACAATCCTATACTGACTGGAGTACAAAGGATGGCATGGGGTATCCCTTGACTCCAAAACTATATACTCTAGCTGGGGAACTGCTTACGTACCTGAAAAAGTCAGAACACACTGGGGAGAAGACATAAGTACATGTAATTAATGTTAAACTGTGTATGCATGAGGTTAATCAAGGAAGACTTCTTGAAAGATCCGAGTGTGCGTGAGGGTTTGTAATGGATGTGAGATGTGAGTCTCCTTGTTTTTGAGGAAGGCCAGAGTGCCTCACTCACCTAAACCTCCCTCTTATCTCTTAGCAAAAGTACTTTGACTCAGGAGACTACAACATGGCCAAAGCCAAGATGAAGAATAAGCAGCTGCCAAGTGCAGGACCAGACAAGAACCTGGTGACTGGTGATCACATCCCCACCCCACAGGATCTGCCCCAGAGAAAGTCCTCGCTCGTCACCAGCAAGCTTGCGGGGTAACCTGAGCCCCCCTCTCCTCCCCTTCCTCAACCACTGGACTTTTATATATTATAGGCAGGGATGAAATGGGCACCTAGTCAGATCTTCTCAGCTTGCTAGCCAGAAATGACTGTGATTCTGCTGGGGGCTGCTGAGAAGGTAATGTAGGTTGAAAAGGGGCCCTAAGTTTATTTATTTCGTTAGATTGACACTTCAACCCACTCCCTGTAGTCCAGGTAGGGCCCAGAAATAGGAAAGGCTAGGATTGGATAATGCTGCAAATGCTTTTTTTGTGTGAGAAACTGGAGAGATGTGATTTCTCCTTTTGGGAGAGAATGTCCCAAAATTGATTAGGCTGAGCCTTGGGAATAATTTGGCAGGTTTAACATCCCACGGCTAACCTAACATAGTTGGGAAAGGTAGATTGAATGAGACATGTTTTCTGTGCTTCTAAGTGTTGTGTCCCTTAGGCTGCTGTTGCTTCATGTTTCCATTATGGCAGGTTTAGAGAATCCTTAAAAAGAAAAATTGACTTGCTTGCCTAAAACTACAGTGCCCCTTTAGCCTCCATTACTTAGTATCTCTTACAGTTTGCTCTGGCTCTCAAATAATATAAAGATTAATGAACATTATTCACAGAAAATGGGCACCTTCTCTCTCTTTTCCAGCATGTTGCTTTTGAAAGTATCATGGGATAGTGGGAAGAGCACTGGTTTAGGAGTCAAGATATCTGGGTTCTCACTCTACTCAGTCCCAGCAGAGCTGTTGTATAACCTTGGTTAAGTCATTTAGCCTCTCTGGATTTCTGTTTCCTCATCTGTAAAACAGAGTTAAATGTATGTAAGATTGATTCTGATTCTGAAGTCATAACTGCCAGCAGAAAAACTCCGTACTGTTCATTGTAAAACTAAAAGTGAGGAAGGCTCGTGGGTGGTGAACCTCTGCTCTGTAATACTGGGAAAGTACTACAGAGGGGAACCATTTGAGGGATACATGAGGAGAGAGTAAATTGGGGTTTGGGGATTATAAATTCAGGCAAGAGAACCTTATAGATATCACAGTCTTGAGGGTCAAAACAAAATACTTAGGAAACTAGCCATGGAAGCTGCTTGCCTCTGACCCAGCCCACTTTCCCAGCCTACCTCTGGGCCTTAGCTGCTAAAAAGCTTCTCTGGCAGCAGAGCTGCAGGCCTGAGGAAACAAGCTCAGTCATGCACACATGTTGACCCATGTTTCAGATGCAGTCTGATGCCAGGTATATGTTAGGGAAAGAGGAAGAAGGGTAAACTGAGCTAGCCCCTGGGGCTGAGTACTCGTGCAGGGCTGGAGGAGCAGGTTCTTAGAAGATGATTCACCTTGGAGGAAGCTGGGGAAAGGGGTTAGGGAGGGAGAGGAGGAAGACTGAGAAATCTGCATTCCCAGAACTCAGCAACCCAGCTCTTTTATGATGAGAGATAGCCATGCTGACTCATGAACAGGTGGAGGAAAGGGGTTGCAGGTGACCACCATCTTCAATCTAGTTACCACCAGCTTGGCTAGAATCTTATTGAATGCAACTTGCTAGTTATGACAGAGAGGGCCAGGGTGAGAACTAATGTTCAAGAGAGCAAGATTCTATAATCCTCTTGCCCTCTCACATCACAAATTCTGATATACCAAACATTTGGCCCAGTGAGAATGACTGATAGACTTGCTGATGTGCATGTGGGGGGATGAGGTGTGTATATGCTTTTCTCCTGACTGGCCATTCAGTGTTCAGGCTGTCATTCAAATTGGATAGGAAAAAGTTGGTGAGGAAGGAATGGAGAGAGCAGGATCCCTGGACTCCCTGGTCCCCAAACTCCTTGACTGTCACTTGTAATTGTATATAATTTTTGTGTTTCTTGCTCCATTTCCTCATGCTGTCATCCTTAAAGTCCATGTGGGAAGGGGAAAATGCTGAACACCATTGTATAGTTTCTTCAACTGTCCCAGCCATGTTGTACATAGATATGTCATGTTATTATATATATAAATATATATATAATTTTGTACGTTTTCTTCATCTCTGATCTTCTCGAATTCTGTACTTTTTTTCTTTTCTGTCTGAACTGCCTTCTCTACCATTCAGCTTGAGTCCTCAAGACTACTGGTCACAATGAGTCTGATTTGTAGGAAGGAATAGGAGGAGCAGGGAAATCAGAAAAACTTTTGGTCTAACTCTGTCTCTCTACCTGGTCATCTTCAAGGCTAAGAAAACAAAGAAATAAGCTACATTCTGTATTTGCCAGTTTCCACAGCATGAAGTACATAGCTTCCTTAGCAAGGAGGGGTCATTCCAAAATCCAAATGCAAATTGCTTTGATTAAACCTAGATTATTAAATCCATTCAGAACAGCATGTGTGTGGTCTGGTTCTGGCCTCCACACAGTCACCACCTCACCACTGTGCTACCTCAGTCTTTGCAAGTAGCTGTGGCCATGCCTCTGAAACAGCCTGCTCTGAGCCAGGCAGCTTACCCACCTGGAAACCTCCAGTTGTTTTAATCTTATCTAAAGAATTGTTTTTCTATGTTTGTTATCCATGGATATCCCAGAAAGGCAGATAATGTTGTTTCGTGGATAGGAAAAGACTGAAATTCTATTTTTTGATTTTTTTTTTGCAACTCCCTTATGGATAGGATTGAGACATGCCAGGTAGCCTAATGGTTGTTAAATGTGGAGGAATCATGGGGTAGAGACTGGGATGGAGTTCAGGGTTTTTTTCCCCTATTACTTGACAGTGTTTTTTTTTTTTCTTCTGTGTTCGTCCGCAGTGGCCAAGTTGAATGATGCTGCCCGGGGCTCTGCCAGATCCTGAGACGCTCCCCCCCCCCCCCCCCCCAAACCCACCTGGGTCCTGTGCTGGCTCCTGCCCCTTCCTGCTTTTGCAGCCAGGGGTCAGGAGGTGGCTCGGGTGCGGGCTGGAGAGGCAGAAGCCCTTGCCTGTTGGTGTCCCAGCACATGGAGCCCCTTGGGCTGAGCACCAAGACCTTGAACCTTTTTTGTTTTACCTTTTTTCCAAATAACAGTTGGGAGAAATCTCAAATTCTGGGGGTGGGGGTGGGGTTGAAAGGGTGGGGTGGGAGACATGGAGGAGGATGAATTATGGCTTGGAGTTGGTAAAAACATTCCTGACTATCCATCTTCTTAACCACGTGGCTGTTGTGGGGTAGGTGTGAGGGGAAGGAAGTGGAGTAGCCTAATGAAAAGGGGTTCTAGTTGAGCTCTGTAGATAAATGCCTTGTTTCAGTGTAGTTGGAGACCTGGTGTCAGATAAAAGAAACTCCATCCGCACAGACAGATGCAAACAGCTCCTCTGGTTCTGCAGAGCTAGTTGAGAACTCAACATTAATCATTTTAAAAAGTACTGTTCTTGAAATAGATTTGCTGTGGGGAGAAGGGCAGTGAGTGTGGGAGAAAGGAGTTGTGAGCGTGGGGAACCCCACAGAGCCCAAAGGACTTTTTCAGTATTCAAAATAAACAAAACAAAAACCCATGAAAAAACCCAACCCAGAAATACTCTGAAGCAGTTGGTGTGTTTTATTGGGGTTTGGGAGGGGGAAGAAAACAATACTGAAGACGTTGTTAATGTGAGATGTGGCTGAGTTCCCCCATACCATCACTTAGGGAAAGGGAGCAGGAATGTTGGTATGAACCTTGTTTCTGTAGCTAATGTAGAAGTTGCATCAACCTCAGTTTGTGGCTCACAAGATGAGGCATTTAAGGCATTTGATCTAAATGGTTTCTTGACACCTAAGCCTAGTCTAGGCTTAGCGAAAAAGGAGGCCCATTCTCCTTTTTCCCTCTGTCTTCCATTCCTTTTCAAGTTCCCATGTTTGTGAGGGAGAAATGTGACAAACCGAAAGAAATATATTATTTCTTTGTAATAAGCCAAAAGAAACTCAAGTCTTTCTGCTGGTGGCCAGCAGGAGGCAGAGTGATTTCTTTCCTCATGATGTCCCAGTCTGCATTGCTGGAAACCTGCTACTGAAAGAAGTTAAAAGCTGCCTGTGAATGTAATGTACAAAAGAAAGGTTACCAAAGGAGAAACAAACTCCAGCGGGTATACGGTGGCTCATGCCTGTAATCCCAGCACTTTGGGAGGCCAAGATGGGTGGATCACTTGAGGTCAGGAGTTTGAGACCAGCCTAGCCAACATGGTGAAACCTCGTCCCTACTAAAAATACAAAAATTAGCCGGACGTGGTGGCACATGCCTATAATCCCACTTACTTGGGAGGCTGAGGCAGGAGAATCGCTTGAACCCAGGAGGCAGAGTTTGCAGTGAGCCAAGATTGTGCCATTGCACTCCAGCCTGGGCGACAGAGCGAGACTCCATCTAAAAAAAATAAAACAAGTACAAACTCCAACTAGAGACACAAGTTAATGGTGTTTATTGTGGTGGAGTTAGTGAGCCATCCCATGATTTCCTCCTGAGTGTGTTATCCCTGGTTTGTATTTGCCAGCTGGGGAATGAGGTGAGGTCTGTGAGGCTGAATGTGGGATCATTCAATTTCTTTTTTTTTTAGAGGTAGGATCTTTCTCAGTTGCCTAGAATGGAGTGCAGGGTACAAACACTGTAGCCTCAACCTCCTGGGCTCAAGTAATCTTCCCATCTCAGCCTCCCAAGTAGCTGGGACTACAAGCACACGCCACCACAGCTGGCTAATTATTTTTTGTAGAGATGAGGATTCACCATGTTGTCCAGGTGAGTCTCAGAACACAGGCTTAAGCACTCCTCCCATCTCAGCCTCCCAAAGTGTTGGGATTACAGGCATAAGCCACTGCGCCTGGCTGAGAATATATTTTCTTCCTTTCTTTTGTAGACAGGATCTCGTTTTGTTGTGTAGGCTGCTCCTGAACTCCTGGCCTCAAGCAGTCTTTCCACCTCAGCCTCCCAAAGTGCAGGGATTACAGGTGTGAGCCACTACACCCAGCAGTTAGTGCAATTTCATTTTAATACAAGTGAGGAAGTTAAGGTATAGAGATAAGTTACTTGTAAAGTAGAAAAGCTAGTTAGCTGAAGAGCTTGAGTTAGTATCTTAGGCTTTTATATTATTTCTTCCCACTATTCCTGGCTTCCCTGGTCCTCAATTTTAATTTGTGGCCTTAAGAAGCCTGGGATGCCAAAAATGTTTGGGGCTATCTGTATTTCATGTTACTCCTTAGCCTTTTTTTTTCCTTTTAGTTCTTCACCACTGCACACTTGGCAGGATGTATTTCATTTTAAAACTTGCCAATCCATCTCCTTCACTCCCGTACTATAGGGCTAGACGAGCAAAGCAAACTGATTCTGCAGTGCTTCTGATAGTTATTCCTGCTCATTATTTTAGCTAGATGTATTCTAAAGTCTTTATCCCAAAGAGTTGAATCAAAGGTTCTTCCACTCCTCCAATATGATTGTGCTGACAAGCCTCTAAGCTGAGCCATCTAATATGCAAGGTGGCAGGGATGAAGTCACCATTACTGTCCAACAGCTTTTATTTTAAGCTGGTGTGGGCTGGGCATATCAAAGGCAAAGAAAAATAACTCGGAGAGTTGCCATTGAGGATATATCCACAGTGAGCCAACAGCACCCACACAAGCAGCCCTCGTCTGTATAATGCCCTCTACTGGGTCTTGAGAGAGATTAAAAAGAAAGATCTGTTCCACCCTGGGGAACCTGAGATATGACAGTAGCACACAAATATAGGCAGATTTATAGTTCTAAGCAGAGTTCCAATAGCTAAGCTAAGGGAAGGAGAGTCAGGAGATAAGCTGTTAGCTGAATTTTATTAAAGACAGATGATTGCACTAGTAAAGATAAGGTGGGACCTCCCATGGTTGGGCTGCAGTATTTTAAGTCCCAAGTGACTGTTGAATACTCGCTTTGCAGTTGGAAAAATAAGCTGTTTTTGGCCAGATAAACAGTGTAAGAGGTCATTTCTGCTCTAGAGGAACATGTAACCTAATAGAGACACTTCTACATATAATGCAAGATAGCATATGGTTAGTCAGGTAGTAGAATTCTGAGAAGAGAAAATCTGGACTCATTAGGTAAACATAAGTGGTGGAAATGGAAATTTAACTGGGCCTTGAAAGGTGGGTAGTATTTAAACAGTCCAGTTACTTAATAGGTGTCCACAATATTCCTGGCATTGTGCTAAAATACAAGGTAAATGGTATGTGGCTGCCTCTTTAAGGCAGATTACATTGTAGTAGTGATCTACACATGAAGAAATCATATTACAGTATTAAACTTGCAGCAGTGCTGGTCTAGCTATACAGAGGAATAGGGACAAGTAATTAATAATAGTTGCTTTTTTTTTTTTTTTTTTTTTTTTTGAGATAGAGTCTCACTTCGTCACCCAGGCTGGAGTGTAGTGGTGTGATCTTGGCTCACTGGAACCTCCACCTCTGGGTTCAAGTGATTCTGCCTCAGCCTACTGAGTAGCTGGGATTACAGGCATGTGCCACCATGCCCCGCTAATTTTTGTATTTTTGGTAGAGATGGTGTTTCACCATGTTGGCCAGGCCAGTCTTGAACTCCTCACTTCAAGTGATCCACCCACCTTGGCCTCCCGAAGTGCTGGGATTGCAGGCTTGAGCCACTGCTCCTGGCCTGTGTTTTGTTTTGTTTTTTTTCTTTTTGAGACAGAGTCTCACTCTTGTCGCCCAGGCTAGAGTGCAGTGGCGAGATCTCGACTCGGTGCAACCTCCGCCTCCTGGGTTCAAGCTATTCTCCTGCCTCAGCCACCTCAGTAGCTGGGATTACAGGTGACTGCCACCACGCCGGGCTAATTTTTGTACTTTTAGTAGAGATGGGGTTTCGCCATGTTGGCCAGGCTGGTCTTGAACTCCTGACCTCAGACGATCTGCCTGCCTCAGCCTCCCAAAGTGCTAGGATTACAGGTGTGAGCCACCGCGCCCGGCCATGGTTTTTTGTTTTGTTTTTGTTTTGAGGCAAGATCTTGCTCTGTTGCCTAAGCTGGAGTGCAGTGGTGTGATCTCAGCTCACTGCAACCTCCACCTTTTGTGTTCAAGCGATTCTTGTGCCTCAGCCTACCAAGTAGCTGGGACTACAGCCGCGCACCACCATGCCTGGCTAATTTTTGTATTTTTATTAGAGATGGGGTTTTGCCATGTTAGCCAGGCTGGTCTTGAACTCCTGACCTCAAGTGATCTGCCCGCCTCGACCTCCCAAAGTTTTGGGATTACAGGCATGAGCCACCGCACCTGGCCTTTTTTTTTTTTTTTTTTTTTTTTTGATACAGGGTCTCTGCTCCCCAGGCTGGAATGCTGGAATGCTGGAATGCAGTGGTGTAATCATGGCTCACTACAGCCTCAACTTCCTGGGCTCAAGTGATCCTCCCACCTCAGCCTCTTGAGTAGCTGGGACTATAGGCTCAAGCCACTGTGCCCAGCTAATTTTTGTATTTTTTGTAGAGACAGGGTTTGCTATGTTGCCCAGGCTGGTTTCGAACCCCTGAACTGAGTTCAAGTGATGTGCCCTCATTGCCTCTCAAAGTGCTGAGATTACAGGTGTGAGCCGCCCCGGGTCCTAGTATTTTGAATACTTACTGTGTGTCTTACTTACTTACTTAGCATACTTTGAATACTTAGCATGAATACTTACATGCTAAGTGCTTATTTTACATCTCATTTAATCCTTACAACAATTTTATGAAGTATATACTCTTAGTATGTCCATTCTACAAATGATAAAACTAAAACAAAATAACTTGCCCAAGCCCTAACTCACACAGCTTCTGAGAGGAGTGACAGGATTTACTCCGCTGCCTGCAGAGGGATAGGGAAAAGAATGGTCAGGAAAGGTTTCATGGAGGAAGTTCTGAAGGATAAGCAGGATTTCTCCAGAAAGGTAAGGTGAAGGGGCATTTTGGTGGAAGGACCAACAAGTAGAGAAGGATGGTCTCTTTGGCGTTTCTATAGTGGCAGTATCAAGTGAATCCTGGAGAGTGTTTGGAGACCTGGCCAGGAAGGTAGACAGGAGTCATGTTACAGAGGATATGATATGCAGGCAGGCCTACGTTACAAACAAGGGATATAGTCAGATTTGTGTTTCAGATAGGTTGCTGCCAAATTGTGTGGAACAGGGATTTAAAGGGGGATGGATTTAGTGATGGACTGGTTCTAGTATTAGGCTGCCTGGTGTTAAATCCTGATTTTGGCCAGGCACGGTGGCTCACATCTGTACTTTCAGCACTTTGGGAGGCGGAGGCGGGTGGATCCCCTGAGGTCAGAAGTTCGAGACCATTGCTGGGTGTGGTGGCTCACGCCTGTAATCCTAGCACTTTGGGAGGCCGAGGCAGGCGGATCACGAGGTCAGGAGATTGAGACCGTCCTGGCTAACACAATGAAACCCCGTCTCTACTAAAAATACAAAAAATTAGCCAGGCGTGGTTGCAGGCGCCTGTAGTCCCAGCCACTCGGGAGGCTGAGGCAGGAGAATGGCCTGAACCTGGGAGGTGAAGCTTGCAGTGAGCCGAGATCGTGCCACTGCACTCCAGCCTGGGTGACAGAGCGAGACTGTGTCTCAAAAAAAAAAAAAAAAAAGAAATTCGAGACCAGCCTGGCCAACATGGTGAAACCCCCGTCTCTACTAAAAATACAAAAATTAGCCAGGCATGGCGACAGGTGCCTGTAATCCCAGCTACTCCGCAGGCTAAGGCAGGAGAATCGCTTGAACCCAGGTGACGGAGGTTGCAGTGAGCCGAGATCAAGCTACAGCGCTCTAGCCTGGGCAATAAGAGTGAAACTCCATCTTGAAAAAAATAAATAAAATTTTAAAATCCTGATTTTTTTTAATAACTCTGGACAAGTTTCTTTAACTCCGCCTCAATTTACTTACTTGCATAATAGTAAAGACATGACACCTACCATGAGGGTGGTTGTGATGATTAAGCATGGTAAGGCTTGTAAAGTCCTTACTTCAGGGACTACAAAAGTGCATAAAACATGGTTCCGGCTGGGCACGGTGGCTCACGTCTGTAATCTCAGCACTTTGGGAGGCCGAGGCAGGCGGATGGCCTGATGTCAGGAGTTCGAGACCAGCCTGAGCAATGTGGTGAAACCCTGTCTGTACTAAAAATACAAAATTAGCCAGATGTGGTGCATGCCTGTAATCCCAGCTACTTGGGAGGCTGAGGCACGAGAATTGCTTGAACCCGGGAGGTGGGGGTTGCAGTGAGCCAAGATTGCGCCACTGTACACCAGCCTGGGCAACAAGAGCGAAACTCCATATCCAAAAAAAAAAAAAAAAAAAACATGGTTCCTGGCCGGGCGCGGTGGCTCACGCTTGTAATCCCAGCACTTTGGGAGGCCAAGGCGGGCGGATCACGAGGTCAGGAGATTGAGACCAAGGTGAAACCCCGTCTCTACTAAAAACACAAAAAATTAGCCGGGCGCGGTGGTGGGCGCCTGTAGTCCCAGCTACTCGGAGAGGCTGAGGCAGGAGAATGGCGTGAACCCGGGAGGCGGAGCTTGCAGTGAGCCGAGATTGTGCCACTGCACTCCAGCCTGGGTGACAGAGTGAGACTCCGTCTCAAAAAAAAAAAAAAAATGGTTCCTGCCCTCAAGGAGTTTATAGCCTATAGAGGGATATAATAAAAACAGATAAGGAATTAGAAGGGATTGATGCTAAGACAGGGACAAACACAAAATGCTCTAGAAGCACAGAGTAGGGGAACCTACCCAATTTGAGGAGATGGAGGAAGGACAGGAAAATCCTGTCACAGAAAATAGCTTCTAAGCTGAGATCTGATGAAGTAGAAGAATTTATTCAGGTAAAGGGGTTAGATCGGGAAAGGGGTCTTCTGGTTAGAAAGAACTATGTAAAGTGATTCAGAGTTAACATTCTGCAAACTGGGAATAATTCAGAGTAACTGTAGTGAGCATCCAAGGGGCAAGGCCAAGCTGGGCGTAGTGGCAGCTGCCTGTAATCCCAGTTACTCAAGAGGCTGAGACAGGAGAATCGCTTGAAACCGGGAGGCGGAGGTTGCAGTGGGCCGAGTCACCACCATTGCACTCCAGCCTGGGCGACAGAGTGAGACTCCATCTCAAAAATTAATAATAAATGAAGTGACAATGGTGAAGTTTGAAGTAACTCAAGACCAGCCTGGCCAACATGGTGAAACCCCATCTCTACCAAAAATAGTAAAAATTAGCTGGGCGTGGTAGCAGGTGCCTGTAATCCCAGCTACTCAAGAGGCTGAGACAGGAGAATCACTTAACGCAGGAGGCAGAGGTTGCAGTGAGCCAAGATCGCACCATTGCACTCCAGCCTGGGCGACAAGAGCAAGACTCCGTCGCAAAAAAAAAAAAACCCAAACACAAAATACAAAAGAAAAAGGACAGGAGTATCCATTTGATTTGGCAGTAACCTTTTTGAGACCAATTTCAGTGGATTTGTAGAGGTGAAATCTGGCTTGTAGAACTAAGTAATATGGAGAGGTTTTGTGGTTGTTTTAGGATGAGAACAATTCAGGCATATTTATTGAAAGAGTGAAAGGAATAAGTAAAAGCTGGAGCTTAGTAGAGACTGATAATAACCAAAAAGCAGGGTTCTGAAGAGAAAGGAGATGAAATGAGCACAGGTGGATGTGGTTTAGTTACATGGTCTACTTCTGCAGACATTTGCTGAACACTTACCATGTGCCAGCCACTCTACTAGATGGTGGTGGGGTTAGTCTAGTTGGGAAGCCAACTGAGTAAGAAAGTGGTCTGAAGTAGGACTATATATGCCTCATCCTGCTGGAGACTCAAGGTGAAATGTAACAGTAAACTCCCAGCTGATTGTTTTTGACTGGGGCTAAGTAATTTATAGGAATCCTTGTCTGACAGCTTTAGTCAGACTTGTAAAGTAGGATGTTAGAGAGGTGGGAGTGTAAAAAGTATAGCCATAAAAGGACATAGAAGAGAGGACAGGCTGGGCCCAATGACTCAGGCACCTGTAATACCAACAGTTTGGGAGGTTGAGGCAGGAGGATCGCTTGAGTCCAGCCTGGACAACATGGTAAGAACTCATCTCTACAAAAAATAAAATTAGCCAGGCATGGTGGCACATGCCTATAGTCCCAGCTACTTGGGAGGGTGAGGTAGGAAGATCTCTAGCCCATTTGTTGGAGACTGCAGTGCACAATTATCGTGCTTGTGAATAGCCACTGCACTCCAGCCTGGGCAACATAACCAAACCCCATCTCTTAAAAAAGGTGGGGAGGGGTGGTTAGGAAGCAAGCAATGTTGAGGTTCTAACAGATTGGTACCGTGAACATGTAATGGTACCAATCCACATCTTTGTGCTATTTTCTCTAGAAGCACCTAGCTCCCTGGGTACAAGAGCAGGGAAGACATTATTGTTTAGATCCTGGGTCGTGATTTGTAGACAGATAAAGTATACTAAGAAGGGAGCAAGGGGATGAAAGTGCTGGTGAAAGATTAAAGAATCTCTCTGATTACAGCTAGATAAGAAAATAGGCTAAGGAAGTTGTGATAAATTGGTCAAGCCAGCCAGGTGCGGTGGCCCACACCTGTAATCCTAGCACTTTGGGAGGCTGGGGTGGGTGGATCACGAGGTCAGGTCAGGAGTTCGAGACCAGCCTGGCCAACATAGTGAAACTCCGTCTCTACTAAAAATACAAAAAATTAGCTGGGCGTGGTGGCATGCGCTGTAATCCCAGCTACCAGGGAGGCTGAGGCGCGAGAATCTCTTGAACCCGGGAGGCAGAGGTTACAGTGAGGCAAGATTGCACCATTGCACTCCAGCCTGGGCAACAAGAACAAAACGCTATCTCAAAAACAAAACAAAACAAAAAAACTCTGGTCAAGAGAATTATTTGTTTCTTTCTTTATTATTTATGTATTTTTAAGAGAACTCTATAAGGTCAAAGAGCAGATGATTTAGAAGCAGAAATGATTAGCCTGGAAGTTCTAGACATTGTAGCATGAAGGGGTGGGTTGCCCCTCCACACCTGTGGGTGTTTTTCGTTAGGTGGAACAAGAGACTTGGAAAAGAAAAATACACAGAGACAAAGTATAGAGAAAGAAATAAGGGGGCCCAGGGGACCAGCGTTCAGCATATGGAGGATCCTGCCGGCCTCTGAGTTCCCTTAGTATTTATTGATCATTCTTGGGTGTTTCTTGGAGAGGGGGATGTGGCAGGGTCATAGGATAATAATGGAGAGAAGGTCAGCAGATAAACGTGAACAAAGGTCTCTGCATCATAGACAAGGTAAAGAATTAAGTGCTGTGCTTTAGATATGCATACACAGAAACATCTCAGTGCCTTACAGAGCAGTATTGTTGCCCGCATGACCCACCTCCAGCCCTAAGGCGGTTTTCCCCTATCTCAATAGATGGAACATACAATCGGGTTTTATAACCAGGCATTCCATTGCCCAGGGACAGGCAGGAGACAGATGCCTTCCTCTTGTCTCAACTGCAAAGAGGCGTTCCTTCCTCTTATACTAATCCTCCTCAGCATAGACCCTTTACGGGTGTCGGGCTGGGTCAGGTCTTTCAATTCCCACAAGGCCATATTTCAGACTATCACATGAGGAGAAACCTTGGACAATACCTGGCTTTCCTAGGCAGAGGTCCCTGCGGCCTTCCGCAGTTTTTGTGTCCCTGGGTACTTGAGATTAGGGAGTGGTGATGACTCTTAAGGAGCATGCTGCCTTCAAGCACCTGTTTAACAAAGCACATCTTGCACAGCCCTTAATCCATTTAACCCTGAGTTGACACAGCACATGTTTCAGAGAGCACGGGGTTGGGGGTAAGGTTATAGATTAACAGCATCTCAAGGCAGAAGAATTTCTCTTAGTACAGAACAAAATGGAGTCTCTTATGTCTACTTCTTTCTACACAGACGCAGTAAGAATCTGATCTCTCTTTCTTTTCCCCACAGTAGCGTGAATATAAAATTTTAGATTGGAGCCAGATGGTGGCTCATGCCTGTAATCCCAGCACTTTGGGAGGGGAAGATTGCTGGTGCCCAGGAGTTCAAGACCACCCTGGGCAACAAAATGAGACCCCCATCTCTACAAAAAAATTAAAAAATTAGCCATGCATGATGGCATGCGCCTGTGGTCCCAGCTACACGGGAGGCTGAGGCGGGAGGATAGCCTGAGTCCAGAAGGTGAAGGCTGCAGTGAGCTGTGTTTGCACCACTGCACTCCAGCCTGGGCAACAGAATGAGACTCTGTGTGTAAAAAAAAAAAACTAAGGGAGTTCTGACATCCAGCTGTGAAGGTAGTTTGCTAATATATCTGGGGTTTTGCTGTTATCTTTTGTTAAAAATCAACTTGCTGGGGTGAGGTGGCTCACATCTATAATGCCATCACTTTGGGAGGCTGAGGTGGGAGGATCACTTGAGTTACAGGAGTTTGAGACCAGCCTGGGCAACGTAAGGAGACCCTGTCTGAAAAATTAAAAAAAATTAGCCAGGCGTGTTGTCATGTGCCTGTAGTTCCAGCAATGGCAGGCTGAGGTGGGAGCATCAATTGGGCACAGGAGGTTGAGGCTGCAGTGAGCTGTGATTGCACCGCTGCACTCCAGCCTGGGCAACAGAGCAAGATGCTGTCTCAATAAATAAAATAAAGTAGCATCAAATTGATACATATCCTAGAGTAGTTATCTTTTTTTCCTCTGAGCTCCAACAGGAAACAATAGTATTTACATTTTTAACTGGAGACAAAACTCTGCATAGGAGAAATTCAAACATCAGCAGACATATGAGGGCGTTTTTTGGCAGAGGCAACTTACTGTCAATAAGGTCACCCCTGGTGAATGCCACCTGCTCACATGTACAAAAGGAAAGTCATTTAGTGATCATGAATCCTGGTTTGACGTTAAGGTCCATGTCTGAAGTGTCATTTTATGATTAGGGAAGTCTGAGTCATCCTTAGGCTTCCTCTATTGCATTTGAGTCATTTCCTTTTCTACAGACCCAAACTGTACAGCCCAGGATATTTCTTAAAAGAAATGTCTAAAAGTACAGAGTTTTGGAACTAAAGGGACATTCGAGATCATTGAGTTCAGTGTACTCGTTTTACAAATGGTGAAACTAAGGCCAAGAGGAGCATGCCCTTTGCCTGATTGCACGGCCTCTGTGGAGCAGTTTTGCCTATACCAAGAAGGGTATAGGAAAATACCCTATTCTCTAGAACCAGCTGATTTCACAGCAAATTTGGATTCTGGCTTGAATTTATTTTTGTCAGAAGTAAACTAAAAATACTTGGTCTGAAAGTCTGAGAGGGACTCAGGGCCCAGGGGAACAAGCAGGCATCTCTGGTATATCCCCCTCAAATAGTTTTTTATTTGTTTTAGACAGTTTTGCTCTTGTTTCCCAGGCTGGAGAGCAATGGCACAATCTCGGCTCACTGCAACCTCCACCTCCCGGATTCAAGCGATTCTCCTACCTCAGCCTCCCGGGCAGCCACCACGCCTGGCTAATTTTTTGTATTTTTAGTAGAGACAGGGTTTCATCATGTTGGCCAGGCTGGTCTCGAACTCCTGATCTCAGGTGATCCACCCGCCTTGGCCTCCCAAAGTGTTGGGATTACAGGCTTGAGCCACCATGCCCGGCCCCCCTCAAATGGTTTTATCTCTCACACTGGTGCTCCTGCAATGGACAAAGGAGACGTTTCCTGTAGGACCAGCATCTTTTTACTCAGGTTTTTCAATGTTGGAACTGCTGACATTTTGGGCCAAGTAATTCTTTGTTGCAGGGACTGTCCTGTGCATTTCAGGATGTTTAACAGCATCTTTGTCCTCTACCCATTAGTTGCTTAGGCAGAATAATCAGAAAAGTCCCCAGACATTGCCAAATGCCCCCTGGAGTTGCCTGGTTGAGAATCACTGTGCTTTTTTTTTTTTTCTTTTTTTTCCCCGAGACAGAGTCTCGCTCTGTCACCCAGGCTGGAGTGCAGTGGCACGATCTTGGCTCACTGCAAGCTCCACCTCCCAGGTTCACGCCATTCTCCTGCCTCAGCCTCTCTGAGTAGCTGGGACTACAGGCGCCCGCCACCACGCCCGGCTAATTTTTTGTATTTTTAGTAGAGACGGGGTTTCACCGTGGTCTTGATCTCCTGACCTCGTGATCCGCCCGCCCCGGCCCCCCAAAGTGCTGGGATTACAAACGTGAGCCACCGCGCCCGGCCAAGAATCACTGTGCTTAAGAAAGGGACTCTTGTTGTAATCCCAGCACTTTGGGAGGCCAAGGCGGGAGGATCACGAGGTCAGGAGATCGAGACAATCCTGGTTAACAAGGTGAAACCCCATCTCTATTAAAAATACAAAAATTAGCCGGGCGTGGTGGCAGGTGTCTGTAGTCCCAGCTACTCAGGAGGCTGAGGCAGGAGAATGGCGTGAACCCCGGGAAGTGGAGCTTGCAGTGAGCCGAGATCATGCCACTGCACTCCAGCCTGGGCAACAGGGAGAGGCTCCATCTCAAAAAAAAAAAAAAAAAAAAAAGCGGGGGTGGGGGGCTCTTTTAACTCAGGTCTGGGCCCATTTAGTCCTCATGGCAGTATCTATTCTTATTTCTGCATCCCCATGCCTAGCTGCCTTTTTCTCACCTTTCTTTCTGGGGCTACCACACCTTTATCAGATGAGATCCTCCAACCTCTCCACCCTCAGTATCTCCAATAGTGCCACCTGGGTTGAAAATGAGAAGCAAAAGCATCTACCCTTCCCCCTCTTGCACCAAGGGTATCCCCTAATTAGATAGGAATTTACATAATTGATAAAAATAAGATATCATGGGCTGGCCACAGTGGCTCACACCTGTAATGCCAGCATTTTGAGAGGCTGAGGCAGGAGGAATTCTTGAGCCCAGGAGTTTGAGACCAGGCTGGGCAATATAGTGAGACCTTGTCTCTACAAAAAATTTTAAAATTAACTGAGTGGTGGCAGGCGCCTGTAGTCCCAGCTACTCGGGAGGCTGAGGCAAGAGGATTGCTTGAACTTCGGAGGAAGAGGTTACAGTAAGCCAAGATCACACCACGACACTCCAGCCTGGGTGACAGAGCCAGACTCTGTCTCCAAAACAAAAGACAAAGTGCATACAAGGCTCAGCTCTTAACAATGACTGCTATGAATCAAGGAAAGACCCCTTCCTTGAGAGTGTGCTGGGAGGGGACAGATGAGAGCATACCAAGAGAACCTTTGCCTTTTTTGTGCAATTTCCCCTTGACTCAGCGGTCCCACTATCCTTCCCCAGCCCACACTTGTCCTCACCAGTGCCTGTATTTAGAAATGCACGCCCGTGTTGTCATAGAAAAACAGAAACCAGATGGTTGCTATGGAGATTTGTTTAAATACACACCTAGAACATGGCCCAGACTCTGGCAGTGGTGAGTAGCAATTCTTGCTAGGACCTGCATTTTTCTTCCTCTTAATTTGCTATTTCCCCACCCTTTTCTATTCTTGCTACATTTTCATGCTTCTCACTCTTGCTCCGAAATGCCACTTCCCACCTACCAGTACTGTTCTTAAACATCTCCTGTGTCTCAGGAAGTCACTGTTTAAGAACAGACTTATTTACCCTTTGAGCCTTAGTCCCTTCATCTGTAATATGGCAATAATGACAATTAAAAGTTTATATGGGGCCAGGTGCAGTGGCTCAAGCATGTAATCCCAGCACTTTGGGAGGCCAAGACAGGTGGATCACTTGAGGTCAGGAGTTCAGGACCAGCCTGGCCAATGTGGTGAAAACCTGTCTGTACTAAAAATACAAAAGTTAGCTGGGCGTGGTGGTACACACCTGTAATCCCAGCTACTCGAGAGGCTGAGGCAGGAGAATCGCTTGAACCCGGGAGGCAGAGGTTGCAGTGAGCTGAGATCGTGCCACTGCACCCCAGCTTGGGCAACAGAGCAAAACTCCCGTCTTTAAAAAAAAAAAAAAAAACAAAACGTATATGGGCTGGGCTGGGCATGGTGCCTCATGCCCACAATCCCAGCATTTTGGGAGGCCAAGATGGGAGGATCACTTGAGCCCAGAAGTTTGAGACCAGCCTAGGCTACAAAATAAGACCTCATCTCTACAAAAAAACCTTAAAAATTAGCCAGGTGTGGTGGCACGCATTGTGGTCCCAGCTATACCAGAGGCTGAAGCAGGAGGATCCCTTGAGCTCAGGAGGTCAAGGCTGCAGTGAGCCATGTCTACACCACTGCACTGCAGCCTGGGCAACGGCCTGTCTCAAAAACTAAACTAAAAACCTTATATGCTTTTGTTAGAATTAAATTAGATATACAAAAAGAGGGGCCGGGCAGGGTGGCTCACGCCTGTAATCCCAGCACTTCAGGAGGCTGAGGCAGGTGGATTACTTGAGGTCAGGGGTTCGAGACCACCCTGACCAACATAGTGAAACCCTGTCTGTACTAAAAAATATAAAAATCAGGCCGGGCGCGGTGGCTCACGCTTGTAATCCCAGCACTTTGGGAGGCCGAGGCGGGCGGATCACGAGGTCAGGAGATCGAGACCACGGTGAAACCCCGTCTCTACTAAACATACAAAAAAAAAAAAAAAAAAAAATTAGCCGGGCGTGGTGGCAGGCGCCTGTAGTCCCAGCTACTCGGAGAGGCTGAGGCAGGAGAATGGCGTGAACCCAGGAGGCAGAGGTTGCAGTGAGCCGAGATCACGCCACTGCACTCCAGCCTGGGCAACAGAGCGAGACTCCGTCTCAAAAAAAAAAAAAAAAAAAAATATAAAAATCAGTCTAGCGTGGTGGTGGGCACCTGTAATCCCAGCTATTCGGGAGGCTGAGGCAGGAGAATTGCTTGATCCCAGGAGGCAGAGGTTGCAGTGAGCCGAGATCATGCCACTGCACTCCAGCCTGGAAGACAGAATGAGAGTCCGTCTCAAAAAGAAACTTGTATCATAGCTGGCAAAATGGAATTTGGTTTTATGCTAAAATAAAATCCTAGAGCCAGGTGTGGAGGTGAGTGCCTATAATCCCAGCTACTTGGAGGCTGAGACAGGAGGATTCGTTGAGCCCAGGAGTTCAAGACCAGTCTGGGCAACATAATAAGACCTCATCTCATAATAAAGTAAATAATAAAGTAAAATAAAAATCTTACTCTAGGGCGCCTGGGAACCAACCAGTGGTGCCTTTAGAAATCTTGGTTTATGCTTCCTCTCTGACAGTAGGAAAAAGCTATTGTGGGAGTTTCCCCTGCCATGTAGAGTGATGGAAGAGCAGAATTGTGGAGGATCAGGGTTGCTTTGTTTTGTCTTTGTTGTACTCAGCTGGAAAGCTGTTTAACAAAAGAATCTGGTCATATGACCTCCTTTCTGCAATTGGAAATTAACGCCACAGGGAACAGAAGATATAAGACACAGAATCCTCCTTGCCTGGCTAAAAATGGAAGAGGATAAAGGAAGCAGAATACTTTCTCGGCTTTTGGCTATTGCTACCCTCCTCTGAAAGACCCCTGTCCAAGAGGCTGGCTGTGTTGTGTGCCAGGCTAGAGCTTGTTCCTACTGTAAAATCTGTGTGTGATGTCTGTTGAGTTTTTTGGAAAACAAAAAACTTATATTTTAAAATACAAGGTATTAGAGGGCAGATAATTCCACCCTTGGAAATAAAAAAGATTTTCTTTTCTTCAGCTCGAATGTACTGTACAGCTGTGTTTCTGCGGTAGATCTCAGCTCTTAGGAACGAGAAAAACGAAAACATTACCCACTTTGCATTTCACTTCTGTTCTTTTCCTGTGAGACAGATACTACTATCCTATTTTTATGGGTTAAAAAACACAGATCAATTGAAAAAGAACTGGAAGGATAACTGCTAAACAGAATTGTTACAGCCAGGCACGTTGACTCACACCTGTAATCCCAACACTTTGGGAAGCTGAGGCAGGTGGATCACGAGGTCAGGAGATCAAAACCATCCTGGCCAACATGGTGAAACCCTGTCTCTACTAAAAATACAAAAATTAGCTGGGTGTGGTGGCGTGTGCCTTAATCCCAGCTACTTGGGAGGCTGAGGCTCAAGAATCGCTTGAACCCAAGAGGCGGAGGTTGCAGTGAGCTGAGATCGCACCACTGCACTCCAGCCTGGCAACAGAGCAAGACTCTGTCTCAAAAAAAAAAAAAAAAAAGAATTGTGGTTACTTCCAGAAGAGAATTAGGGGAGTGAGATTGGAAGTGGTAATCATAGGAACTTTAGTGTCATCTATATTTTCCTTTTTTCCAAGGAAAATATTCATGTATTAATTATTTAATTAAAAATTAAATTTTGGCTGAGCGCAGCGGCTCATGCCTGTAATCCCGGCACTTTGGGAGGCCGAGGTGGGCAGATCACGAGGTCAGGAGATCAAGACCATCCTGGCTAACATGGTGAAACCCCGTCTCTACTAAAAATACAACAAAAATTAGCCGGGCGTGCTGTCGGGTGCCTGTACTCCCAGCTACTCTGGAGGCTGAGGCAGGAGAATGGCGTGAACCCGGAGGCAAAGCTTGTAGTGAGCTGAGATCATGCCACTGCACTCCAGCCTGGGCGACAGAGCAAGACTCCGTCTCAAAAAAAAAAAAAAAAAATTTTTAAGTTTTGTGCAGTGGCAGTATCATAGCCAATGAGATTTGTCCAACGTACAATTATTGCTAATTGAAAACGTTTCAGGCCAAGCGCGGTGGCTCACGCCTATAATCCCAGCACTTTGGGAGGCCGAGACAGGCGGATCATGAGGTCAGGAGATTGAGACCATCCTGGCTAACACGGTGAAACCCCGTCTCTACTAAAAATACAAAAATTAGCTGGGTGTGGTGGCAGGCGCCTGTTAGTCCCAGCTACTTGGGAGGCTGAGGCAGGAGCATGGTGTGAACTTGGGAGGCAGAGCTTGCAGTGAGTGGAGATCGCGCCACTGCACTCCAGCCTGGGCGACAGAGCGAGATTCCATCTCAAAAAAAAAAAGTTTCAAGCCAGGCACGGTGGCTCACGCCTGTAATCCCAATACTTTGGGAGGCCAAGGTGGGTGGATCACCTGAGGTCAGGAGTTTGAGACCAGCACAGCCAACGTGGTGAAACCCCCATCTACTAAAAATACAGAAATTAGCCGGGTGTGGTGGCACACGCCTGTAATCTCAGCTATTCAGAAGGCTGAGGCAGGAGAATCACTTGAACCTGGGAGGTGGAGGTTGCAGTCAGCCAAGATTGCACCACTGCACTCTAGCCTGGGCAACAGAGTGAGACTCCAGAGCTGAGACTCTGTCTCAAAAGAAAAAAAAAAAAAAAGGTTTCTGTTGGGCCAGGCACAGTGGCTCACACCTGTTATCCCAGCACCTTGGGAGGCCAAGGCAGGCAGATCACTTGAGTCTAGGAGTTTTGAGACCAGCTTGGGCAACTTAGAGAGACCCTGTCTTTACAAAAAATTAGTCAGGTATGGTGGCACGTGCCATGGAAGGATCACTTGAGCCCGTGAAGTCGAGGTTGCAGTGAACTGTGATCTTGCCACTGCACTCCAGCCTGGGTGATGGAGTGAGACCCTGTCTCAAAAAAATAAAATAAAATAAAAATAATAATTTTCACATATCCCACTGTGATGACTTACAATATAGCTGGCATTGGCAATTTTTGACAGTCTTTACAGAGACTGACTTTTAAAAAATAAATAAATAAATTTCAGGCTGGACATGGTGGCTCATGCCCACAATCCCAGCACTTTGGGAGGCAAAGGCGCGTAGATCACCTGAGGTCAGGAGATTGAGACCAGCCTGGTCAACATGGTGAAACCCTGTCTCTACTAAAAATACAAAAATTAGCTGGTGGTGACGCACACCTGTAATCCCAGCTACTTGGGAGGCTGAGGCAGGAGAGTCGCTTGAACCCAGGAGGCAGGAGGTTGCAGTGAGCTGAGATTGTGGCATTGCACTTTAGGCTAGGTGACAAAAGCGAAACTCCATCTCAAAAAATAAATAAATAAATTTCAAATTGAAAGGTGAGGCTATTTCATAAAAAAAATTTTTTTTTAATTTGAGACAGAGTCTCGCTCTATCATCCAGGCTAGAGTGCAGTAGTGCAATCTCAGTTCACTGCAACCTCCACCTCCCGGGTTCAAACAATTCTCCTGCTGAGATTATGGGCACCCGCAACCACACCTGGCTTATTTTTGTATTTTTAGTAGAGATGGAGTTTCACCATGTTGGCCAAGCTGTCGAACTCCTGACCTCAAGTGATCTGCCCGTCTCAGCCTCCCAAAGGCTCATGCCCAGAGTCTTGAGCCATGGTGCCTGGCCCTATTTTATAAAATTGTAATGAAGCCGAGAAAAGATAATTCATCTAAGATCACTTGATAAATGACAGACTCCAAAGCTCATGGCTACTTGACCAAATCACTTTGCTCTGTGTACATCCTTATAGAGAACTAGGTTTGGGGCCAAGAGGGACTCATGATTTATCCCTCTCATGGGCAGTAGGTTTGTTATAGTGGGCCCTTGGCCTTAGCTTGGTTTTCTTTATCAGTAAAGGAGAGCATGACCAGATCATGCCATACCAACTTGATGGCCTAGGCCTAGGGCTTGGCTTGTGAGGTGTGACTAAATCACATAGCCTCAGATAAGGAATAAGGGGAAATTTAAAGTAGGATTGATAAAGGAGATTATGTTTTACACTTAACAAAATCTTAAACTGGATGTTTCAGCTGGGGTATCAAGATCTAATTGATGTAAATGCAGTATTTTAAAGGAACTTACCAAGGACCAAAGGGAGACAGCAGATGTAAATGCAGTATTTTAAAGGAACTTACCATGCAATACAGCAGATATTATCCTTTAAAATGCAGTATTTTAAAGGAACTTACCATCTGCAATACAGCAGATGTAAATGCAGTATTTTAAAGGAACTTACCAAAATGCAGTATTTTAAAGGAACTTACCAAGGACCAGTTGCATAACTCTTGAACCCCCTCACCCATTTCAAGAGTATAAAAAGTGAAGATAGAAGGCCAGATGCAGTGGCTAACTCCTGTAATCCTAGCACTTTGGGAGGCTGAGGTGGGAGGATCACTTCAGGCTAGTTCAAGACCAACCTGGGCAACATGGTGAGACCTTGTCTCCACAAAAAAATTAAAAAATTATGCCAGGCACGGTGGCTCCCGCCTGTAATCCCAGCACTTTGGGAGGCTAAGGAGGGCGGATCACGAGGTCAAGAGATCGAGACCATCCTGGTCAACATGGTGAAACCCTGTCTCTACTAAAAATACAAAAAATTATTTGGGCATGGTGGCACGCGCCTGTAGTCCCAGCTACTTGGAAGGCTGAGGCAGGAAAATCACTTGAACCTGGGAGGTAGAGATTGCAGTGAGCACCAAGATCGCACCACTGGACTCCAGCCTGGTGACAGAGCAAGACTCCTTCTCAAAAAAAATAAAAAATTTAAAAAAATTAAAAATTTAAAAATTTAAAAATATTAAAAAGCCAGGGGCAGAGGCTCATGCCTGTAATCCCAGCACTTTGGGAGGCTGAGGCGGGCAGATCACTTGAGGTCATCAGGAGTTCAAGACCAGCCTGGCCAAATGGTGAAACCCCGTTTTTACTAAAAATACAAAAATTAGCAGGTTGCGGTGGTGGGCGCCTATAATCCTAGCTACTCTGGAGGCTGAGGCAGGAGAATCACTTGAACTCAGGAGGTGGAGGTTGCAGTGAACTGAGATCGCACCACTATACTCCAGCCTGGGCAACAGTGCAAGAGTAATCCATCTAAAAAAAAAAAAATTAGCCAGGCATGGTGATGCATGCTTGTAGTCCCAGCTACTACTCAGGAGGCTGAGGCAGGAGGATCCCATGAGCCATCATCATACCACTGCACTTCAGCCTGGGCCACAGAGTGAGACCCTGTCTCAAAAAAAAAAAAACAACAAAAAAGTGGAGATTGGTTTATAAAAGAGCTTTCTTTGGAGAGAGCTACTACCATGCTGTGAGCCCTATTCAATCCCAAAGAGAAGAGGTGGGAAAGGGCCAGGCGAGGTGGCTGATGCCTGTAATCCCAGCACTTTGGGAAGCTGAAGTGGGCGGGTCACCTGAGGTTAGGAGTTCGAGACTAGCCTGGCTAACATGGTGAAACCCTGTCTCTACTAAAAATACAAAAAAATTAGCCAGGCACGGTGACAGGTGCCTGTAGTCCCGGCTACTCAGGAGGCTGAGGCAGGAGAATCGCTTGAACCCCGGAGGTGGAGGTTGCAGTGAGCTGAGATCGCACCACTGCACTACAGCCTGGGCAAGGGGAGCAAAACTCCATCCCCTCCCCCCCCCAAAAAAAGAGATGAGGTGAGGAGTAATTCTATCTTCTCAATCCTAGAGACAGTGGCTTCAAGACCACTGAAACATTTTGTATTTGTCCTTGGGTAAGGGATAATCATTAGACTGTGTATGACTCACGGTAGAGGAATTTCAAGGCAAAGGCTGACTAACAACAGAGCCTGATGTAACAAAGTAGAGTCACATCCTGGAAGTCACCACACTGGCTTCTGTAAAGGGTCAGATATACATGAATCCTGTGGACCATGTGTGGAGCCAGTTTAAATCCTACTCAAGAGAACTGCCTGGATGCATAGTGGGGCTCTTCATGTGGAAAAGAACACTGGAAAACAAAAGGATAATGAGAGAGTGGTGGCTATAGAAATAGAATACATCACCTCACTTCAGGAAGTTGCCACTGCCTTTGGAAAGCGCCCCCAGGGAAGCCTCTGATGGAGCCATACAAATGCTCATGAGATAACTCTTAACATGAGCCAGGCCTAGACAGCATGAAGCCACTAATAACCCTTCCTCTTCATTCTGCCCCATTCCTAGAAACATCAGTGTAGCAAAAGGAGAGAAGCCAACTACCCCTCTTTCACAGAGGTGAGCTGGCTGGCTCTGTTGACCCTAGTTGTGGGGTAGAGAGATTCTTACCTATGATGAAAACTGATGTGTTAATATATTTCTGAACCAAGAGTATGTTTTGCTACTTAAAGTGATTGCAAAGACTGTTATCTAAAGGTGATCCACATCTGAGGAAAACCTCTCCCACTGAAATAAATTGTGCAGACAGGGGAAAACAAACTTTAATTTTCATTACATTTCTTCAGTTGAGACTTGTTAAGCATTCCAGTTATAGTCATTTTTGTATTCTCTGAGGCACTTAATTGGCACTCATGATATTGAGATTATTCCTTCCAGATTGTAATGTGTAACCTTCTGGTTAATATCCTCTCTATAATAAAACAACTCAAAAGACAGTTTTAGGGACTTAAATTTCAATAAATCTGGTTGAGGCCAAGGAAACTTGAAATACGTTGAAATAAAGTTAGTTGGAAACTAACTTTAAGATCATCTAGTTCCAGGCCAGGCACGTGGCTCACCCTGTAATCCCATCACTTTGGCAGGCTGAGGCAAGTGGATCTCTTGAGCTTAGGAGTTAGAGACCAGCCTGGGTAACAGCAGAACCCTGTCTCTTAAAAAAAAAAAAAAAAAAAAAAAAATCTAGTTCCAACGAATGCCTCCTCAGTGAATCTTTTTCACAGTATCCCTGGAAAGTGAACATTTAGTCTCTTGAATAACTCCAGTGTCTTGAAATCTAGTATCTTCACCCTCATGAAAACGTCAAGAGTTTGAGGACCACCTCTTTCTACATCCACTAGCCTAAATGTTCTCCCTCCCTTTAGCTGGTCCTCCTTGACATAGCGTGGACTCCTGGCATCACCTTGTCTACTCTCTGGATGAGCTCAAATGTGTCAGTGTGCCTAACTTTGGTCCAGATGTGGCCTCACGAAGCCAAATAGAACTAAACCATTACCTGCTTGCTTGTAGACCTGGACCGTAAGAGAGCCCAAGGCCCCCTTAGGTTTTCTTTCCTACTTATGCTACTGACTCACATCAAACTGACACCTAAGCTGGACATGATGGTGCACACCTGTAGTCTTAGCTACTCGAGAGGCTGAGGCAGAAGATAGATTGAGCCCCAGGAGTTTGAAACCGGCCTGGGCAACATGATGCCCATCTGACAACTAACAAAAACCTACAGGTGTTATTTTCAGGGTAAGGTAGGGTTGTTTTGATTTCATAATAATAAATTAATGCATTAATTTTATACAACATGTAACATTAAAAACCTTCATTCAAAAAAAAACACAAAACTATAGGTCGGACGTGGTGGCTCACACCTGTAGTCCTAGCACTTTAGGAGGCCAGGGTGGGTGGATTGCCTGAGCTTAGGAGTTTGAGACCAGCCTGGGCAACATGGTGAAACCCCATCTCTACCAAAATACAAAAAACTAGCTGGGCATGGTGTACTCCTATAGTCCCAGCTACTCGGCACGCCGAGGTGGGAGAATGGCTTGAACTCAGGAGGTGGAGGTTGCAGTGAGCCAAGATCGTGCCACTGCACTTCAGCCTGGATGACAGAGCAAGACTCCAACTCAAAAAAAAAAAAAAAGCCGGGCATGGTGACTTTGGGAGGCTGAGGCCGGCAGATCACTTGAGGTCAGAAGTTTGAGACCAGCCTGGCTAACATGGTGAAACCCTGTCTCTACTAAAAAAAAAAAAATATATATATATATATATATATATATATAAATTATATATATACACAAAAATTATCTGGCCATGGTAGCAGACACCTGTAATCCTAGCTACTCAGGAGGCTGAGGCAGGAGAATCGATTAAACCCGGGAGGCGGAGAGGCAGAGGTGCAGTGAGCTGAGATGACACCACTGCATTGCAGCCTGGGCGATAGAGTGAGGCTCCTCAAAAACGACAAAAAAAAAAAATTACAAACAAGGCTTCCTTGCCATTATTCCAAGTCCTGGTCCTTTCCTTCTAGAGATAAACACTGTTTAATTTTGATTATATATCCTTCCAGCCCTTTTTCTATATATTTACATGTAGAAATATATGGGACTTTTTTTTTTTTTTTTTTTTCCAGACGGTCTCACTCTGTTGCCCAGACTGGAGTGTAGTGGCGTGATCTTGGCTCACTGCACCCTCTGCCTCCTGGACCAAGCAATCCTCCCACCTCAGCCTCCAGAGTAGCTGGGACTACAGGCACATGCCACCACGCCTGGATAATTTTTGTATTTTTTTTGTAGAGACAGAGTTTTGCCATGTTGCCCAGGCTGATCTTGAATTCCTGGACTCAAGTGATCTGCCTGCCTTGGCCTCCCAAAGTGCTGAGATAATAGCCATGAGCCACCACACCCGGCTAGTTATATGAGACTTTTAAAACATAAATGGACTAGGCATAGTGCCTCACACCTGTAATCCCAGCACTTTGGGAGGCTAAGGCAGGAAAATCACTCAAGGCCAGGAGTTTGAGACCATCTGGGTAACATAGTTTTGTGTCTACAAAAACTAAAAAATAGCCAGGTGTGGTGGCACACACTTGTAGTCCCAGCTACAGGGAGGCTGAGGTGGGAAGATTGCTTGAGCCCTGGAGGTCAAGGCTGCAATGAGCCATGATAGTGCCACTGGATTCCAGCCTGGGCAATAGAGCCAGACCCTGTCTCAAAAAAAATAAAAAAAAAGTATCACATGGTTTGTATTACTCCATATCTTCTTTTTACGCTTAACATGTTTCAGAGAACTTGCATCTCAATACATATAAAGATGTCTCATTCATTAAGAACTGTTCTATTGTAACCTATAGTATGAATGTATCACAGCTTACTTAACCATTCTGTTGTTGGACATATAGATTGTTTCCAATTGTTTGCTATTACAGTGTTTCAGTGAAAATTCTTTATGCCTCTTAGTGCTATATGGGAGTATTTCTCTAGGGTAAAACATAAATATATATTTAAATATAAATATATATAAAAATATAAATATATATAAATATATTATAAATATAAATATATATAAAAATATATCATAAATATAAATATATATAAATATATATATAATATTGTTTTATTTTATTTTAGACAAAGTTTTGCTCTTGTCACACAGGCTGGAGTGCAGTGGCACAATCTCGGCTCATTGCTACCTCAACCTCCCGGGTTCAAGCAATTCTCCTGCCTCAGCCTCCTGAGTAGCTGGGATTACAGGCATGCAACATCACGCCTGGCTAATTTTTTAACTTTTTTGTAAAGACGGGGTTTCATCATGTTGGCCAGGCTGGTCTTGAACTCCTGACCTCAGGTAATCCACCCACCTCGGCCTCCCAAAGTGCTGGGATTACAGGCATGAGCCATTGCACCTGGCCTCTCTAGGGTAAATACTGAAAGTTGCTGGGTCACAGGGTATGCACGTTTAAAATTTTTTTTCTTTTTAAAGGGACCGAGTCTCGCTCTGTTGCCCAGGCTGGCATACAGTGACGCAATCTTGGCTCAATGAAACCTCCGCCTCCCGGATTCAAGCGATTCTTCTGCCTCAGCCTCCGAGTAGCTGGGCCTACAGGCGCTTGCCACCACGCCCAGCTAATTTTTGTATTTTTTTTTTTTTTGAGACAGAGTCTTGTTCTGTCGCCCAGGCTGGAGTGCAGTGGCGCAGTCTCGGCTCACTGCAAGCTCCGCCTCCCGGGTTCACGCCATTCTCCTGCCTCAGCCTCTCTGAGTAGCTGGGACTACAGGCGCCCGCCACCACGCCCGGCTAATTTTTTGTATTTTTAGTAGAGATGGGGTTTCACTGTGGTCTCGATCTCCTGACCTTGTGATCCGCCCGCCTCGGTCTCCCAAAGTGCTGGGATAACAAGCGTAAGCCACCGCGCCCGGCTAATTTTTGTATTTTTAATAGAGACGGGGTTTCACCATATTGGCCAGGCTGTCTCAAATTCCTGACCTCGTGATCTGCCCTCCTTGGCCTCCCAAAAGTTCTGGGATTACAGGTGTGAGCCACCGCGCCCAGCATTTAAAATTTTAATATGCACTTTTTGCAACCCAGAACTCATTGTTCAGTACGAGTTTTGATACATATAAGAAGGGATATTATGATACCTGAGACAGTTAACTGATGGGAGTATTGATAGCCATAAAGGTTGGTTCCAGGCCAGGTGCAGTGGCTCAAGCCTGCAATCCCCACACTGAGGTGGGTGTATTGCTTGAAACCAGGAGTTCAAGACCAGCCTGGTCAAGAAAGTAACAAACACCTCATCTCCACAACAATTTAAAAATTAGCCGGGTATTGGGGCATGTGCCTGTAGTTGCAGCTACTCAGGAAGGGGAGGCTGAGGCAAAAGAATTGAGTCCAGGAGTTGGAGGCTGCACTGAGCTTTGATGGCACCACTCTACTCCGGCCTTGGTAACAAAGACCTTGTGTCTTAATAAAAAAAAGATTGATTCTAGGACTGTAGAATAGATAGTTAAACAGCATGGGATATGAGGGAAATCCTCAGCAGTATTAATTTTGCATTCAAATTTCATGTTGACGATACATACGATGGCTTTTTGTTTTAAAGGCTTTTATCTTGAGAACATGATGTCTGGAGTTAAAGGTATTGGCATATTCCACACATCTGTACTATTCTTGAGTGTGATCGCTTAAGGTGTCAAATTGAGAACCAGGCAGATCCCCACCACCTACAGTATAAAGGACCCTAAAGTAAATTGGTTGAAGAAATTAGATCCCAAAGATTCTCGGTGAATTTTGAAGTCTTCATCAGTATATCCATATTAAAAGGAGATGACAGGAAGCCAAAGTAATTATGGGCTGACAAGACAACTGGATCATTTTCATTAAAAAGGCTAACTTGAAGATAAATCTTTTGACTCCAGCTCTTTAGAGGATCGAAAGTGACCTTGATGGACAGTGGAAGAAATCACAACATGGGGCCGGGCGCGGTGGCTCACGCCTGTAATCCCAGCACTATGGGAGGCTGAGGCGGGTGGATCACGAGGTCAGGAGATCGAGACCACGGTGAAACCCCGTCTCTACTAAAAATACAAAAAAAAAATTAGCCGGGCGCAGTGGTGGGCGCCTGTAGTCCCAGCTACTCGGGAGGCTGAGGCAGGAGAATGGCATGAACCCGGGAGGCGGAGCTGGCAGTGAGCCGAGATCGCGCCACTGCACTCCAGCCTGGGCAACAGAGCAAGACTCCGTCTAAAAAAAAAAAAAAAAAGAAATCACAACATGGAATTCCTTGAATAAAAATTTATTGACTTTAAATAATTTTGTCTAATGTTACATATACACAATTTAAAAACTATTTACACCCGGGTGCAGTGGCTCATGTCTGTAATCCCAGCACTTTGGGAGGCCAAGGCGGGCAGATTACAAGGTCAAGAGATCGAAACCATCCTGGTCAACATGGTGAAACCCTGTCTCTACTACAAATATAAAAATTAGCTGGGTGTGGTGGCAGGTGCCTGTAGTCCCAGCTGCTTGGGAGGCTGAGGCAAGAAGGCAAGAGAATCGCTTCAACCCAGGAGGCGGAGGTTGCAGTGAGCCAAGATCATGGCATTGCACTCCAGCCTGGCAACAGAGCAAGAATCCATCTCAAAAAAAAAAAAAACCTCTTTACATTGTTGAAAAAAAATTGTAATATGTACTTACAGATTGCCCTAAATTGATTTATATTCCCACCAACCTTGTAAGACTGCCACAGGCCATTTGCCCATACTTTTCTAATACTTGATATTAGATATGAGTGGTCATTTAATTTATTATTATTATTATTTTTTTTAGAGACAGAATCTCACTCTGTCACCCAGGCTGGACTACAGTGGCATGATCTTGGCTCACTGCAACCTCCACCTCCTGGGTTCAAGCAATTCTCCTGCCTCAGCCTCCTGAGTAGCTGAGATTACAGGTACACGCCACCATGCCCGGCTAATTTTTGTATTTTTTAGTAGAGACAAGGTTTCACTGTATGTTATCCAGGCTGGTCTCGAACTCCTGACCTCAGGTGATCCGCCTACCTCGGCCTCCCAAAGTGCAGGGATTACAGGCGTGAGCCACCGTGCACCTGGCCTAGTCATTTACATTTTTGCCAGCACGAAAGATAAGCAAAAGTTATACATACACGCATTTACATACATGCATGTGTAGAGATTATAGGTACATGTGTATGGGCATGTATGTATATACCATTTGTATTGTCCTCCATTTTAACCCCTTATTTTGCCCATATTTTTGTTGTCTCTCTTATTTTTTAGAGACAGGATCTTGCTCTGTCACACAGGCTGGTATACATGGGTGAGATCATAGCTCACTGTAGCCTTGAACTCCTAGGCTCAAAAGATCCTCCCACCTTAGTCTCCCAAGTAGCTAGGACTACAGGCACACAGCATCTCAAGATCTTGGCCTCAGGTGAATCGCTTGACCCCAGGAGGTGGAGGTTGCAGTGAGCCGAGATCGTGTCACTGCTCTCCAGCTTGGGCGACAGAGACTGACTCCATCTCAGAAAAAAAAAAAAAAATCCTGAACGCAATTGATTCTCCTGTCTCAGCGTCCCAAAGTGCTCGGATAATAGGTGTAAGCCACCATGCCCTGACACTTTATTTTTATTTATTTAGTTATTGAGACAGAGTTTCACTCTTGTTGCCCAGACTGGAGTGCAATGGTGCGATCTTGGCTCACTGCAACCTCCGCCTCCCAGGTTCAAGCAATTCTCCTGCCTCAGCCTCCCGAGTAGCTGGGATTACAGGCATGCACCACCACGCCCAGCTAATTTTGTATTTTCAGTAGAGACGGGGTTTCTCCATGTTTGTCAGGCTGGTCTCGAACTCCCAACCTCAGGCGATCCACCCGACTCAGCCTCCCAAAGTGCTCGGATTACAGGCGTGAGCCACCACGCCCGGCCACTTTATTTTTTTTTTAACCTTTGCACTGAACTTTGCATTTGACCCATTTAAACTGCATTTTAGCTGGGTGCAGTGGGGTATGCCTATAGTCCCCGCTACTTCAGAGGCTAACGTGAGAGGATCATCTGAGGCCAGGAGTTTTAAGGCTGTAGTGTGCTATGAATGCACCTGTGACTAGCAGCTGTGCTCCAGCATATAGAGACCCTGTCTCTAAAAAATGTAAAAACAAAACAAAACAAAAACACCCCACCTCGTTAGATTTGGTCCTGCCTGCCAAGATCTCTTTATATTCTGGTTCTGCTATCCAGCATATTATCTCTACCAGATTACTGATGTCTACAAATGTGATAATCTGTCATCAACGTTCTTAACTAAACCATTTGTACAAACATTGAATAGGACAGCACTCAGAACACTATGCAGTAGACACTTCTAATTTGGTATTAATCCATTGTTAGTTAATAGGATTCTGAGTATTGTTTGCATTGCCTGCTCAGCCAATAGCAACTGGGAGCCTAGTTCAACTGGAACGTGCAGCTGCAGGCCCCATTGTAGACTTCACAGAAGAGAGGTCTGAGTTCTGTGTCTCAAGCCAAAAGGAGAAAAAAAAATTTTTTTTTCTTCGAAACAGAGTTTTGCCCTTGTTGCCCAGGCTGGAGTGCAATGGTACGATCTCGGCTCACCACAACCTCTGCCTCCCAGGTTCAAGCAATTCTTCTGACTCAGCCTCCCTAGTAGCTGAGATTACAGGCATGCGCCACCATGCCCAGCTAATTTTGTATTTTTAGTAGAGATGAGGTTTCTCCATGTTGGTCAGGCTGGTCTCGAACTCCTGACCTCAGGTGATCCGCCCATCTCGGCCTCCCAAAGTGCTGGGATTGCAGGTGTGAGCCACTGCGCCCAGCCCAAAAGGAGAAAATTTTAAATTTAATAGTAAACAAGTTTTCTACCCATTTCTTGGGCTTATGTCATCTGGGTCATTTCCTCTAAAGATCTGCTGCTTTCATTTCAGAACCCACACATTTTCTAAACACCTATAAATTGTCATTCATTCTTCAATTTTGTATCATCTAGTTTAGGTCAACTACAGTTCCAATCTACCACATCCTTTCTGGCTTCACTTCTTTCTTCATCCACCTTGGACTTCATGGACAATTATCTCAAGACACTTTTACCACACCCTCAGTTACCTTTGTCTTTTGTTCTTTGGTCCCAACCACCTCACCCCTCCCCAGTTCTAGATCAATGTAACCTTTATGTTTATTTGCTCATTCAAGAAATATTTATTCAGGGCCTGTTGATATGCCAACAGTTGTTCTAGGTATTGAGGACACAGATGTGTTTTCTCTCCTTCTGAGTGTTGGCTTCTGTTTTATGGGAGAGCATTAGTTAATCATGAGTCGGAACTGGTACCAGTATGTGCTTTCCAGCCTTAACTTGGTAGTCCTCATGGGGAGCCAAACGCCTTGTCAATTTCTCACAGCTGCTCTCCTTAAGCACTTCTTTCTAGTCCCAGCCTCTGCCTTTTGTAGACCACCTTACAGTCGGCCTCAAAAGGATAATAAACCAGTGCCACATTCCCCAGCGTTCTTCCCTTTCCTTTTCCCTTTCCCCCTCCCCTCCCCTCCTGTCCCCTCCCGTCCCTCAGGCTGGAGTAGTACAGTGGCACAATCTCAGCTTCCTGCAACCTCTGCCTCCCAGGTTCAAGTGATTATCCTGCCTCAGCCTCCCTGGTAGCTGAGATTACAGGCACCCGCCACCGCACCTGGCTAATTATTTTTGTATTTTAGTAGAGACAGGGTTTCAAATGATCCACCTGCCTTGGCCTCCCAAAGCACTGGGATTAAAGGCATGAGTCAGCACACCTAGCCTCTTCCCCGCCCTTCCCCATCCCTTCTCTTCTCTTCCTTTTTTTCTTCGCTCTGTCACCCAGGCTGGAGTGCAGTGGCATGACCTCAGCTCACTGCAACCTCCGCCTCCCGGGTTCACGCCATTCTTCTGCCTCAGCCTCTCCGAGTAGCTGGGACTACAGGCGCCCGCCACCACGCCCGGCTAATTTTTTTGTATTTTTAGTAGAGACGGAGTTTCACCGTGGTCTCAATCTCCTGACCTCGTGATCCACCCGCCTCGGCCTCCCAAAGTGCTGGGATTACAAGCGTGAGCCACCGCGCCCGGCCCTATATATTTTTTTTTAAGATGGAGTTTCGCTCTTGTTGCCCAAGCTGGAGTGCAATGGCGCGATGTCAGCTCACCGCAACCTCTGCCTCCCAGGTTCAAGCGATTCTCCTACCTCAGCCTCCCGAGTAGCTGTGATTACAGGTGCCCGCCACCAGGCCTGGCTAATTTTTTTGTATTTTTAGTAGAGACAGGGTTTCTCCATGTTGGCCAGGCTGGTCTTGAACTCCTGACCTCAGGTGATCCTCCCACCTCAGCCTCCCAAAGTGCTGGGATTTACAGGCTGAGTGACTGTGCCCGGCCTTTTTTTTTGTTTTTTTGAAACAGTCTTGCTCTGTCGCCTAGGCTGGAGTGCAATGGCACAATCTCGGCTCACTGCAACCTCCGCCTGCAAGGTTCAAGCGATTCTCCTGCCTCAACCTCCCTAGTAGCTGGGATTACAGGTATGCGCCAACATGTCTGGCTGATTTTTGTATTTTTAGTAGAGACAGGGTTTGCCACGTTGGCCAGGCTGGTCTTGAACTCCTGACCTCATGATCTGCCCACCTCGGCCTCCCAAAGTGCTGGGATTACAGGCGTGAGCCACTGCACCCGGCCAACAGTGTTTTTTGTTTGTTTGTTTTTTTGAGGTTCAGGACTGTGGCCAAGATATTTATCTTAAGAATAAGAGACATTCTAGGCCGGGCGCCGTGGCTCACACCTGTAATCCCAGCACTTTGGGAGGCTGAGGAGGGCGGATCACGAGGTCAGGAGATCGAGACCATCCTGGCTAACATGGTGAAACCCTGTCTCTACTAAAAATACAAAAAATTAGCCGGGCTAGGTGGCAGGCGCCTGTAGTCCCAGCTACTCGGGAGGCTGAGGCAGGAGAATGGTGTGAACCCTGGGGGGTGGAGCCTGCAGTGAGCTGAGATCGTGCCACTGCACTCCAGCCTGGGCAACAGCGAGACTCTGTCTCAAAAAAAAAAAAAAAGAATAAGAGACATTCTTAGGGAGTGTGGACAAACCCAGAGGTTCCTATGACTGACTGATACTAAGAACCAGGAAACCTAAGTGAATTAAAATTCCCTGAGAACAAGCCCTCCCAAGAGATCATGCTGACTCCTTGCCTCCTTGATGCACAGGGTGAGAGTCTAGAAGGTGGTCTGCCTGCTGATCTTGTATAATATGATGGCTATCTGATGATATGTTACACTCTGTTATCTTCTTAGTCATCAAGGCCTATAGATCCTGCTCCTCAGTGTCTCTAAATGTATCTTTTTTCCATTTCTACTGCCGTCACCCAACTACATGTCACCATTATTTCTTTTTTTCTTTTTTTTTTTAATAGAGATGGGGCCTTGCTATGTTGCCTAGGTTGGTCTTGAACTCCTGGGCTCAAGCAGTCCTCTCACCTCGGCCTCTCCAAGTGCTGGGATTACAGATGTGAGCCACCACACCCAGCCCTAACATTATTTCGTGACTATCATACTGCAGTAGCCTCAACATTTATTTCTTTGCCTCCAATTCTCTCTCCCTTAATCCATTCTAAAGCCCACCATTAGAGTAATGAAACTAAATTAGACCATGCATCATGGTACTCTAGGGCTTAGTGGTTCCCAATTGTTTAGAGAAGTTCAAAACTCTTTGACTTTCAAAGCCCTCAATAGTATGTCCCCATCTTTTTTTTTTTTTTTTTTTTTGAGACAGAGTCTCACTCTGTCCCCAGGCTGGAGTGCAGTGGCGAGATCTCAGTTCACTGCAACCTCTGCCTGCCAGGTTCAAGCGATTCTCCTGCCTCAGTCTCCCGAGTAGCTGGGACTACAGGCACGCACCACCATGCCCAGCTAATTTTTGTATTTTTAGTAGAGATGGGGTTTCACCATGTTGGCCAGGATGGTCTCGATCTCCTGACCTCATGATCCGCCCACCTCAGCCTCCCAAACTGCTGGGATTACAAGCATGAGCCACCGTACCCAGCCTGGCCCCCATCTCACTTTTCTATATATCCCATGTTGGTAAACATTCAGGTTCATCCATTCAACACTGGAGTGTCTGCCATGGGTCAGGCATGGCTGGGGTTACGAAGAGAAGTACATTAAGTGCTCTCATCAAGTGGACAACCAGAGAGAGTAATAAAATTGAAGAGTAGCCAGTATAGAAGAAGGAAAATCAGGAGTGTGTGGTACCCTAAAAAGCACAGGAAGAAAGTGTTTCTGCACAAGAATGATCAACCAAGTCAAATACTGCTGAGAAGTATAAGGAGGCCTGCAAATTGACCACTGAGACATGGCAATGTAGAGGTCATAGATAACCTTGACAAGTTTCAGTGGTGAGAATCAAAGCTTCATAGGAATGGGTTCAAGACAGAAAAGGAGGTGAAGAGGTTGCTATACAAAGGGACATCAGGCTGGGCACAATGGCTCACTCCTGTAATCCCACTTTGGGAGGCCGAGACGGGAGGATGGCTTGACTCCAGGAGTTTATACTAGCCTGGGCAACACTGAGACCCCCATCTCTGCCAAAAATAAATTTTAAAAAATTAGCTGGACGTGATGGTACATGCCTGTAGTCCTAGCTACTTGGGAGGCTGAGGTGCTCAGATGTTCAGTGCTGCAGTGAGCCATGATTGCACCACGGTACTTCAGCCTTGACAGAGCAAAACCGTGGCTCTGCTGGGCGTGGAGGCTCATGACTGTAATCCCAGCACTTTGGGAGGCTGAAGCGGGTGGATCATGAGGTCAGGAGTTCAAGACCAGCCTGGCCAACATGGTGAAACCCCATCTCTACTAAAAATACAAAAATTAGGCCGGGCGCGGTGGCTCACGCCTGTAAGCCCAGCACTTCGGGAGGCCGAGGCGGGCAGATCATGAGGTCAGGAGATCGAGACCATCTTGGCTAACACGGTGAAACCCTGTCTCTATTAAAAATACAAAAAATTAGCCGGGCGCCTGTAGTCCCAGCTACTTGGGAGGCTGAGGCAGGAGAATGGCGTGAACCTGGGAGGCGGAGCTTGCAGTGAGCCAAGATCGTGCCACTGCACTCCAGCCTGGGCGACATAGCGAGACTCCATCTCAAAAAAAAAAAAAAAAAAAAAATTAGCTGGGTGTGATGGCATGCGCCTGTAGTCCCAGCTATTCAGGAGGCTGAGGCCGAATTGCTTGAACCTGGGAGGTGGAAGTTGCAGTGTGCCAAGACCGCGCCATTGCACTCCAACCTGGACGGCAGCGCAAGGCTCCAACTCAAAAAAAAAAAAAAAAAAAAGGGCCGGGCACAGTGGCTCACATCTGTAATCCCAGCACTTTGGGAGGCCAAGGCAGATGGATCACGAGGTCAGAAGTTTGAGACCAGCCTGGCTAACATAGTGAAACCCCGTCTCTACTAAAAATACAAAAATTAGCCGGGCATGGTGGTGCGTACCTGTAGTCCCAGCTACTTGGGAGGCTTAGGCAGGAGAACCACTTGAACCCAGGAGGTGGAGGTTGTGGTGAGCCGAGATTGTGCCACTGCACTCCAGCCTGGGCAACAGAGCAAGACTCCGTCTCAAAAAATAATAAAATAAAATAAAATAAAATAAAATGTATTTGAAACTGGGTGTGGTGGCTCATGCTTGTAATCCCAGCTATTCAAGAGGCTCTGGTGGGAGGATCCCTTGAGGCCAGGAGTTGGAGACCATCCTGGATCACATAGCAAGACTTCGTTTCTTTTTTTTTTTTTTTTTTTGAGACAGAGTCTTGCTCTGTTGCCCAGGCTGGAGTACAGTGGCACGATCTCGGCTCACTGCAAGCTCTGCCTCCCGGATTCACACCATTCTCCTGCCTCAGCCTCCTGAGTAGCTGAGACTAAAGGCACCTGGCTAATTTTTTGTATTTTTTTTTAGTAGAGACGGGGTTTCACCGTGTTGGCCAGGATGGTCTCGATCTCCTGACCTCGTGATCTGCCCACCTCGGCCTCCCAAAGTGCTGGGATTACAGGCGTGAGCCACCGCGCCCGACCAAGACTTGTTTCCTAACAAATAGGGCCAGGTGCAATGTCTCATGCCTATAATCCTAGCACTTTGGGAGGCCAAGGAGGGCAGATGGCTTGAGGCCAGGAGTTCGAGATTGGCCTGGACAACATGGTGAAACCCCATCTCTACAAAAAAACACAAAAATTAGCCAGGCATGGTGGTGCTGGCCTGTAGTCCCAGCTACTTGGGAGGGTGAGGTAGGAGGATCACTTTAGCTCAGGAGGTCAAGGTCGCAGTGAGCGGAGACTGCACCACTGCACTCCAGCCTGGGCAACATGATGATACCCGTCTCAAAAAATAATAATAATAAATAATAAATAAAATGTAATTTATTTTAAAGTGAAACTTGCATTTCCTTTTTTAGCCTCTGTACAAGGAAAAATCATTGCTCTTCCTATTTCCTCAATCTCTTTCCACTTTACCACCTGATAAAATTTTACTTTATAAAGCATGAGAGCAAAGCTACCTCCTCCATAACACTTTCCTCTAGCTCTCTCAGCCCAAAGTGAATTTCCCAACCTCTTAACTCCAAAATGAAGTTGTTAATGCCTTGTGTAAAGCATACATTCCATCTCACATTATGATTAGTTGCTGTACAAGATTAGACGTTCCTTAAATAGAGAAACCATTTTTTATTCACTACAACCACAAAATGCTCTATCCTCGCCGCTCATACTGTAAACCCCTATGGTTCTAGGTCCTGCCCAAAACATAAATGGGTGGTATGGACGCCGTATCACCTTACTAAACTGTGACATTTTGGGAATTAGGAACTTTTGGCCAAGAGGGTGACTCACACCTATAATTCCAACACTTTATTTATTTATTTTTGAGATGGCGTTTCGCTCTTGTTGTTCACGCTGAAGTGCAATAGTGCACTCTCGGCTCACTGCAACCTCCGCCTCCCAGGCTCAAGCGATTCTCCCACCTCAGCCTTCCAAGTAGCTGGGATTACATGCACGTGCCACCATGGCCCAGCTAATTTTGTATTTTTAGTAGAGATGGAGTTTCTCCATGTTGGTCGGGCTAGTCTTAAACTCCCGACCTCAGATGATCCGCCCGCCTTGGCCTCCCAAAGTGCTGGGATTACAGGTGTGAGCCACCGAGCCAGGCCTCATTTTTTTTTTTTTTTTTGAGACCGAGTCTCGCTCTGTTGCCCAGGCTGGAGTGCAGTGGCACTATCTTGGCTCACTGCAACCTCTGTCTCTTGGGTTCAAGCAGTTCTCCTGTCTCAGCCTCCAGAGTAGCTGGGATTACAGATGCACACCACCACACCCATCTAATTTTTGTGTTTTTAGTAGAGACAGGGTTTCGCCATGTTTCCCAGGCTGGTCTCGAACTCCTGGGCTCAAGCGATCCACCCACCTCAGCCTCCCAAAGTGCTGGGATTACTGGCATGAGGCACAGAGTCCGGTCTGTAATCCCAACACTTTGGGAGGCCAAGGTAGGAGGATCACCTGAGTCCAGGAGTTCAAGACCAGCCTGGACAAAATAGCGATACCCCATCTCTACAAGAAATAAAAAAATTAGCCAAGCATGGTGGCATGCACCTGTGTTCCTAGCTACTCGTGAGGCTGAGGTGGGAGGATCACTTCAGCCCAGGAGCTCAGGAGGTTGAAGCAGCAATGAGCCCTGATGGTGCCACTGCACTCCAGCGTGGGTGACAGGGCAAGACCTCATCTCAAAAAAATAAATAAAAAGTGAGCTTGCTCACCTTTCCTCTGTCTCTCAGCACCTTGCTTTTGAATTTTAGCTATTATTTTTACAGATCTTTTAACAAAAAGACTGCTTTAATTAACGTTAACTAACATACATGGCATATAACAAGATCCTTGTTTTCAAGGGCTTTACAAACCTCTAGAGTCAAATGTGCCTTATTATCAGTACAAAAATAAATGGTGTCAGCTGGGTGCGGTGACTCATGCCTGTAATCCCAGCACTTTAATAGGCTGAGGCAGGTGGATGACCTGAGGCCAGGAGTTTGAGACCAGCCTGGCCAACATGGTGAAACCACATCTCTACTAAAAATACAATAATCAGCTGGGCTATGTGGCTCACAACTGTAATCCCAGCACTTTGGGAGGCCAAGACAGGCAGGTCACTTGAGGCCACGAGTTCGAGACCAGTCTGGCCAACATCGTGAAACCCCCATCTCTACTAAAAATACAAAAACTAGCCAGGTGTGGTGGCGCACGCCTGTAATCCCAGCTACTAGGGAGGCTGAGGTACGGAGTCCTCTGAACGTGGGAGGTGGAGCTTGTAGTGAGCCGAGATCGCCCCATTGCACTCCAGCCTGGGAAACAGAGTTAGACTCTGTCTCAAAACAAACAAAAATGGTGTCAAGACTCTCAGACGAGATGCTAACGGATTAAGGCCTATATGTAAATAGCGCCAAAGACTATGGAACAGAGATGGGAGAAGCAAGTAGGGAGGCAGGAATAGTTTAGCTGTGGCAGTTTTAGCTTAGTCCACTTACATAAATGGTTTTTTAGGGTAGCACATGGAGCATCCTCATTTCCAAACACGGGACTGAGAGTAGAGAGCTGTGCAAAATAACCACAAGTCCCCAACTATGCCCTCTTAATTATCTCTATCATCTAAGACTGTTGTTCCCATCCATCACTGAACTTCCCCGTCCTCTTCCTTCAACCCCTGTGTTAGTCAATGGTTGAAATTTTGATTTGGTAAAAAACCTCTGGCGAAAACCAGCAAAAAGGGCTCGCAAATCAGGTCTCAGGGAAGCATAGAGGTAGCCACGAGAAGGCCCGAGGTGCTCATGGAAAGAGCTCGAGCCCAGGACCCCAGGCGCTCGGAGCCGCCGTTACGTAACCGGCACCCAGAGCCTCCGAAGACCGGAAGGCCCCGCTCAGGCCCCGGCCCCGCCCCGGCCCGGCCGGGCAGCCGGTAGGTGCCGTGCGCAACCCTCCGGAAGGTGCCGCCCCTTTACCCTTTTATGGGAATACTTTTTTTAAAAAAATAAGAGTTCGCTGACGCCACCCCGTAGCACTGGCCGCCCTAAAACCGTGATAAAGGAGCTGCTCGCCACTTCTCACTTCCGCTTCCTTCCAGTAAGGAGTCGGGGTCTTCCCCAGTTTTCTTAGCCAGGCGGCGGCGGCGACTGGCGATGTTTGGCCTCAGAAGAAACGCGGTAATCGGACTCAACCTCTACTGTGGGGGGGCCGGCTTGGGGGCCGGCAGCGGCGGCGCCACCCCTCCGGGAGGGCGGCTTTTGGCTACGGAGAAGGAGGCCTCGGCCCGGCGAGAGATAGGGGGAGGGGAGGCCGGCGCGGTGATTGGCGGAAGCGCCGGCGCAAGCCCCCCGTCAGTCCTCACACCAGACTCCCGGAGGGTCGCGCGGCCGCCGCCCATTGGCGCCGAGGTCTCCGACGTCACTGCGACCCCCGCGAGGCTGCTTTTCTTCGCTCCCACCCGCCGCGCGGCGCCGCTTGAGGAGATGGAAGCCCCGGCCGCCGACGCCATCATGTCGCCCGAAGAGGAGCTGGACGGGTACGAGCCGGAGCCTCTCGGGAAGCGGCCGGCTGTCCTGCCCCTGCTGGAGTTGGTCGGGGAATCTGGTAATAACACCAGTACGGACGGGTCACTACCCTCGACGCCGCCGCCAGCAGAGGAGGAGGAGGACGAGTTGTACCGGCAGTCGCTGGAGATCATCTCTCGGTACCTTCGGGAGCAGGCCACCGGCGCCAAGGACACAAAGCCAATGGGCAGGTCTGGGGCCACCAGCAGGAAGGCGCTGGAGACCTTACGACGGGTTGGGGATGGCGTGCAGCGCAACCATGAGACGGCCTTCCAAGGTAAGGGGGTTCATTAATCGCCAAGGCCTCTCCCTTTTTTCCATTTCTCCCCGGACTCACCCGCCAAGGGTGGGTGGAAACCGAAACGAGTCAGTGTTGAAACGTGTCTCATCCTATTTCTGAAACCAGAATATTATGGCCTTGAGTCATTGTTTCCGCCCATCTTGATTCTTCTGGAAATGGCAGCTCTTGTTCAAAGACCGGAAAGGGTGGGATGTCAGTTTCAAGTGGGGTCGACCTGAGTTCTATAAATCCCAGTAGCGACTTTCCCGCCGCGGGTGGGCAGGCGAATCTTGCGCCGGTTTAGACAAAGGAGGCCGTGAGGACCTGCATGCTTTTCTTCCCCAGGCATGCTTCGGAAACTGGACATCAAAAACGAAGACGATGTCAAATCGTTGTCTCGAGTGATGGTCCATGTTTTCAGCGACGGCGTAACAAACTGGGGCAGGATTGTGACTCTCATTTCTTTTGGTGCCTTTGTGGCTAAACACTTGAAGACCATAAACCAAGAAAGCTGCATCGAACCATTAGCAGAAAGTATCACAGACGTTCTCGTAAGGACAAAACGGGACTGGCTAGTTAAACAAAGAGGCTGGGTAAGTTTGCCTTAAGGATGAAAGGGGCCTTGGAGTGGAAGTAGAATGAAGGATTTTTTTTAGAGAGGTGGGGATATCTAAAGGTTTTTATGACGCACGGCTGTTTGCAGGCTCTAACTAAAGGACCATTGTTTATTGGATGTTGATTTAAGTAGTGGATCCTTAGAGATAGTGGTATGGCAGTCTTGAATTGTATCAAAAATCTTGGTTTTCTGTAGGCTATTTTTTGTTCCAATTCAGTTGAATACTTTTCAGTGGATTCAAACCATGAAGAAATAAGTCACCGGGGAGGATAGCTGAAATACATTCCTAAGGCGCTCCCTGTTTTAATTGAGAAGATATGGGGTGGAGCCTGCGTTTTAAACAGAAACCCAGATCTGATGCAGGATGTACTTAACTACGTTGAGAAAAACTGATCTGAGCAGTTGAGGTGTTACTGAAATACTAGCTGGTGGAGATTTGAGAATAAGGGTTTTCGTCTTTTACCTTATGGGAACTCTGCAAGTCCCTTTGTTAGGATAAATCCTAATAAGACCAAGATAGTACTGTAAAATGAAGTTTAACTATCATGGGTGCCAGCTTAAGAAACTGAAGAACTTATTTTCTTTTTTTTTTTTTTTTTTTTGCCTCCGGGTGAATAATAATTGGTTTACTATTGTTTTAGGGGGAAACCTCAGATATTTTAATTTACCTTGTTTCTGGATAGTAGTGTTGTTAAGAGAGCAGAAACCCATACTTGAAAATGTGCTTTTCTTTTTTGTTTTCTAGGATGGGTTTGTGGAGTTCTTCCATGTAGAGGACCTAGAAGGTGGCATCAGAAATGTGCTGCTGGCTTTTGCAGGTGTTGCTGGAGTAGGAGCTGGTTTGGCATATCTAATAAGATAGCCTTACTGTAAGTGCAATAGTTGACTTTTAACCAACCACCACCACCACCAAAACCAGTTTATGCAGCTGGACTCCAAGCTGTAACTTCCTAGAGTTGCACCCTAGCAACCTAGCCACAAAAGCAAGTGGCAAGAGGATTATGGCTAACAAGAATAAATACATGGGAAAAGTCCTCCCCATTGATTGAAGAGTCACTGTCTGAAAGAAGCAAAGTTCAGTTTCAGCAACAAACTTTGGGAAGCTATGGAGAAGGACTTTTAGATTTAGTGAAGATGGTAGGGTGGAAAGACTTAATTTCCTTGTTGAGAACAGGAAAGTGGCCAGTAGCCAGGCAAGTCATAGAATTGATTACCCGCCGAATTCATTAATTTCCTGTAGTGTTAAGCACTAACAATGCCAGTGACCCAATGACCTGTGTAAAAGCTACAAGTAATAGAACTATGACTGTAAGCCTCAGTACTGTACAAGGGAAGCTTTTCTTCTCTATAAATTAGCTTTCCCAGTATACTTCTTGAAATAGAAAGTCCAAGTGTTCAGGACTTTTATACCTGTTATACTTTGGCTTGGTTTCCATGATTCTTACTTTATTAGCCTAGTTTATGGCCAATAATACTTGACGGAAGGCTCAGTAATTAGTTATGAATATGGATATCCTCAATTCTTAAAGACAAACAACTTGTAAATGTATTTGTAAAAATTGTATATATTTTTACAGAAAGTCTATTTCTTTGAAACGAAGGGAGTATCGAATTTACATTAGTTTTTTTCATACCCTTTTGAACTTTGCAACTTCCGTAATTAGGAACCTGTTTCTTACAGCTTTTCTATGCTAAACTTTGTTCTGTTCAGTTCTAGAGTGTATACAGAACGAATTGATGTGTAACTGTATGCAGACTGGTTGTAGTGGAACAAATCTGATTGATAAACTATGCAGGTTTAAATTTTCTTAACTGATTTTGGTAAGTATTCCTTAGATAGGTTTTTCTTTGAAAACCTGGGATTGAGAGGTTGACGGATGGAAATTCTTTCACTTCATTTTATGCAAGTTTTCAATAATTAGGTCTAAGTGGAGTTTTAAGGTTACTGATGACTTACAAATAATGGGCTCTGATTGGGCAATACTCATTTGAGTTCCTTCCATTTGACCTAATTTAACTGGTGAAATTTAAACTGAATTCATAAGCTCATCTTTAAATCTTTTACTGGAAGATTTTCAGCTGTTCCGAATGGAACTCATTAACTGTATGCATATAAAAAGATCACATCAGGTGGATGGAGAGACATTTGATCCCTTGTTTGCTTAATAAATTGTAAAATGATGGCTTGGAAAAGCGGGCTAGTCTAACCATGGTGCTATTATTAGGCTTGCTTGTTACACACACAGGTCTAAGCCTAGTATGTCAATAAAACAAATACTTACTGTTTTGTTTCTATTAATGATTCCCAAACCTTGTTTGAAATTTTTGCATTGGGCATCTTTGGATTTCAGTCTTGATGTTTGTTCTGTCAGACTTACCTTTTATTTCCTGTCCTTCCTTGAAATTGCTGCTTGTTCTGCTCCCTCTACAGATATTTATATCAATTTCTACAGCTTTCCCCTGCCATCCCTGAACTCTTTCTAGCCCTTTTAGATTTTGGCACTGTGAAACCCCTGCTGGAAACCTGAGTGACCCTCCCTCCACACTAGGAGTCCACAGACCTTTCATCTTTCACGAACTTTATCCTGTTAGCAGGTGGTAATACCGTGGGTGCTGTGACACTAACAGTCATTGAGAGGTGGGAGGAAGTCCCTTTTCCTTGGACTGGTATCTTTTCAACTATTGTTTTATCCTGTCTTTGGGGGAAATGTGTCAAAAGTCCCCTCAGGAATTTTCAGAGGAAGGAACACATTTTATGAGGTTTTCTCTAAAGTTTCCTTTGTATATGAGTGTGCTCACTTAAATTTGCAGAAAGAGGTGAGCTGTGTTAAACCTCAAAGTTTAAAAGCTACTGATAAACTGAAGAAAGTGTCTATATTGGAACTAGGGTCATTTGAAAGCTTTAGTCTCGGAACATGACCTTTAGTCTGTGGACTCCATTTAAAAATAGGTATGAATAAGATGACTAAGAATGTAATGGGGAAGAATTGCCCTGCCTGCCCATCTCAGAGCCATAAGGTCATCTTTGCTAGAGCTGTTTTTACTTAATGTATTTATCGTTCTTGATCATAAGCCACTTATTTATATCATGTATCTCTAAGGACCTAAAAGCACTTTATGTAGTTTTTAATTAATCTTAAGATCTGGTTACGGTAACTAAAAAAGCCCGTCTCCCAAATCCAGTGGAAACAAGTGCATAGATGTGAATTGGTTTTTAGGGGCCCCACTTCCCAATTCATTAGGTATGACTGTGGAAATACAGACAAGGATCTTAGTTGATATTTTGGGCTTGGGGCAGTGAGGGCTTAGGGCACCCCAAGTGGTTTGGGAAAGGAGGAGGGGAGTGGTGGGTTTATAGGGAGAGGAGGAGGCAGGTGGTCTAAGTGCTGGCTAGCTACATAGTTCGGGCAAATCCTCCAAAAGGGAAAGGGAGGAGTTGCTTAGAAGGATGGCGCTCTCAGTGACTACTTTTTGACTTCTGTTTGTCTTACGCTTCTCTCAGGGAAAAACATGCAGTCCTCTAGTGTTCATGTACATTCTGTGGGGGGTGAACACCTTGGTTCTGGTTAAACAGCTAGTACTTTTGATAGCTGCGCCAGGAAGGGTTAGGACCAACTACAAATTAATGTTGGTTGTCAAATGTAGTGTGTTTCCCTAACTTCCTGTTTTTCCTGAGAAGAAAAAATAAATCTTTTATTCAAATACAGGGTGTGATGTGGGTCTTTTCTCATCGACGCCTCTTTTTCCTTCCCTCTCTTAGGCAAACCTTTTAGAGAAGTCAGCTGAGCAAATATGTATAGGTGAATTCAAAGCAAAAGCCTCACAAAGCTGATTTGCCTTAAAGGACAGTTCCTTTCTTCAATTCAGATTAGAAGTGTTGGGTTTTTAATTAAATATATTACTGCTGTACTTGGAGTTCCTAAACCTCCAAGTAAAAAAATCAAAAACCTCCTTACAATCAAAATCTCTGTCTCGATTTATTATTTTTTTTTGAGACGGAGTTTTGCTCTTGTTCAGGCTGGAGTGCAATGGCACGATCTCGGCTCACCGCAACCTCCGCCTCCCGGGTTCAAACGATTCTCCTGCCTCAGCCTCCTGAGTAGCTGGGATTACAGGCACGTGCCACCACACCCAACTAATTTTGTATTTTTAGTAGAGATGGGGTTTCTCCGTGTTGGTCAGGCTGGTCTCGAACTCCCGACCTCAGGTAATCTGCCCACCTCTGCCTCCCATTTGCTGGGATTACAGGCGTGAGCCATCGCGCCCAGCCTCTGTCTTGATTTTTGAATCACCAAGTGTTGGTATGTTTTGTTTTGAGGAGCATCGCCCAGGCTAGAGTGCAGTGGTGCAGTCTCGGCTCACTGCAGCCTCAGCCTCCCGAGTAGCTGGGATTACAGGTGCCCGCCACCATGCCCAGCTAATTTTTGTGTTTTTAGTAGAGATGTGGTTTTGCCATGTTGGTCAGGCTGGTCTCAAACTCCCGACCTCAGTGATCCACCTGCCTCAGCTGAAGTGCTGGGATTACAGACCTGAGCTACTGGCACCCAGCCTTGATCTTGAGGTAAGAGGGTACTGTACAGCAGTTACTCTATCATAACACCTAAATAATACCTAAAATTAAAGAGTTTTGATGAAGTTCTTGGCAGCAGTGCTTTTACCTTTCCATTTTCCAAAAGGAGGTAAAAAGCCAGTCAATTTCAAAAATCGCTATCCTGCCTTTATTTTCAGCTACCTTGAAAGCAAGCTGAATCACCATGGAAATGTGCAAATGTGAGGTTTGCATACTTGGTTTTAAGCTCTGAGCACCAAATGCTAATCAGGCAGTCAGGATTCTGTGCCTCCCTGCAGTCAGTTGCATTTCTATTTAAAAGTGCATTTTTGTGCCGGGCGCGGTGGCTCAGGCTTGTAATCCCAGCACTTTGGGAGGCTGAGGCGGGCGGATCACGAGGTCAGGAGATCGAGACCACGGTGAAACCCCGTCTCTACTAAAAATACAAAAAAAAAAAAAATTAGCCGGGCGTGGTGGCGGGCGCCTGTAGTCCCAGCTACTCGGAGAGGCTGAGGCAGGAGAATCGGGTGAACCCGGGAGGCGGAGCTTGCAGTGAGCCGAGATCGTGCCACTGCACTCCAGCCTGGGCGACAGAGCGAGACTCCGTCTAAAAAAAAGAAAAAAAAACAACAAAAACAAACAAAAAAAAGTGCATTTTTTGGAAGCCCCTTTCTGGAGCCTAACTACCAGAAGGCAGCAACTTTTTGTATCATTACAAAGAAAGCTGTGTAAGTGCACTCCCAAGCAAAGGTGTGGTAGGAGAGTAGCGCCCACAGAGGACCCAAGCCCAAGTCTTGGCCTGAGTTAAGTTAGTGTTATTGCTCCCGTTGACATGCTATGATGTGAAGCCGTTTCTGGTAGTGTTCCTTTGCTCAGCACCTTAAAAGCTCGGATTTAATAGTAACTGGGTAACCTTAATCACTAGTTGGAATAATCAACACTTTGCTTTATGTTACACAACCAGACTTTCTCAGTTCCTGTTCTGTATCTAGAGCAAGGTCTTCATACTGTTTTCTTTCGCAAAATTTTTATTTAAAACAGTTGGTGACAGCTGAAGGATTTGTACAAAATTAAAATGAAGTAACTTGTACAACTGATGTGTAGCATGGCTCCAGCCAGATGCCCAAAGCACTGGCTATTAATTCCTGGAGTTCAGATGGTCAGTTGAGTCTATCCTAGTTTGTTGCTTCACTTGTTCAATCATTATGGAACTTTGTTTCTAGAACGCTGCCACTCTTCAAAGGCTTATCAATTTCAAATTTGAAAATTTAATTCTCTCTTAGTTTCAAAGTTGTTACAGTGTTATCTTACCTATGTGAAGTATGTGGAAAGTTGGGGGCTGGGGATTTTCCTCCAGGCCGATTAAGAAATAGCTCTCAGGGCCTGGTGTGGTGGCTCAGGCCTGTAATCTCAGCACTTAGGGAGGCTGAGGCGGGCGGATCATGAAGTCAAGAGATTGAGACCATCCTGGCCAACATAGTGAAACCCCGTCTCTATATAAAAAATATAAAAATCACCTGGGCGTGGTGGCGGGCACCTGTAGTCCCAGCTACTTGGGAGCCTGAGGCAGGAGAATCGCTTGAACCCGGGAGGCGGAGGTTGCAGTGAGCTGAGATCACGCCATTTCACTCCTAGAGCTCTTTGGTCCGGGCGCGGTGACTCATGCCTGTAATCCCAGCACTTTGGGAGGCCGAGGCGGAGGGACCACGAGGTCAGGAGTTTGAGGCCAGTCTGGCCAATATGGTGAAACTCCATCTCTACTAAAAATAAAAAATTGTAGGCCGGGCGCGGTGGCTCACGCTTGTAATCCCAGCACTTTGGGAGGCCTAGGCGGGCGGATCACGAGGTCAGGAGATCGAGACCACGGTGAAACCCCGTCTCTACTAAAAATACAAAAAATTAGCCGGGCGTGGTGGCGGGCGCCTGTAGTCCCAGCTACTCAGAGAGGCTGAGGCAGGAGAATGGCGTGAACCAGGGAGGCGGAGCTTGCAGTGAGCTGAGATTGCACCACTGCACTCCAGCCTGGGCGACAGAGCAAGACTCCGTCTCAAACAACAACAACAAAAAAAACCAGGCATGGTGGCGGGCGCCTGTAATCCCAGCTACTTGGGAGGCTGAGGCAGGAGAACCACGTGAACCCGGGAGGAACCCCGGAGGTGGAGGTTGCAGTGAGCCAAGATCGTGCCACTGCACTTCAGCCCGGGTGACAGTGTGAGACTCTGTCTCAAACAAAATAAAGAAAGAAAAGAAATACCTCAGTGGCTCACGCCTGTAATCCCAGCACTTTGGGAGGCCAAGGCGGGCTGATCACTTGAGGTCAGAAGTTCGAGACCTGCCTGGCCAACACGGTGAAACCCCATCTCTACTAAATACACAGAAATATTAGCCATGGTGGCGGGCACCAGTAGTCCCAGCTATTCAGGAGGCTGAGGCAGGAGAATCGCTTGAACCCAGGAGGTGGAGGTTATAGTGAGCCAAGATCATGCCACTGTACTCCAGCCTGGGTGACAGAGCGAGAATTCCTCTCAAAAAAAAAAAAAAAGGGCGCAGTGGCTTATGCCTGTAATTCCAGCACTTTGGGAGGCCGAGGTGGGCAGATCACCCAAAGTCAGGAATTCGAGACCAGCTTGGCCAACATGGTGAAACCCCGTCTCTACTAAAAATACAAAAATTAGCCGGGCATGGGGTCACGCGCCTGTAGTCCCAGATTGCAGCGAGCTGAAATCACGCCACTGCACTCCAGCCTGGCGACAGAGTGAGACTCCATCTCAAAAAAAAAAAAAACAAAAAACTTCTGAAAATTTGGTGTCCTTTACTAATAATTCTTGGGAAGTAGAAAAAGGATATACGTAGCAAGCTTTTGTTCCCATACTATACTTGGTTTTTCTAATTTGCAGTTCCCTTCTTGACCTGCATAGAATAATAGTTATTTTCCATTGGGAAATGAGAAATCTTCAACATTGAGGTAAGCTGGGATTTTTTTTTTTTTAAGAGGTGGGGGTCTCACTCTATTGCCCAGGCTGCAGTGCAGTGGGACTATCATGGTTCACTGCAGCCTTGAACTCCTGTGCTCAAGCAATCCTCCCACCTCAACCTCCAAAGTAGCTGGGACTACAGGTACCCCACCATGCCTTGTGTTTTGTTTTGTTTTGTTCATAGAGATGGGGTCTTGCTATATTGCCCAGGCTTGTCTATTTAGCAGGAGCTCTAGGCAGCCAGATGTTGAGAGTGTCTTCATTTTTCCATTACATGACAGTAGACTGCTTATTATGTATCATGAACTGTTAGATAATGGAATTATAAAGGGATCATTCTTCCCCTTAAGAAACTCAAAGAGGCTGGGCGCGGTGGCTCATGCCTGTAATCCCAGCACTTTGGGAGGCCGAGGCGGGCGGATCACAAGGTCAGGAGTTCGAGACCTGCCTGGCCAATATGGTGAAGCTCTGTCTCTAGTAAAAATACAAAAATTAGCCAGGTGTGGTGGTGGACACCTGTAGTCCCAGCTACTTGGGAGGCTGAGGCAGAAGAATTGCTTGAACCCAGGAGGCGGAGATTGCAGTGAGCTGAGATCGGGCCCCTGCACTCCAGCCTGGGAGACAGAGCAAGACTCTGTCTCCAAAAAAAGAAAAAAAGAAACTCAAAAAAAGATTGGGGAATAGTTCAAAAGAAACATGACAACTAACTACACATGTCAAAAAGCTATAAAGGACATGGGGACATTTGCGGAAATTTATGGATTGTATGTTAGTACTGTATCAGTGTTAAATTTCTTGAGTATTATACCTTGTTTTTAGGAGATGCATGCTAAAGAATTTATGCATCACGAATCCCATAATGAGAATGCAAATGTGGCTAGATGTTAAAGTTTGTGATCTAGCTGGGCGCAGTGGCTCATGCCTGTAATCCCAGCACTTTGGGAGACCAACGCAGGCAGATTGCTTAAACCCAGGAGTTTGAGACCAGCCTGGGCAACATGGTGAAACTCCATCTCTATAAAACATAAAAAAAATTAGCTTGGCACGTGCCTGTGGTCCGAGCTACTGGGGAGGCTGAGGTGGGAGAAGCTCTTGAGCTTACGAAGTCGAGGTTGCAGTGAGCTGAAATTGTGCCACTGCACTCCAGCCCAGGCAACAGAGTGAGACCCTGTCTTAAAAAAAAAAGAAACACACACACACACACACACACAAAGTTTACAATCTAGTAAGAGTGATATAGATGGACAGAAATAATTAGAAGGCACTGTACAAAGCATTATAGGGTTGGGAAAAAGCAGAGTGACAACTTCCAGACACAGAGGGTGGTAAAGAAGGCTTCATAAGAAATGTGAGGTTGGCCGGGCACAGTGGCTCAAGCCTGTAATTCCAGCACTTTGGGAGGCCGAGGCAGGTGGATCACGAGGTCAGGAGATCGAGACCATCCTGGCTAACATGGTAAAACCCCATCTCTACTAAAAATACAAAAAAATTAGCCGGGCATGGTGGCAGGCGCCTGTACTCCCAGCTACTCGGGAGGCTGAGGCAGAAGAATGGCATGAACTCAGGAGGTGGAGCTTGCAGTGAGCCGAGATCGCACCACTGCACTGCAGCCTGGGCAACAGAGCGAGACTCCATCTCAAAAAAAAAAAAGAAATGTGAGGTTGGACTTTAAAAGATGAGTAATGAGGCTGGGCGCGGTGGCTCATACCTGTAATCCCAGCACTTGGAGAGGCTGAGGTGGGTAGATCACCCGAGGTCACCAGTGTGGCCAACATGGCAAAACCCTGTCTCTACTAAAAATACAAAAATTTGATGAGCGTGATGGTGCACACCTGTAATCCTAGCTGCTTGGGGGGCTGAGGCCGGAGAATCATTTGAGCCCGGGAGGTGGAGGCTGCAGTGATCCGAAATCGTGCCACTGCACTCCAGCCTGGGCAACAGAACAAGACTCAAAAAAAAAAAAAAGATGAGTAAGAAACACGCACCAAAGCATGGAATTGGGAAAGACCCACTGGGTGTATGGAGATGGGAGGAGCACGGATGGACTGTGTAGGTAACTTTCTTATTCCATCTTCCTTCCCTGCCTTCTTTCTTCGCTCGCCGCTCTTGGTCAGTGAATACTGTATGTCTTCAGTTTTTCCCATCTCAGGCCTTATACAAAAATATTAGAGCCAAGCGCGGTGGCTCATGCCTGTAATCCCAGCACTTTGGGAGGCCGAGGCAGGCAGATCACCTGAGGTCAGGAGTTCGAGAATAGCATGGCCAACACGGCGAAACCCCATCTCTACTAAAAATACAAAAAAATTAGCGGGCGTGGTGGCTTATGCCTGTAGTCCCAGCTACTTCGGAGGCTGAGGCACCAGAATCACTTGAACCCGGGAGGCAGAGGCTGCATTGAGTCGTGATCACACCACTGCACTCCAGCCTGGGTGACAGAGAGACTCCATCTCAAAAAAAAAAAAAAACATTGGCCAGGCACAGTTGTACATACCTATAGTCCCAGATATTCTGGAGGCTAAGGCAGAAGAATCACTTGAGCCCTGGAGTTCAGGGCTATAGTGTGCTATGTTGATCTGGTGTTCACACTAAATTCTGCATCAATATGGTGACTTCTTGGGAGTGGGGGACCACCAGGTTGCCCAAGGAGGGGTGAACCTGCCTAGGTTGGAAATAGAGCTGGTCAAAACTCTTGTGCTCATCAGTAGTAGAATTGCACCTGTGAACAGCCACTGCCTTCCAACATGGGCAACATAGCAAGACCCTGCCTCTTAAGATAAAAATTGGAAAACACTGGTAGGAAAAAAGCGCTCTGTGGTCTAAATAAGTCTGGATTGGGTATAAATGACACACAACTGGATGGACTGTGTTTAAGAAGTAGAAAAGACTCAATTGCTTCCTGTATCATGTTAAAGTGGTGACCTTAAACACACAATCTCAGGATCATAGCCATCTTTGGATCTAGACTGAAGGAGTTGGCATTGGCAGGCCTGGTTTGAATAAAGTTGCCCTTTTAAGAGCATCACCTAAAATAGGTCACTGGAGCCTCACTGGTCCTTCACCCTCTAGGTTTTACATAGTCAGGGAAAGGAACCAAGGTTTTGCCTAAGAGCACTATGCTGTCTGCAGAACAGAATTTTAATAAGAGCTCCCAAAAGTTATTTAACTGGAACCCTAAGATACTGAATGGTGGCTTCCATGCTCCTTGATCCTGTTCCCGTGGGAGACTCAACTATTGCTATTCCCATCCTGATTCAAAAAACCAGTTTGCTCCAGCTGCCCAGACTTCCCCACAGGCTGCATTCTTGCCCATGAGCTCATTGTTTTGGCTTCTTTGCCTGTATAAATCTACTGTCAGTGCCAGAGGTCTCAGCCCGGGGCCCCCTAACTAGCTGGGGCTGCATTCCATTCAGAATTTCACCACCCCCACTTGGTGTTCTTCCCGCCCTCATGTGGTCACATGTGTATGTTTACTCAAGTTAGCCTGGGACAAGGTGTGCTGGCATAGAGAGCCAAGGAAGCAGAGAAGGAAAAGAATGTTTAACTGTTAGGTTTCATCCTGGATTAGATTTCAGTAAAAATGCTTTCAGTTCTGTGCCCTAAAAAATGTTGGTAGGAGGATCTGGTTTTGAAAATTTTGCTATACATTTCATAGTCTACCCTACTGGGCTGGTTATGACTCTCAGGTATTCAGATTTGAAGGGGAGAATGTGGTTAATTCTCCCTGGGAAACACCGCATTCACATGCATTTTATTCCTGAAGCTCCTATGCCCAGATCTATCAGGCCTGCCTTTCTCAGCTCACACCGCCATCCTTTAGGTTGCTTGGAGCAGTTCCCACCGTCTCCAGCCCTTGGTGGAAATGGGGGGAGGGGAGACAGCTGGCCTGCTGCAAGGGAGCAGCTGTTCGGTTTCACTGCTTTGTTACTGAACTTTCCTGAGGGGAGATACCTCGTTTATTTCCTTTTGCATGACAGCCCAGATCTAAGGAAAGTGGGACACACCTCAGGTGAAGGGTTATGGGAAGAGCATTTCTCTTTTTTTTTTTTTTTTTTTTTTTTTGAGACCGAGTCTCCCTCTGTCGCCCAGGCTGGAGTGCAGTGGCGCAATCTCGGCTCACTGCAGGCTCCGCCCCCCGGGGTTCACACCATTCTCCTGCCTCAGCCTCCCGAGTAGCTGGGACTACAGGTGCCTGCCACCTCGCCCGGCTAATTTTTTGTATTTTCAGTAGAGACGGGGTTTCACCGTGTTAACAAGGATGGTCTCGATCTCCTCACCTCGTGATCCGCCCGCCTCGGCCTCCCGAAGTGCTGGGATTACAGGCGTGAGCCACGGCGCCCGGCCGGGAAGAGCATTTCTCTTTGCAGAGTTTTGGATTAATACTAGATGCTTAAGCGGCATACTCCTTTCCTCCACCCCCCCCTTCTTCATCTGTAAAAACAAAACCAAAAAACAAAACTGCAGGCTGTGGCTGTGGGAGGTGACTTTTTTTCATTTCTCAGAAATCCCTCATGAGGCAAAGCAGAGAAACAGAAAGAGGGAAACAACTTCGTGTCAAAATGAGGTTGTGTGTGTGTGTTTTGAAATGAGGTGGCTTGTTGTCAGCTTTAAGGAACAACAGCTCTGCAGAGGAGCCTGGTGATGGCGGGGAGGAGTGCTGGGCTACCTGCTTCCTTGCCCCTTGCCCCACTTCAAAGCTGGGTAGTTGGGGTCAGGTATGAAACAGGATGGAAGTCGCTGTATCTTCCCTTCCCCATCATGAACCATGAAAGATATATCAGTGCTAATGTATGAAAGAAAAATTTGACCAGTCGCGGTGGCTCATGCCTGTAATCCCAGCACTTTGAGAGGCCGAGGCGGGTGGATCACCTGAGGTCAGGAGTTTGAGACCAGACTGACCAACATGGCAAAACTCTGTCTCTACTAAAAATGGGTGTGGTGGTGTGCACCTGTGGTCCTAGCTACTTAGGAGGCTGAGGCATGAGAACTGCTTGAACCTGGGATGCAGAGGTTGCAGTGAGCCTAGATCGTGCCGCTGCACTCCAGCCTGGGCCAGTGAGACTATGTCTCAAAAAAAAAAATTAGTAAATGCTTGTGGCTTACCATTATACATAAGCCTATGTTTGCAAGACAGTGTACCTTAAACAAAGACCAGGAATACTGTCATTTCCTGGACCCAGGAAAATTGGCCAGGCGCAGTTGCACGTGCCTGTAGTCCCAGATATTCTGGAGGCTAAGACAGAAGAATGACTTGAGCCCTGGAGTTCAGGGCTATAGTGCGCTATGTTGATCTGGTGTTCACGCTAAGTTCCGCATCAATATGGTGACTTCCTGGGAGTGGGGGACCACCAGGTTGCCTAAGGAGGGGTGAACCTGCCTAGGTTGGAAATAGAGCTGGTCAAAACTCTGTGCTCATCAGTAGTAGAATTGCACCTGTGAATAGCCATCGCCCTCCAGCATGGGCAACATAGCAAGACCCTGCCTCTTAAGATAAAAATAGGAAAGCACTGGTAGGAAAAAAAAGGCTCTTTGGTCTAAATAAGTCTGGATTGGGTATAAATGACACATAACTATCATGAATTTGAAAGCATTTCTAATGTCTTGAAAGTTTGAAAAAGTTTAAACAGAATTTTAGCTGAAAAGTCCTGAAAGACATTTGAAAAAAAACCTTAAAACTATTCAACGTTTGGGCTGGGCACAGTGGCTCATGCCTGTAATCCCAGCACTTTGGGAGGCCAAGGCAGGCAGATCACTTGAGGCCAGGAGCTCAAAACCAGCCTGGCCAACATGGCGAAACCCCTTCTCTATTAAAAATACAAAAATTAGCCAGGCATGATGATGCGTGCCTGTAGTCCCAGCTACTCAGGAGGCTGAGGCAGGAGAATCACCTGAAGCCAGGAGGTTGCAGTGAGCCGAAATTGCACCACTGCACTCCAGCCTGGGTGACCAAGCGAGACTCTGTCTCCAAAAAAAAAAAAAAAAAAACAACTATTCAAGGTTTGGATCATTGAGGCCAAAATTATTTTGATAACAAGATGCCCCATGTGAATGAAACTGAGTAATAGAAGGCTCATGGCCAGTAGTCATAGCTACTAGGGAGACTGAGGCAGGAGGATCACTTGAGCCCAGGAAGTTGAGGCTGCAGTGAGCTGTGATTGTGCCACTGCATTTCAGCCTGATGACACAGCAAGACCCTGTCTCGAAAAAAAAAAAAAAAAGAAAAGAAAAGAAGGAAGCCAGGCACCCCATAGACCCAGCTATTCAAGAAGCTGAGGCAGGAGGATTGCTTGAGCCTAGGAGTTCAAGTCTAGCCTAGGCAACATAGTGAGACCCTGTCTCTTAAAAATATACATATAATTTTTAAAAATTCTTTTATTTTTACATGAATGGAAACAGGATCTCACTGTGTTGCCCAGGTTGGTCTTCAACTCCTGGACTTAGGTGATCTCCCTGCCTTGGCCTCTCAAAGTGCTGGGGTTACAGGCGTGAGCCACCATGTCTAGCCAAAAATAAATTTTTAAAAGTGTTTTTGGCCAGGCGTGGTGCCTGTAATCCCAACACTTCGGGAGGCCGAGATGAGTGGATCAGCTGAGGTCAGGAGGTCGAGACCACCCTGACCAACATGGTGAAACCCTGTCTCTATTAAAAATACAACATTAGCTGGGCGTGGTGACACATGCCTGTAGTCCTAGCTACTTGGGAGGCTGAGTGAGGAGAATCGCTTGAACCTGGGAGGCGGAGGTTGCAGTGAGCCGAGATCACACCATTGCACTTCAGCCTGGGCAACAAGAGCAAAACTCCATCTAAAAAAAAAAAAAAAGTGAAGAAACTGGATCTGAAGCCTTAATTTTCTCCCCTATAAACAGGACTTAAAGATACTGTCAGCTATCTTATTACTGCAAAGATTTAAAGAGAGACTATTGATACACGTGCTTTGTGCTTTTATCTTAAAGCACTATACAAATAGAAGGAGTTTCAGGACTGTCCCTTAAGGGTTTACTCTATTAACCATTTTCAAGTCCTTAAGTTCCCTAGGAGAAGCAATTAAGAACCAGGCATCAGTAGAGTATGTTGAATTAAAAGGTTCTACAGCTGTATTTTGAGGCCCGGAAGAGACATAAACAGGACTTTCTATGGCTAGGCAGAGCAGGAGTCACCAGTTAGGAAAAATCCCCAGGGTCAGAAACCACCTCCCTGCCAAATTTGCCCTGCTGCCTGTTTTTGTATGGCCCACAAGCTAAGAATCATTTTGGTATTTTTAAATGGTTGAAAAAAATGGGCCGGGCACAGTGGCTCATGCCTGTAATTCCAGCACTTTGGGAGGCTGAGGTGGGAGAACTGCTTGAGCCCAGTAATTCAGGACCAGCCTGGGCAACACACTGAGACCCTACAAAATTTTTTTTTTTAATTAGCTAGGTGTGGTGACCTGCACCTGTGGTCCCAGCTACTCGGGAGGCTGAGGCAGGAGGATGGCTTGAGCCCTGGAGGTCAAAACTGCAGTGAGCTATGATTGTGCCCTACCCCCGCACTCTACCCTGGGCAACAAAGCAAGATCCTGTCTCAAAAAAAAAAAAATTAAAACTTTAGTGTCACAAGTCTGATTGCAACACAGCTACGCCCATTTGTTTACTTATCGTCTATGGCTGCTTTGCGCTGCTACAGTAGAGAAGCTGCAACAGAGATGATAGGGCCTGCAAAGCCTAACATATTTATCATCTACTCCTGTAGAGAAAAAGTTTGCCCAACCCTCTACTAAAGCTAAAGAGAAGTCTCATTTTTTGATGAAAGAGGCAGGCAACCAATAGTCAACAGTAAGGAGGAGAGGAATGCAGCGATAGGAGAGAGGAAGGGTGACCTTGTTCCAGGGGAGATGATCTCTGCCTGTCTCATCAAGGGGAGGGCCTTTTAGCCTAGGGATCCCAGGTGTACAGTCTGCTCCTTTTTTATAATCCCACCCTCTTTCCCCCAGTTTCTTTTCCTCTTCACTCAAAGTTCAGTGGAGCTATCTCAAGAGATTCAGTTAAGGCTCAGAAGAGCACACAGCACACAAACATGCTGACCCAAGCTAGCCTTCCTCCCCCAGCACAGGGCTCTTCTCAGGCCTCTCAGCACAGCTCTCCAGTGCTCACAGGAGAAATGCTCTGCTCTGGCCAGCTTCCAGCCAACTCTGCACCTCCCCTTCAGCTGGCAGAGCTGATGGCTCCCTGGCATCTGACTGCCATATCTCGTGCATACCTTGTTTTGGACTAATCTTATACATTCCTCCCTCAAATCCTTTCTTCCTTCAGACTCAGCCCTGAAACACCCTCTTCTTGAGTTTTCCCAGTCTCCTAGGTCAGGAAGCCCAAAAGTCAGATTCAGGGTTTATGCTGGCTACTTTGAGGTTAACCCAAACTTTTTCTGTCTCTTGTTGACAGACTTAGACTTAGGTACTTTCCTGAGGCTTTCTACTTCCTTTAGACAGTGTCTCTGCCCTTTAAAGCTGATACCTCTTCATCACCTACCTGTGGCAAACCACCTCTACTTGAAACACACACCTCCCCAAACCATAATTTCTACCGTAGCATGATTCTCCATGATTCAAAGAGAGGAGAGGGCTTCCTGGGTCAGTTTACTCTGGTGGGGAAGATGCTAATATGAAGTCTCTATTTGAAAACCTGGGGACAAGGGGAGAGCAAGGAATGAGAGAGGGTCTGGCTGGAGAGAATCTGGAGGGAGGCTCTCCTGGCATCTTGTTCTCTCTACACCCCACCCTCTACTACTACATGGACCCTCCATGTCCATCTAGAGTCTCCCACCAGAGCTCTTCTCTTACAGGTTTCCTGGGAGAAGGTGACTTAAGGCTGAGACACTTACGCCCTGGGCCAGCCACTGGGTTCCTGTGCTCTGCTTCACTTCTAGTTACCAGAAAGGTGGAATCTGGATGAGTGGAGGTGAGGAGAAGGTTCAAACTCTCCACCAGACCCACGCTGCAGCTGTGAGCACCTGCTTACAGGGAGGCCTGGGGGTTGGGGAAGTCCAGGAGCTAAATTTAGTCCAAAAGCTGCAACTTAAATTGGGTGGGTATTTACCCTGGGGAAGCTGAGAGGGGGAGGGGAGAGGAATCCTGACCCAGCTGAACTTGTGAGAGCACAGATCACCCCTAGTGTCACTGATAATCAAACCACAACCCCCTCCCCCAGCACACCCTCAGAAAGGAGGCATCCTCAACAATTTGCAGGCCTTTTGCATGCTTGATCTCTCTTGTGCATATCAAGTTTGTTCCTATCACTACCCCACCCTCATCTCAATTCTCAGGGGTCCAGTTCCTCTGAGTCCTTCCCTAAATTCCCACTAGCACACCAAACCCAGGGGCCCTCCCACATTCTTCTGCCCTTAGGCTGCAGCTTCTGCTCTCCCAAGTCCCTCCAGAGGGTTTCAGAGGTCAGCGAACAGGTGTCTGGCCACACTACTCCCCTCTAAGGGGCCAATAAAAGCGGTTGCTTGGAGTCGGGTTCCCTTTCCTGAGAACTTCCACATTGACCCCATAATGACCTCAGTGACCAGAGGAAGGAGTCCTTAGGGGATGCACTGAGTCCTAGCTCTAAAGAGGCGAAAGGGAGCAGACCCCCAGATGAGAGCCCACCTCGTGAGAGGTCAGAGGCTGGAGGCCAAGAGGGAGCTCAGGGGCTGGCAGAAAGAGAAAGGGTGCTGAAGCTGGGGAGCCCTGCGAGGGGCTGCGACCGCACCTCCACCTGCGATTGGTTCTCAGGCTCAGGGCAAACGACAAACCTGCCCAGCAACAGCCCTGAGCAGAGGGAGGGGAGCTTCGGGGAAGTCAGCTGAGCCGGCGCCGCCCAGCTCTGGGCTTCCAGGAATCGCTGGGAGGGCCCCAGCCTCCACCCCACCCCTCCCTGGGTCTCAGGACTCTGCCTTCCCGGCCTTCTATACCTACTGGGCGGGCTCGGATCCCGTTTCCCTGGCCCCCCCACATCTGTGATTCCCTGCTGACGCCTCTTTAGGCTCAGCGGAGACGTTGGAACTGGGCTTTCCTTGTGGCCCCCTTTCCTCGCTCCCTGCCCTGGGCTGACGTCAGTTTTATCTTCCTTCTCCATTCCCTTTTGCCTCCTTCCCCACTCGCTCTCCTCTTAAGATGTCCAAATTCTTCCTTCTCAGCCACTTTCAACCCAGAGAAAGCCCGAGTCCCAAAGCAACAGGAAGATGTGCGAGGGACCGCGAGTGTGGGGAGATCCTGCCGCCTCGGGCAACTCTGTGGCCCCCCACAGGGTCCAGGTGCTCAGAAAACAGCAGCCACTGAGTTCACTGTTTCCGCAGGCCCCGTATTCCCGGCTGTGCTCAGCTGGGCTTGTGGAGCTGCGAGCGGGGGCGCTCCTGCGGCACCGCCCCTCCCGGGCAGCCCGGCTTCCAGGAGAGACTGGGCCTCAGTCTCCGAATGGCAGGGGTCTGGGAGAGGATATGATGGCAAAGGCCTGTCCCTCTCAGGCCGCCTCTAGCAAGTTACCTTGAGAGAAGCGAGTAGGAGGAGGAAGGAGGCCAGGCTGAGCCATCTCTGAGGAATGTGGCTTTGGCAGGACATCCAGTGCTGCCCCGCTCCTCCCTCAGCCCTGCCCAGGGCCCCGGAGCCGGGCCGGGCTCCTCCCCTTCCAGGGGAAGGGCTTGGGGCAGGAATCCCTTCCCTTTCCCCATCCCAGGAGAAGCCCCAGAGCGTAGGGAAATGCGTACGGCAGGGCTAGAGAAAGGGAACAGGAAAAAAGAGCTTCGACAAGCCAACGGCCCTTCGCTCAGGTCCCAGCGGAAAGGCGCAGATACCCGGAGACTTCCCAGAGAGACTCGACCCACCAAAAAGCACACCGCGGCCGCGCAGCCCTTCCCTCAGCTCTGGAACCCAGCGCCCCACACCTCAACTGGGAGAACTGGTGACCTCTAGTGGCCCATGACCAGCCTGCAGGGCCTGGGGCTGGCGGAGATTCTCTGACCCAAACTCTCCTCCTGGGCTCTAATGCTGTTCCCCTGCCCACCCTACCTTCTGCCTTCACACTGCTGAGGGGTCCGTAGCCAACAAGGAATAGCCCGTTTCTCATTTGTCATGACCATCTTTAATAAAAAATAAATTAGTTCTGGGTGGGAACCATTTCAGGAGGCAGGGAGTGGGGCTGGGGGAGGGGGGCGCATGCTCACATTTCTCTTTTTCACCCTCTGCCCAGCTGGGCCTTGCTCTGGAGAGGCAGTCTCTTTCCTCCTGCCTTTCTCGGTAAGGCAGGATTGGCAGTGGCTGACCCCAGCCCTAGCTAATTAGGGAGGCAGGGGCAGAGATATTAGGCAAATGAGAAGGGGTCAGAGACACAGGGCAGCTTAGAAGATGTGAGGTCTGAACATGAGAAATGAGGCTTAGGACACAAAACTGGAGTTGGTGGGGAGACCACACTCTAAGTAGCTCAGATTAGCAAGGAACTGCAGACTTGCTTTCCTCTCCACCTAGGAAAGTCTCAGGGAAACAGGTCTTGCCCTTCTCAGTCTGTGTAACTTCTTTTTGAAAAGTGATACACGTTTGAGCACACACATATCCATGCAGTCCCCAAAGCACACCTGAGGCATATGTGCACACACCCATCACACCACCACATGGGCCTGACCACAGCCCTGAAAGTCACCTTGCCACCCTCTGTCACCTGGAGGACATCCCTGCTGAGACTGGGACAGGCTGGGGAGCCAGGGGGTTCAGAGTGGGCCGATCAATGGGTGACCGATGGTGGCACAGAAAACCGTGAGGGTGCCCCGGGCCCCTTTCAGGAGGGATCCTGGGGAGACCGCTCCAGGACATGTGCGCAAGAGCGGCAACAGGTGGCTGTGTAGTAGGGGTAGACGCAGAGCCGGGCCTGTACCACCAGGGGGCAATGTGGAGAGCTGTCCTTGCATTGATCATCTGGGGACAGAGGAGACCAGTGGGCACAAGAGAGTCACCAGGACCCACCGGTCTGGGAATGGGTGTGCTGCCCATTCCCACTGGTCCTTTCTCATCTCCTCCCATACTTCAGCTAATCCACTGTATTGGGGATTGGGGAGAGGGGGCTCTTTACCAGGGCGCTGGCTGCAGGGTTGGCTGTTACAGGGGCGCTTCCTGGAGGGCCGCAGTTGAGGAGGGCATCGGGTGCTGAGGGTCTGGTTGGCGCTCAGGCACTGGACCTCCCGTGTCTGCGTTCCCCCTTGGCAGGAGCGAGAACACTGGGGCGACCCCAGCCATCATATCAGACCTTTGCCAGGCCCGGGATCCTCCTTAACCCCTGGCTCCACCTCTCTCCCCAAAAGGTGGTGGTGGGGAGCCTCCTAGGACATTGTGAAATCCCAAATGGAGAGGGCCCGTCTTTCCTCCAAGTCTATAAGAAGTAGGACAGTGGTAACGCTTGGCTGGGCTTATTCTGGGGCACAGAGAGACCTGGAGGGGTACAGGGAGAGGAGCTCCCCTCCCCTGGGGGCCCAGGCTGAGCAGGGCAGCGCAGCCAGGCACTCACTGGGCTCCAGGGCGTGGAAAACCATCGGTCCTGGCAGGCCTGCCCTTGACAGGGCTGCAGGGCAGGGGGCCTGGGGAGGTGAGAACAGTTGCTCGGAGAAGTCACGTTGAACTCCGTCCCCAGTTTGGATACACAGATAATGTCTCTACGCTGTGTGCCGGAGCCACATTCAGAGGAGCACTAGTGTAGGGGGGAGGGCAGGGTGATGAGGGGAGGGGAGGGGAGGACAGAGAGCACCCCAAGTGCCCACAAGGAATCCCATTGGGACTGGCACCCCCTTCCTGCTCTCAGCAGGCGCTCAGCTTACCTCACCCCAGGGCCCTGTGTACCAGCGCCAAGTCCTCTCACAGGGCCCCAGGCTGCAGGCGCGCATGTCAGGGGGCCGGCTTCCTGGTGGACAGCTCTGCCCAGTTCCTGCTCCTGCTTCCCCCTGGCCCGGCCCGAGGGCTGCCCCACTCCCAAGGCAGACTACAGAGCGCCGCTGGATTCCCGTCCCACACTCGGCTGAGCACTGCGGAGGAGGAGAGCGGCCTGTGTGAGGGGCCTGCTGGTGACTGGCACAAGGGACAGTATGGCAGCAGGGAGGGATGCATCCTGGGTCCGAATCCTGGGCGTTAGGGAATGTCCCCGGGTACCAGGCCTGGACGGGGAATCCTAGCCGGGCCCCTCATGGAAGTTATTCTCACTTATCTCTGGGTTCCCAATGTCAAGCATGTAGCAGGCGCTTGATCAATACAAGTTTATTGAGCTGTGCTGGAAAGGCTGAGGTGTCCTGGGCATGGTTACCCAGGATGCAGGACATGGCTGGGGGTTCGGGGCTCACCTTGGAGCTCCAGTCGCTGTGGAACCAGGCGGTAGTACAGGGCCCCATGTCACAGGCCTCTCTGCTGGGGGGCTGTGGGGGGCCTGACGCACACTCCTGCTCGCTCACTTCATCACCATTGTTCCCAACACAGCGAACCTGCCGGCTTCTCTGGCCCCGGCCGCACCGCACGGAGCACTGAGGGGGCGAGGGGAATCCAGGGAGCTGGGCTTCCCAGACCTTCTCAGCCAGCTTCCAGCTCTAGGGCTTCAGAACCAGGCTCTGCCTTCGATCCCCAGCCCAGCAGTCACATGGCTTCATGGGCTGAGGAGGAGGCTGATCCCTAGGGCCCTGGGCCCCCAGTCCCTGGTTCGGTCCCTTATCTGACTTCTATATTGGGGGTCCATATGAAACCATGTTTGTAAATAGTTTCTGCTGATGAAAAATAAGTTGAAAAACCACTGCTCTTGTTCACCTGTGCCCATTCCCCTCCCCAGCACCTCCTTGCCCGGGCACACTCACCTGGCTCCAAGGAGAGCCAACTTCCCAATGGCCACAGAGGCGCAGCTGGCAAGACTGGGTGATGTTGGGCCGGGGGAGATGTCCACAGCGCTCCGGGGGCACCGAGGAGCCACCCCCACCAAATTCCTGCCGGCACTGCAGCTGGCGGTGCTGGGTGCCGGGGCCACAGGAGCGGCTGCAGGATGTCCACTCACCAGCCTCCCAGCTGCAGGCACCAGCAGGGCAGGGAAGAGGTGGAGACACAGATGAGATGTGTGGGGCTGCTGTGGCAGCAGAGATGGAAGACACACTGGACGTGGGGGACTCAGAGGAGAGTGGGCACGTTTGGCGTTTGGAGTCTGGGTTCCTGGGGGGCTCAGCCTGCCATGGCTTTTTTTTTTTTTTTTTTTTTTTTTGAGACGGAGTCTTGCTCTGTCCCCCAGGCTGGAGTGCAGTGGTGTGATCTCGGCTCACTGCAAGCTCCACCTCCCGGGTTCACGCCATTCTCCTGCCTCAGCCTCCCGAGTAGCTGGGACTACAGGCGCCCGCCAACACGCCCGGCTAATTTTTTTTTTTTTTTTGTATTTTTAGTAGAGACGGGGTTTCACCATGTTAGCCAGGATGGTCTCGATCTCCTGACCTCGTGATCCGCCCGCCTCGGCCTCCCAAAGTGCTGGGATTACAGGCTTGAGCCACCACGCCCGGCCCAGCTTTCTTGCTGCCTACCAAATGTCTGCCTTTCTAATCTAATGTTGTCTCTCTGCAGCCAGGAGATGTCGCGTTGAGTGCAGAGTTCAGGTAAGATTCTGGGGGCAACTGCAGTGTTTCCAGTACCCTAACCCTCCCCGTGGGCCATACTCACTATGGGGGGCATGGGGTGCCATGGCAGGGTTCAGGGGAGGCTGGGGGCCTGGCACCCGCGGCACAGCTGCGTTCATCCAGTTCCTCTCCCGACTCACGGGAGATGCAGAGGAAAATGGGGCGCCAGACACCTAAGTGGGTGAGAAGGCAGCCGGGGAGGCAGGAGGCTAGAGCCCAAGCTCAGTGGTATTCCAGACGCAGGGTCGGGCGTGGCCCCACAATCTGGGATGCAGGATTAGGAGTGTCAGTTGGGGAGTTTGGACCGAGGTGCGGGGAACGCACTGCGATGTCTCACCTTTCCCGCAGGACGCTGAGCATGCAGAGTGTCCCACTCGTTTCCAGTACGCAGCTGGAGACCCCAGGGGTGTCCTGGGATGGGGCGGGGCGGGCATCTGGGGGATCCGCACCTGACGCTGGAGGGTGCCTGGGGTCCGGGCTGGGCGGGGCACCGGAGCGAGTGGGGGCTCCACCCTCAGAATCTCTGTGCAGGGGAGCAGGCGAATCAGATGCCACCCCACTGCCCCAGAGCCCGCCCTGCAGCCTCTCCCTCCTCCTTCCAAGTGCAGGGGTCAGAGTCTTACCCGGCTGAAGCTGGGGGACAGGGGGCTCTGGGGTGGGGTTCTCAAGGATTGGAGGAGGTGAAGAGATGACATACTGATAAAAAACGCCTGGGTTTTCCTCCTGAAAGATCATCTGGGGAGAAGAGAAGATAATGAATGTGTGGGGGTGGCCAGAGGAGGATGCCACCAGCTCTCCCATCTTGACAACCACAGCTCTGCCCTTAGAGGGAACAGCCTCCCTCCCCAGCATCCAGCTGCCCCTGGCCCCAGGCTCACATAGACATCCACAGGCTGGGTGGTGGGGCCTTCAGCCGACAGACTCTCCCCTTTGCCCTCCTCCCTGGGAGGACGGTTATATCGAAAGACGGTCCCGCCGGCCCTGTAGGACCCAGGGGGATCCACAGCCCAGTTCCCATTGATGATGGACCGGCCCCCAGGGCCACGAAGTGCTGCGGGTCAGAGGTGAGAGATCGGGAAATTCCAGGGTGATAATACCTTCCTCCTCCCACACTGTGTCCTTAGCCTATAGAAGTTCCCACCAGAACCTAAGATCCCCCCAAGCCCTCTCAGCTTCCTCACTCCTTCCACGAGGGGAGAGGCTAGGCCCTGGACATCCCCCTGTTTGGCTTGCTCACTGCACTGAGTGGGGGTATGGAGGGCCGAACAGAGATGGAAGTGGAAGGGGAGGCAGCTGGGTGCTCACCCAGGTAGTTGGAGCTAGGCCGGAGCTGGGCAATCTGGAGCCGCGAGGCTCCTGCTGGAATCCACAAGATCTTCTGATAGCCCAGGGGGCCCCCTCGGTCAGTGAGGTTCCCCGAAACAAGGCGACAGGTAGAATCATCACCCCCACAGACTCCACAGCCATCAGGACGCCTGCCAGAGCCAAGGATCCCATCACAGCCGGGGCTCTGGAGAGAGTGAGGTGAGGCAGCGGCCACAGAATGCCAGACACCACCTCAACCCCACCCCAGTCCCCTCGGGAGCCTCAGCTCACTACCCTGCTTTTTGTGCCACAAATGAGAGCACAAAAACAGCCCCAACATCCCCAGCCAGACCCAGGGACACAGACAGGCGCCCGATCAGATCCTTCAGGCTCTGCTCAGCCCAGCTTGGCAGGTGAGAATTCTCCCTTGGTGATCTCAGTATGGTGTTTTGTTGTTGAATTGATTGAGACTGTGCAAATACGTGTGTGTGCATGTGTTCATGCATGTGTGTCTACATGTGTATGTGTACATGTGTGCACGCATATGCGTGTGTGCACGTGCATGTGTGTGCATGTGTGTCTGTGTGCATATGCGTGTGTGCATGTATTCATGCACGTGTGCACGTGTATGCATACATGTCTGTCCATATGTGTGCATGTGTGCATGTGCATGTGTGTGCATATGCATGTGTGCATGTGTGTGCGTGTCTGTGTGCATATGCGTGTGTGTACGTGCTTGCATGTGTGCATGTGTTCATGCATATGTGTGTGTGTACATGTGTATGCGCATGGGGGCATGTGTGTGTCTGTGTGCATATGCATGTGTGTGTGTGTGACTCTGTCTTCCCTCACCAGACAGCGTCCAGCCACACAGATGTCAGGGGCTCCAGGCTGACACAGGGTCCCATCCTGGACCTTTTCGGTGTGACGGACATAGAAGCGGAAGCCACGGGGCCGGCAGTTCAGTTCACAGCGCTGGGAGCCCTGGACTAAGGGACAGGGTAGAAGGGTGGTTAGTGGGCTCCCTGGTGGGAGGTCAGCTGAGAGAGGCCGCAGAGGGGGCACCTTGAGGTTGCCCAGTTCACTGTGGATGAAGGAAACGTGACAACAGCACAAGCTGAGAAGGTGGTCAGGGCCAGGCGCAGTGGCTCATGCCTGTAATCCCAGCACTTTGGGAGGCCAAGGTGGGTGCATCATTAGGTCAGGAGTTCAAGACCAGCCTGGCCAACATGGTGAAACCCTGTCTCTACTACAAATACAAAAATTAACCAGGCGTGGTGGCACATGCCTGTAGTCCCAGCTACTCGGGAGGCTGAGGCAGGAGAATTGCTTGAACCCAGGAGGCAGAGGTTGCAGTAAGCTGAGATCGTGCCACTGCACTCCAGCCTGGGCGACAGAGTGAGACTCCGTCTCAGAAAAAAAAAAGAAGGTGGTCAGGTCAGTCGAGGTCACCGAGACCATCAAAGGGACTCTGAACTGAGAGAGGAGCAATCCCCGATGCCCATGATTCTGTGTGTTCAGAGCTCCTGAGTGCTTGTCTTGGTGTCAAGTTAACACAGGCCTAAAGTGAAGCGGATGGTAACCTGGGAGCAGCCGGTACGATAGTGCCCACGATGCGTGGCACACCCCCACCTGGCTGTCACGACTGGACAGGATCTCTCCCACCGTGGCCCTCTTGTGTCACAGCCACCTGACGCCTGGTGATGGCCTTACCAGAGGAGTCCAGACAAAGCGTGTCTCCCACACCTCGTCCTCCCAAACCGACCCCTCTGCAGACCACTCACCACCTGTGCTGTCTCCTGACCCAGCCCCAGGGAGAAGAAAGAAGGCATGGCGCAGGGGAAGCAGAGGGGCTGGAAGTCATTCAGGGCTGGGAGTAAGCAGGTGTCTCCTCTCCCTTTCATCCCCAATTCCAAGCCACCACTGCCCAGGGATGGGCAAGAAACCTCACCTTCAGTGAAGGGCTCCCACTGGTACAGCTGGCCCATGAATTCCTGGGAGTTAAAGGCCGCGCACTGCAGGGCCCGGGGGTCTGGCTGCTCGGGGGGGCAGGGCTGCGGTGAGGGGTACAAAGGAGTCAGAGCTGGGGAGCAAAATGAGGGTAGGGTCAGGGCTGAACCTGGGGAGCAGGCGGGAGGCTCAGGTCAGCGGAAGAGCTCCAAGACCCCTGCCCTGAGGTGGTCAGATGCCAAGGCCCTTCTCCCTCAGGTATCAAGCAGAAGCTGAGGACCCAGCTTCAGGGCGGGGAGGCCACACTGGAGGTCGGGGTTGGGAGGGGAGGCCCGAGGAGACTCACCGCTTGGCTGCAGGCTCTTAGCTGCTCACTCTCCCCAGAACATCTTGGGATAGGGCTACTGGGAGCAAAGAGGCTCCAGAGGGAGCTGGCATGGGGGCCGTTGCTCAGCAGGGGCAGCCAGGCGCCCGGGTGCTGAGGGTCAGGCTTCAGGCGGGGCCCGTGAGGAGTCCCCCCCGTTCCCCAAGGCCCCTGGCCCTGCTGGCTTCGGCCCCAAGGGACCGAAGGAAAAGGATCAGGGCGTCTCTCTGCTACCTGGGGACTGGCCCAACCCTGGGAACTTGGCCTTTGTGGCTGAGGGGATGCATGGAAGAAGCCACCTTCTTCTAAGGAGTGTGTGGGTAAGGGGGGCTCTGTGCCAGAGGCCTGGGCTCTGGGGTGGTGCCGTGGGGGGGCAGGCCTGGTTCTGGGGGCCACCTCTGTCTGAGCAGTTTCAGGGCTTAGAGGTTCTGCTGCGGGGGATGGGGTGTGGACAGACAGTTCTGTGGGAGGGAGCTCAGTTTGGGGGCTGCCGTTTGCGGAGAATGGCTCTGCTCTTGGAGTAGGGGATGGAATGGGCTCTTCCCCTCTAGAAGAGATCAGGGACAGCTCAGATCTGGGTGGCCTCCGAGGGTGCCTGCGGTTCCTGTGCAGTGGCAATGCAAAGGGCACTCTCCCATAACCGAACATTCCTGGCTTGATGGGATCTCGAAGCCGGGACCTGAGAAGGTGTTTCAGATGTGGGGACACAGCTCTGACCCTGTTTCCCCAGTTTACTTCCTGGCACCAAAGACAAGCCCTCTGAAGCCACCCGTGCTCCCCTTTCCTTCATGCTAAGCCCCCACCTTGTCCAAGGCCCACCTCTTCCACCCAGGTCTCTCACCTCCTGGCTGCTCGAATCTCCTGGGTCTCCTCTCTCCCTAGGTGGGAAGCGGGACCTCGAAGTGGGCCACCCCTTCCCCGAGACTGTGTCCTGTACAAGGGGAGGGCTTCTGGATGTCTTGGGGGCCGGGGAGGGAGGGGCAGACTCGGGCGGAGCTGCGCTGTAGGGAGCTGACATGTCCGGCTCCTGCGCTGCACCCCCACCCCGCAGGGTTGGGAGCAAGAGTCCCACTGGACCCAAGGTCCCCAGACACCTTCGGGGCCCTGGCCCTCCTCTGTAGGTGTCTGAAGAGAGTGTCTGGACAACACCTATATAGAGAAAAAGGTCAGACAGAATTGGAAGGATTAGACGGAACTGTCCAGAGCGTCCATGTAGACCAACCCTGAGGCTCATGGAGTCGCTACCAGTCCAAGGTCACATTCAGCAGCAGAGGGAGAACTACACCTCGGCCTCTTGGTGTTATGAGGCAAGGAACTGGGGAGTTGGCAGGGGAGGTGGGTGGGCTGTGGGGAATGGAGGCGTGGCCTGGAGAGATGGGGTGGGAGCCCAGGGGGAGATGAAAGGGTGGCAGGCAGGCTGCAGCTGCTCACTTGTCCAAAGCTCACCTCCTGATCCAGGCAGAGCTGAGGGAGGGACAGAAGCAGCAGCAGATACAGCCAGGGCCTGCAAACCAAAGACCGGGGGAGGGACGTCAGACTGGAGCCCGAGCCAGAGGGGGTGTTGCAACACCGCCCTCGGCCCCCAGCCGGCTCCCCATATCCTGACTACCAACTTCTCAGAAAGCAGAAGTTACTCATCACTTCCCCTGCCCCTCCCAGTGGTCCTCTTTCCCTCACTTCCAGACACACAGCCATCCCAGCACCCCCCCTTTTCCTCCCCCCACCACCCGTGGCCCCTTCTCTCACCTGCTGGTCCAGTTCTCCATCGCTCCCCCACTACTGCCCCAGGGCAAGGGAGGAGCGGACAGGTCACAAAAACTACGCAGGCATCTGGGCATGGAGGGCGCTCTCTGCAGGGACAGAAGCCTGGTGGTTACCTCTCCAGTGTCCAGAGAGCTTGGGGCTGGGAGGACAGCTCAGAGAGTATGGAGGAGGAGGCGAAACTGGCCCACCCCTTTAGGATCCTCAGGGTAGGAGCAGGGAGGATCACTGCCTTGTCCATCTGTAGAGGCTACATGGTCAGGGGCTGACCTCAGCCTTCCAACTAAGGCTCAGTCCCCGCCCCTGGGCCCTGTAGGGGCTTCTTAGCTCCTCCCCAAATCCTACCTAGGGACTGTTTCTAGGCCGGCTCAGGCACACACAAAAGGCTTTTTTTTTTTTTTTTTTTGAGATGGAGATCTCACTCTGTCATCCAGGCTGGAGGGCAATGGTGCCACCAAAGCTCATTGCAGCCTCAAACTCACAGGCTCTCCTTCCTCAGCCTCCTGAGTAGGTGGGACTACATGCGTGCACCACCACACCCAGCTAATTTTGGCATTTTTTGGTGGAGACAGGATCCAGCTAAATTGCCCAGGCTGGTCTCGAACTCCTGGCCTCAAGTGCTTCTCCCACCTTGGCCTCCCAAAGTGCTGGGATGACAGGTGTGAGCCACCGCACCCAGACAGAGGGCTCCTTCTAAAATGGTTGTCATCTGCTCCCACTCCTGCCCTCCCAGAGGTGCCTAGAAAGTAGAGGAGGAAGGCTCCACTGAGGATGTGCCAGACACTCTCTCTGAGGACCCACCAGAAGCCCCTTCCTTGGGTCTTCCAGAAACAAGACCTTCCCCAGCCATCTCTCTGTCCTACTTGCCTCCCGCCTTTCTCTTCCCTTCTTAGATAAGCTCTTTACGGAACATCCAGGCACATCTCAGACACTTTTTGGCCAAGGGATAAGCTAAATGGGTTGACGGTTTAATCTCTAGAGAAGAAGCTGGCAATGTAACACCCACTCTGGGTGCCAGCATCCGGAGTTGGTTCAGTGAGGGCTTGTTTCCTGTGCGGCTCTACCAGCTGGGGAAGCGGGAAGGAGAGGTGCAGCCGGGGCTGCCTCATGCCCCGGACACAGGCCTCTCATTCTGAAGAGCCGGGAAGTCCATCTGAAGTTCAGCTTTGAACACTGGAGAAGTGAGGCTTGGAACACACCCCAGCCACCAAGCCTGACTCTCTTTGCCCCCTTCTTCTCACTTTGAGTCCTTCCCACCCCTGCTCCTCATCCCACTCTTAGTTCTGCTTTCCAGGAAAAAAAAAATCTGTTTCTGTTGGATCTGAAAGGCACTCGGGAGAGGAATCCAGGGAGCCCTCCCATTGCTGAGGTGGGCCAGCTCTGGGGCGGAAAATGACCAAGAGAAGGGTAGGAATGTGCCTGGGGGCAGACCCTCAGCCCCACTGCCCTCCCTGAGACCTAGGGTTCGGAATTTGAGGGAGAGGCATCAGAGTGGCTGAGCCAGAGCGGGCGCCTCAGGGCTTGGGGTTGGGGAGGGGGTTGCCGATGGCCACTCCTTCCCCTGGCTGGGCCAGCCACTGAGGTCAGCAACTCCGCCCTGACTGAACGGGGGAGGCCAGGGTCTCCAGAGAAGGGCCCATGTTCCACCCAAGTCTTCAGGCTCTGCCTGACTCTGTTACTCCAGCTGAGGGAAGAAGAAACGGGGTGATGGTCACTGCCTGCCCCTTCTCTGATGCCGACCCCTCTCCATGCCCTCTCTGCCTCTGCTTCTCTCTGCCACCGAGATCTCTTCTCGCCGCCCCTCTCCACGCGTCTACCCAGTACACATAATCCCGTCCGAGCTGGGTTTGGCTTTGGCAGTTCCCTGGAGAAGTGAGGGGTGGGGGTGACGTGAGCTCCCGGGGCCCGGGCCAGGCCTGGCTCCCTCTCTGGAAAAGTCCCACCCCACCCTCCCCTGTGCAGCCCGGCAGGGGCCCATGCCCCCTCCTCTGCAGAAACACACGCACATTTATGCTTCTCACCCCTTTCCATGTCCCTCATTTGGTGTCGTTCCCGGCCCAGGACGAGGAAAGGAGAGGTCAGAGGTGGTCACTCTGGTGCCAGAGTAGACCGCGGTCTGGACAAACGTGGGCTCCTCCTGGCCACATCTCTCCACACTGCCCAGTGAAGACCAAGGAACAGAGACCTGCGCAGGGCTCACCCCTTCACCCCCAGGTCTCCCCGCTGGAGAGTGGCTGGACCCTGTGTTTCTGGGCTAGCCATGGAGAATCCCTGTCCTGAGTCCGAATTCCCGGGCCCTCACAGAGCCCTCCACTCCTGGGTCTGGCAGGCCACCCCAACAGGTGTCTTTCTTTTTTGTCAACCTCTTCTGCCATCGGGCTGAGCTGGATCAAGGGCACCCACCTGCGTCCCTCGCGGCGACCCTGTCCTCCAAGTCCAGGAGTGCAGTGGGGGGCACACCGTCCCAGAGCACCCTCCTAGGGAGAGGGCAGGAGGCGCCGGCCGCGCGGGGAGGTCGTGGGTCTGTTTTCCAACTTTACTATGTGACTTAGGAGGAATTTTGGCTCACTCCCCGCCCGGGTGATGGGGCCAGAGTTCCACGGGATCAGACTCCCTCCCCAGGAATTCGACCCCAGGGGCTGGAAGATTGTCCGAGGCCACCGGAGCTGGGTCCGGGGTCGTGGCGGGGGCGCGACCGCACAGCGCAGGGAGAGGGGACGACGCGGGCGCGCGGGGCGGGCGGTCTAACGGGACCCGGGAGAGGGGCGGCCGGGGCCGTGGTCCCGGGGATGTCTCTACCTGCTCTGCGAGCCCCGGGTGGCCCGTTAACCCTTCTGCGCCCAGGCGCTCTCTCCAGGCAACCTCGCTCCGCGGCGGCCACTGCGGCCCCTGAGCCGCGCTCCGGTCACCGCCGCCTCGGCCGCGACTCCGCCCTCGCGCCCGTCCCCGCCCCGCCCCGCCCGCCAAGCGCCCCAGCCCGCGCCCCTCGGCGGCCCTGGGGTGGAGACGGTCGGCCTCGCAGCCCCGCTCGCCAGGACCACCCACCCCGGGCTGCGCGCCGGGCGCCTCTCCGACGGCTGCGTGAGCAGAAGCCCGGGCTGGCCCAGCCGGGGTTGGAGGCTGCCGTAGCTCCCGGGCGCTGTCCCCGTGCCCGGCTGAGACTACGGACTTAAGCAGCCCGGGCCTCTGAGCGGCTCGGGAGAGCGGTGCGAGCGCGGCGCGGCGCGGCGGGGCGCGGCACAGGCGGGGCGCCCTCCAGGGGCGCCTGGAGCGAGGCGACCTGGGAGAGCCACTGGTCCGAGAGGGCGGCGCCCTGGACAGAGGTGCCCACGGCCCCCGATCCGCGTGGGTCCAGGCTCTCCCCTCCACGCAGCCTCCCCTGCAAACTCAGTCACTCCTGCCTCTCCCGTGTTGGGCAGTGGCGGTTCCGATTGCTGGGACTTCTATGAGCTCCGATTTTTTCTTCAGTAAGGTTTTACACTCGGGCCTCAGCGAAAGGACAGCGTGCTGACTTCTGAGTCAGACTGATCTGGATTTGAATCTCAGCTCCAGCTCTTGCCAGCTATGTGGTCTTCGACGGATACTTCCACCCCTGTGTGGTGCAGTTTGCTCATCTGCAAAATGGGACTAATCTAATATATATGATGGGCTTGGATATGTCTCTCTATCCATTTATACATGGAAGAATGCACCCCAAACTCAGTAGCATTGGTGACATCTGGGGAGGGGTGCAGGGTTGGGGGAGGACTGAAAAAGGCTTTTGCTTTTTACTCTGCGTTATGTTTATTATTATTATTATTATTTTTTCAGACGGAGTCTGTCGCCCAGGCTGGAGTGCAGTGGCGCTATCTTGGCTCACTGCAAGCTCCGCCTCCCAGGTTCACGCCATTCTCCTGCCCCAGCCTCCCGAGTAGCTGGGATTACAGGCGTCTGCCATCACGCCCGGCTAATTTTTTGTATTTTTAGTAGAGACGGGGTTTCATTGTGTTAGCCAGGATGGTCTCCATCTCCTGACCTCGTGATCCGTCCGCCTCGGCCTCCCAATGTGCTGGGATTACAGGCGTGAGCCACCGCGCCCGGCCTCTTGTTATTAGTATTATTATTATTAAGACGGAGTCTCATTCTTGTCGCCCAGGCTGGAGTGCAATGCCACGATCTCGGCTCACTGCAACCTCCACCTCCCGGGTTCAAGCGATTCTCCTGCTTCAGCCTCCTGAGTAGCTGGGATTACAGGCGCCCGGCTAATTTTTTTTGTTGTTGTTAGTAGAGACAGGGTTTCCCCATGTTGGCCAGGCTGGTCTTGAACTCCTGATCTCAGGTGATCTGCCCGCCTTAGCCTCCCAAAGTGCTGGGATTACAGGCATGAGCCACCGCGCCCGGCCGTGTAATGTTATTTTTGTGAATTTTTTTAACCACAAGAGCAATCCATCTATTAGTGTTATCTCTTTTTTTTTTTTTTTTTTTTTTTGAGATGGAGTTTCACTCTTGTTGCCCAGGCTGGAGTGCAGTGGCGCGATCTCAGCTCACTGCAACCTCTACCTCCCAGGTTCAAGTGATTCTCCTGCCTCAGCCTCCCGAGTAGCTGGGATTAGAAGCATGCGCCAGCACGCCTGGCTTATTTTATATTTTTTAGTAGTGACAGGGTTTCTCCATGTTGATCAGGCTAGTCTAGAACTCCCGACCTCAAATGATCCTCCCGCTTCGGCCTCCCAAAGTGCTGGGATTATAGGCGTGAGCCACAGTGCCTGGCTATTATTTATTATAAATAAATAATATATGTAAGCTGGGCGTGGTGGTGAAAGCCTGTAGTCCTAGCTACTCAGGAGGCTGAGGGGGGAGGATTGCTTGAGCCCAGGAGTTTGAGGCTGCAGTGAACTATGATCGTGCCACTGCACTCCAGCCCCTACGACAGAGAGAGACCTCGTCTCAAAAAATAAACACATAAGGGCCGGGCGCGGTGGCTCAAGCCTGTAATCCCAGCACTTTGGGAGGCCGAGGCGGGTGGATCACGAGGTCAGGAGATCGAGACCATCCTGGCTAACACGGTGAAACCCCGTCTCTACTAAAAAATACAAAAAAATTAGCCGGGCGTGGTGGCGGGCACCTGTGGTCCCAGCTACTCGGGAGGCTGAGGCAGGAGAATGGCGTGAACCCAGGAGGTGGAGGTTGCAGTGAGCCGAGATCGCGCCACCGCACTCCAGCCTGGGGGACAGAGAAAGACTCCGTCTCAAAAAAAAAAAAAACAAAAAAAACAAAAACACATAAGGCCGAGGCGGGCGGATCACGAGGTCAGGAGATCGAGACCACGGTGAAACCCCGTCTCTACTGAAAATACAAAAAAAAAAAATTAGCCGGGCGTGGTGGCGGGCGCCTGTAGTCCCAGCTACTCAGAGAGGCTGAGGCAGGAGAATGGCGTGAACCCGGGAGGCGGAGCTTGCAGTGAGCCGAGATTGCGCTACTGCACTCCAGCCTGGGCAACAGAGCGAGACTCCATCTCAAAAAAAATAAAAATAAAAAAAATAAACACATAAATAAATAAAATATGTAAAATGATGTAAAATGGCTGGCATAGAGTAGATAATAAATGGTCACTGCTATTTTTATATTTTTACTTTTTTTTTTTTTTGAGAAGGAGTCTTGTCCTGTCACCCAGGCTGGAGTGCAATGGCACCGTCTCAGCTCACTGCAACCTCTGCCTCCTGGGTTCAAGCCATTCTCCTGCCTCAGCCTCCTGAGTAGCTGGGATTACAGGCACGAGCCACCACGCCCGGCTAATTTTTTGTATCTTTAGTAGAGATGGGGTTTCACCATGTTGGCCAGGCTGGTCTCAAACTCCTAACCTCATGATCCGTCCGCCTCAGCCTCCTAAAGTGCTGGGATTACAGATGTGAGCCACTGCGCCCGGCCTATATTTTTACTTTCTATTTACTGACGCATTGTATTTTGTTGGGTCTACTCAGTGTTTTAAAGGTTTTTGTTTGTTTTTTGTTTTTAAGAGAGGCTAGTTTCAAACTCCTGGGCTCAAGAAATCCTCCTTCCTTGGGCTCCTAAAGTGCCGGGATTACATGTGTGAGCCACTGGGCCCAATCTAAAGGCACATTTTTTAAAAATAACTTGTCAATACGTATTTTAAAACCTAGATATTTTAAAATTTCTCTTGAAACACTAAAACACAAAAATAGAAGCTCTAACAACATTGTCCTGCATCCTCACAAAATATCGGAGGTCTTTGGTTCCTCTACCTGTCAGTTCTTGGGTACCTTTTGCACTTTGTGTTGAAGGAGCAGCAAGAAGTTTCTGGCCTCAAGGAGTTGGGTCTGATCAGGCACAGACACTGCAGGTAATGGGGTCATGGGAAGGTTAATACTGGGCTCAGCTGAAGGAGATGTTATCTCTAAGATGATGGATGTGAAAACATAAAATGCTTTCAAAATGTAAGAATTGGGCCGGGCGCGGTAATGGATGTGAAAACATAAAATGCTTTCAAAATGTAAGAATTGGGCCGGGCGCGGTGGCTCATGCCTGCAATCCCAGCACCTTGGGAGGCCAAGGCGGGCAGATCACCTGAGGTCAGGAGTTCAAGACCAGCCTAGCCAACATGGCGAAACCCCATCTCTACTAAAAATACAAAAATTAGCCGGGTGTGGTGGTGGGTGCTTGTAATCCCAGCTACTCAGGAGGCTGAGACAGGGAGAATTGCTTGAACCTGGCAGGCGGAGGTTGCATTGAGCTGAGATCATGCCACTGCACTCCAGCTTAGGTGACAGAGCAAGACTCTGTCTCAAAAAAATAAATAAAAGAAAAGAAAATGTAAGAATTGTGTCCCGAGCTGGGTACAATTGCAGGCACCTGTAGTCCTGGCACTTAGGGAGGCTGAAGTGGGAGGATCACTTGAGGCCAAGAGTTCAAGTCCAGCCTGGGCAACATGGCAAGACCCCATCTCTAAAAAAAAAAAAAAAAAAGAAGAAAAAAGAAAGGAGAAAAAGAATTGTATCATTATTTGAAATTTAACATACATATTTTTTCTCGGTAAATCCCTAAGTTCTTTCAGGATAAAGGACTATTTGTGCTTTGTATCATCTATACTTTTTCCTAGAGTTTTGTTTTTTTGATGTCACTGAAACAACAACAACTTGAAAACACGAAGTACACCACGAAACACGACGCGGGTCAGATCAACCTGCGCCTCTGGGAGGTGCTTTTCCTCATCCTCCATCTGGGTCCTCAGTTCCTACATGGGTTGAGAAGATAAAAGGTTAATGCCCCTCCCAGAGGGGTGGTTTATCTAGGGACTCCTGGTGACAACCTCGAGGCATATTTATAGTGCTAGCTTTGAAGGGGAAGCCCCTTTGCCCAGACCTCAGAGTATGATGCAGATGATGAGAAGCCTTGCCTTCCGGGCAGAGGAAGATATTTTAGGCCAGGGACCCTTCAGTCCTGGCCCAGTCACACCCCATCAGCATTCACTTATCTACAGGGAGGGAAGCTGCAGGACAGGAGCATGAGAGGGGAGCCTGGGAGGAGAGAAAGGGTCTGCCTTTGACATTTGTAACTGCTGAGAACTGAAGGTCAGAAATAATCCTTTCCACTAAGAAATGGCTGCTGACCAAAGAGCTCATGAGATTTGCTACTGCTGTCACCTCTCATGGCTTCGTGGTCTGAAAATATTGTAGAAAGAAAAGAGTTTCCTATGCCTCAGCAATTTGTGAAATACCAGATTAAGTTTGTGGACACTGTCTCCAGGATAAAAAGTTTTTAGGCTGGGTGCGGTGTCTCACGCCTGTAATCCCAGCACTTTGGGAGGCTGAGGTGGGTAGATTGCTTAAGCCCAGGAATTTGACACCAGCCTGGGCAACATAACAAGACCCTGTCTCAAAAATAAACAAATACATAAATAATTTTTAAAAAGAAGTTTTTAAGGCCGGCCACAGTGGCTCATGCCTGTAATCCCAGCACTTTGGGAGGCTGAGGTGGGCGGATTACCTGAGGTTGGGAGTTCAAGACCAGCCTGACCAACCCCGTCTCTACTAAAAATAGACGATTAGCCAGGTGTGGTGCTGCATGTCTGTAATCCCAGCTACTTGGAATGCTGAGGCAGGAGAATCGCTTGAATCTGGGAGGCGGAGGTTGCGATGAGCTGAGATTGCGCCATTGCACTCCAGCCTAGGCAACAAGAGCGAAACTCCGTCTCAAAAAAAAAAAAAAAAAGTTTTTAAAAAGATTATGTAATAAGTAGATGTTCATCCAGCCTGTAATCCCAGCACTTTGGGAGGCTGAAGTGGGCAGATCGCTGAGGTCAGAAGTTTGAGACCAGTCTGGCCAACATGGTGAAACCCTGTCTCTACTAAAAATACAAAACTCAGCCAGGCATGGTGGCAGGCGTCTGTAATCCCTGCTACTGGGGAGGCTGAGGCAGGAGAATTGCTTGAACCCGGGAGGCGGAGGTTGCAGTGAGCCAAAATCGTGTCATTGCACTCCAGCCCGGGTGACAGGGCGAGACTCCATCTCAGAAAAAAGAAAAGTAGATGTTCATCCAAAATTATCTCTAAAGATTGGACAGATAAGGAAGAAAAGAGGGGACAGGCTGACACTGGTCTGACTTTGAGCTCAACACACTGATTTAATAATAATAATATAGCTAACATGTATATAGCACTTACTTTGTGCCCCTGACCGGGCAGTTAGAAGAGCTTTACACACATTACCTCACTCTGTCCTCAGTGTAACCCTGTGAGGTAGAGACTGTTACACCATTTACAGATTTGCAAACAAAGACACAAAGACAAATCCACTAATTTGTCTCTAATCTCTCAGCTAGAAAGTGAGAGAGCCAGGATTCTAAATTAGGTGCTGTTATTTGTATACATTGTATGCAAATAAAATTTCCAGAAATTTAGCTGAATTTACTTAATAATTTTTTCGCCTGGCAGTAGCATAAGGAAGTTTTATAAATTAAATAACATTTTGAATGAATGCCTCATATAAGACGTTGTCCCTATTCCAAGATAATGCTGATGCTAATACCAATAATATATACAGTTGGGGCCCAGAAATGAACATGCAGTCTTTAGGTTTGTGGTCATAGCAACCATTTTCGGAAAGCCTGGTGTTTGCTTTTCTGCCTCTCCGAATCATGGTTGCTCAACTCCTTTGTTCCAAAACAGACACCCCATTTCCAATTGCTGTGCGCCAGGCTGGCCTCCAGCCGTTGAGTCCGTGTCCTGTCATGCTGTCTCCACTGTTTTGTCTCACTGATGCTGTTCTTCTGACCATTCCGCTTTGGCTTGACCCAGCTGCCCATACTAGGCAGCTGCTATGAGAGCAGCCAGTGGTGACCTGTGCTCTTCCAGGGACTGGAGGGTGAGACCACCTTGCTGTGTTTACCTTTGTATTCACCACCTCGCTCTGCACACAGTAGGCATTTAATGAATGTGTGTGGGATGAGCACTGCCTCAGCTCTGGCCATATTCCAGCATTTTCTGGTTGTTGTCCTGCCCCATCACGGCCCAACTGCCTTGCACCTGATGAAATGATGAAGAAACAGGATGTGATCCATTTGGTAAGATGAGGACCAAGACATGACTGGGATATTCTGGTCTCCCAGTCACCGCTATGTAGACTTTATTTCTTTATTTATTTTCTTTTTTAAAAAAGATATACTCTGTCAGGCGCGGTGGCTCACGCCTGTAATTCCAGCACTTTGGGAGGCCAAGGCGGGTGGATCACGAGGTCAGGAGTTCGGGACCAGCCTGGCCAACATAGTGAAACCTCGTCTCTACTAAAAATACAAAAATTAGCCGGGCGAGGTGGAGGGCGTCTATAGTCCCAGCTACTCGGGAGGCTGAGGCAGGAGAATTGCTTGAACCTGGGAGGCAGAGGTTGCAGTGAGCCAAGATCATGCCACTACACTCCAGCCTGGGAGACAGAGCGAGACTCCATCTCAAAACAAAAAACAAAAACAACAAAAAAAGATATACTCATATATATATATATATATATATATATAATTTTTTTTTTTTTTTTTTTTTTTGAGATGGAGTCTTGCTCTGTCGCCCAGGCTGGAGTGCAATGGCAGGATCTCGGCTCACTGCAACCTCCGCCTCCCAGGTTCAAGCAATTCTCCCACCTCAGCCTCCTAAGTATGTGCCACCACCAGCTAATTTTTGTATTTTTAGTAGAGATAGGGTTTCACCATGTTGGCCAGGCTAGTCTTGAACTCCTGTCCTCAGGTGATCCACCCGCATCAGCCTCCCAAAGTGCTGGGATTACAGGCGTGAGCCACCGTGCCTGGCCAACTTCATAGGTTTTCATAAAACCCCAAGTACAACTGATGGAATATGTATGAAAGCTGTGGAGTCATATACAAAACGAAGGCAGCACTACTGTTAATGATGCTATGCAAAATTATTTTGTAGCTGATGTTCTAGGTAGATCAAGACTGCATTAAAGGAAGACTTCAAGCTGCCCCACTGTGATGCTCAGAGTTCTTTGCTGGGGATGCTCTCAGAGTCCAACAAGACTCTGGTCAGGATTTGCCATGACAGAGAGGACATAATGTCTTTTCACAGTAGGTTGACAATAATGGCTCAGCCTCTGTGCCAGGAATTTTATTTTATTTTTTTTTGAGATGGAGTCTCACTCTGTCGCCCAGGCTGGAGTGCAGTGGCATGTTCTCAGCTCACTGCAACCTCTGCCTTCTGGGTTCAAGCTATTCTCCTGCCTCAGCCTCCCTAGTAGCTGGGATTACAGGCACCTGCCACCACGCCCAGCTAATTTTTGTACTTTTTTTTTTTTTAGTAGAGATGAGGTTTCACCATATTGGCCAGGTCAGTCTTGAACTACTGACCTTGTGATCCACCCGCCTCGGCCTCCCAAAGTGCTGGGATTACAGGTGTGAGCCACCGCGCCCGGCCGTCTGTGCCAGGAATTGGGGGAAAAAATGATGCTGCCATCTGCACAGGACCTTTCTTTTCTTTCTTCTCTCCTCTCCTCTCCTCTCCTCCTCTTTCTTTCCTTCTTTCTTTTTCTCTTTCTTTCTTTCTTCTTTCTTTCTTTTTCTTTCTCTCTCTCTCTTTCTTTCTTTTCCTTTTTTTTTTTTTTGAGACAGTTTCACTCTTGTTGCCCAAGCTGGGTGCAGTGGCACAATCTCAGCTCACTACAACATCTGCCTCCCAAGTTCAAGTGATTCTCCTCCCTCAGCCTCCTGAGTAGATGGGACTACTGGTGTGCACCACCACGCCTGGCTAATTTTTTGTATTTTTAGTAGAAACGGGGTTTCACTATGTTAGCCAGGCTGGTCTCAAGCTCCTGACCTCAGGTGATCTGCCCGCCTCGGCCTCCCAAAGTGCTGGGATTACAGGCATGAGCCACCACGCCTGGCCCTTTCTCTTCTTTCTTTTTTTTTTTTTTTTGAGATGGAGTTTTGCTCTTGTTGCCCAGGCTGGAATGCGATGGCGTGATCTCAGCTCACTGCAACCTCCGCCTCCCCGATTCAAGTGATTATCCTACCTCAGCCTCCCGAGTAGTTGGGATTACAGGCCTGCACCACTACGTCCAGCTAATTTTGTTTTTTTTTTGTTTTTTTTTTTTGTTTTTGAGACGGAGTCTTGCTCTGTCCCCCAGGCTAGAGTGCAGTGGCGCGATCTCGGCTCACTGCAAGCTCCGCCTCCCGGGTTCACACCATTCTCCTGCCTCAGCCTCCCGAGTAGCTGGGTCTACAGGCGCCCGCCAACACGCCCGGCTAATTTTTTTGTATTTTTAGTAGAGACGGGGTTTCACCGTGTTAGCCAGGATGGTCTCGATCTCCTGACCTCGTGATCCGCCTGCCTCGGCCTCCCAAAGTGCTGGGATTACAGGCTTGAGCCACCGCGCCCGGCCTAATTTTGTATTTTTAGTAGAGACAGAGTTTCTCCATGTTGGTCAGGCTGGTCTTGATCTCTTGACTTTGTGATCCACCTGCCTCGGCCTCCCAAAGTGCTGGGATTACAGGTGTGAGCCACTGCACTTGGCTTTTTTTTTGAGATGGAGTCTCGCTGTGTTGTCAGGCTGGAGTGCAGTGGCATGATCTCAGCTCACTGCAACATCCGCCTCCTGGGTTCAAGTGATTTTCCTGTCTCAGCCTCCCAAGTAGCTGGGACTACAGGTGCACGCCACCATGCCTACCTAATTTTTTTTTGTATTTTTAGTAGAGACAGGGTTTCACCATGTTGGCCAGGATGGTCTCGATCTCTTGACGTTGTGATCCACTCGCCTTGGCCTCCCAAAATCCTGGGATTACAGTCATGAGCCACCATGCCTGGCCTTCTTTTTTCTTCTTTTTTTTTAGATGGGATCTTGCTCCTGTCACCCAGGCTGGAGTGCAATCGTGTGGTCTCAGGGCTCACTGCAACCTCCACCTCCGGGGTTCAAGCGATTCTCCTGCCTCAGCCTCCCAAGTAGTTGGGATTACAGGCACCCACCACCATGCCCAGCTAATTTTTGTATTTTTAGTAGAGACGGGGTTTCACCATGTTCGTCAGGCTGGTCTCAAACTCCTGACTTCAGGTGATCTGCCCATTTCAGCTTCCCAAAGTGCTGGGATTACATGCATGAGCCACCACGCCTGGCCCCTCTCTTTTCTTATCTCTTTTCTTTTTCTTTCTCTCTCTCCTTCCTTCCTTCCTTCCATCTCTCTCTCTCTCTCTTCCTCCCTTTCTTGCTTTCTCTCTCTCTCTTTCACCCTCTTCTCCCTCTTTCTTTTTTTTTTGGAGTCTCGCTCTGTCGCCCAGGCTGGAGTACAATGGCGCAATCTCCGCCCACTGCAAGCTCCGCCTGCCAGGTTCAGGCGATTCTCCTGCCTCAGCCTCCTGAGTAGCTCGGATTACAGGTGTACACCACCATGCCCAGCTAATTTTTTGTATTTTTAGTAGAGACGGGGTTTCACCACGTTGGCCAGGCTGGTCTCGAACTCCTGATCTCAGGTGATCCACCTGCCTGGGCCTCCCAAACTGCTAGGATTACAGAAGTGAGCCACCGTGCCGGGCCTTCCTTCCTTCCTGCCTGCCTGCCTGCCTGCCTGCCTTCCTTCCTTCCTTCCTCCCTCCCTCCCTTCTTTCTTTTCTTTCTCTCTCTCTCTCCCTCCCTCCCTTCCTTCTTTCCTTCCACTCTTTCTTTTCTTTTCTCTTTTCTTTTCTTTCTCTCTCTCTCTCTTTCTTCTTTCTTTCTTGATGGAGACTTGCTCTGGCGCGCAGGCTGGAGCGCAGTGGTGCAGTCTCAGCTCACTGCAACCTCCACCTCCCAGGTTCAAGCCATTCTCCTGCCTCGTAGTAGCTGGGATTACAGGCACCTGCCACCACATCCGGCTAATTTTTGTAGTTTTAGTAGAGACGGGGTTTCACCATTTTGGTCAGGCTGGTCTTGAACTCCTGACCTCAAGTGATCCACCCACCTCAGCCTCCCAAAGTGTTGGGATTACAGGCATGAGCCATCATGCCTGGCCCTTTCTTTCTTCTCTTTTTTTTTTTTTGAGACAGGGTCTCACTCTGTTGCCCAGGCTGGAGTCCAGTGGCATGATCATAGCTCACTGCAGCCTCAAACTCTGGGGCTCATGCAATCCTTCTGCCTCAGCCTTCTGAGTAGCTGGGACTATAAGGTGTGCACAACCATGTCTGGCTAATTTAAAAAAATTTTTGTAGAGACGGAGTCTTACTATGTTGTGCAGGCTGGTCTCGAACTGGGCTCAAATGATCCTCTCACCTTGGCCTCCCAAAGTGTTGGGATTACAGGCATGAGCCATGCACCCAACCAGAACCTGTCCTCTTTACCGTGAATTCTGGTGGCAGATATGCCAGTAGAACTGAGTTCTGTGATGACTTCCCAGCTTGGCAGGCTCCTTGTGCTTGGGGGTTCTGGACAGAATGTGAGGTGGTTGTGAGGGCAGATGCTCTGGGAAGAGGGGCGAGACCACAGAGGAAGGATGGGTGCTGCCTAGTGGTTGGGGGGCCAGGCTGAGGACTCAAAGCATTTTGAGAAAACAGAGCATCCTATTGTTTTGTTCTGGAGTCTGGAATCACACTACTGTCCTGACCCCATGGCACTGCAACCAACTCCCAGGACAATTGTAGATGCTGAATTAGAGCAGGAAATAGTACATTTTGTCTCAAGTAAGGAAGGTGAGAGAAATCCAGTTTCCTTCCCCAAAGAGGCTCCTCCGAGAACATAAACATCCACACCATGATGGCCCCAAATTGCAATCTGTCGCCCCAGTCTAAAAGTAAATGAAGAATTTTTTTCCAGCAGAGCAGAGGCTTACAGAGAGGTGAGCTCCGGGGGTGAGAAGGGCCCCAGTCATGCTTTGAGGAGGGCCTGTCTCTCTCTGTCAGGAGCAGGGCAGGGGGTTGGAGGGGGGGCGGGTGGGTGGAAGACCCTGAGCGAGCTGTTTCCCTCCAGACAGGGCCTCCCCCTCCAGGGTGCTATCCCGGCCTGGGTCGGGTCAAGGACTCCAACCCCAAGACTGCTTTGAGGAAGGGGCCATGAGCATTTTCCCCAAAGGAATCTTGCTCTTGTGCCTAGAAGTTTCCTTGAATTTCCAGAGAAAGCCAATTTGGTGTGAAATTAATCTTGACACATTGGGCTGAAGGCCTGAGAAAGGCAGACATAAAAGGGTAGGAACAAGGGACAAAACTGTAACTGCAGCCAGGGAGGCAGGCAGGGCGGCCAGAGGAGTGGCAGGAATTTCATACATACCAAGGACTTGAAGTCAGAGGCAGGAGAGCCCGGGCCTGCTGGGAAGGAAATGCAAGTTGAGGCTGGAGGTGCTCACCCCTCCCACCACAGGCCCAGCTCATCTCAGTGGACAAAGGGTGCGTGTCTCCTTTTTTTTTTTTTGAGATGGAGTCTCGCTTTGTTGTCCAGGCTGGAGTGTGGTAGCATGATCTCAGCTCACCGCAACCTCCGCCTCCCGGGTTCAAGAGATTCTCCTGCCTCAGAAAGGCCTCCCGTCCCTGCTCACAGGCCCCCTTTCCTGGCAGCTTCAGGATCTGGCCCTGGCCCCTTGCTCAGCCACAAAGCCTGTGCCCTCTGGCCTCCACTGCCTCTCCAGCTTCACACCCTCTGCCCAGGGCCAGCCTCCTTCCCCTGCCCTCTGTGGAGAGACAGCTCAGTCTCACTCTGAGGAGCCTGCTGCCTCCTGGGAGGGCCCCAGCCCTGCCGCTCTCCCAGCCCAAACCCTCTGGGCAGCTCTATCCACCCCAAAGAGTCTCTCACTTTAGTGCGCCTAACAATTGCCGGGGAGGTTATGAAAATAAAGGTGGCTGGTCCCCTCCTCTGGGTGGTCTTGTTCATGAGCTCCACAGGCGTTCTTCATTTTTTGGGACAGGGTGTCTGTCACCCAGGCTGGAGTGCGGTGGCATATCTTAGCTCACTGCAGCCTGGATCTCCTGGGCTCAAGCGATCCTCCCGCCTTGGCCTCCCAAAGTGCTGGGGTTACAGTTGTGAGTCACTGTGCCCAGCCTCCACAGGGGCTGTTATACACACCCAAATATGAGATCTGCCCCGCTTGTTGGAAAGTTTGCCTGTGAACCAGGTTTGAGCTAATTGGGGCCCTCAAACAGAAGTATGCAGGGACCATATGTTAATTGATTTCTCAATAACAACCTGATTTCTGTTTCCAGTGCCCATTTCCCTGGGGTAAAGGAACTTAATTGTGAATTTAGGGGATTCCCACCTTCACCTACAGGCTCTCCAGTGCTATCATGACAAGATGGTGTTGGTGATGATGGTGCTTCCACTGGAGAAAAGCTGGGGCAAGGGCCACTGCCTCTCATTGCTCTGGCCTTGATGTAGCCAGACTCACATCTCAGGGAGAGACGTAGGGAGGCAACACATGTCCCATGCAAGTCTGAGAACAGGTCAGCCTATGGCAGCGCTGGAGGACCCCAGCAGAAGGAAGGGTCGTGAAGGGGTCCACGCATTTTATCTAAAGCTGAAGGCCTCTCCCCAGACCTGCTCTTCTCCAGACTCCTCACCTCTGCTGCTGGGCCTGTTCTTCAAAATCCTAAAGTCAACTTCACTCCTTTCTACCCTGATTCTAAAGTAGTAAGGAACTTTGTTACTTGTTTGTTTATTTATTTATTTATTGCCCAGGCTGAAGTGCAGTGGTGTGATCACAGCTCACTGCAGCCTCGACCTCCCAAGTTCAAAAGATCCTCCCCCCTCAGCCTCCTGAGTAGCTGGAACCACAGGTCCTGCCACCATGTCCAGCTAATATTTTTAATTTTTTGTAGAGACAAGGTTCTCCCTGTGTTCCCCAGGCTGGTCTTGAAGGAGCTCCAGTGATCCTTCTGCATCAGCCTCCCAAAGTATTGTGAAGATAGGCATGAGCCACTGCACCTGGCCATAGGAACTTTAGAGACCATCTTGTCCAGTCCCTTCATTTTACAGGTGGAGAAACTGTGCCTTGGAAGAAGTGTGACTTGCCTTGGGTTTACAGAAAAACACAGGGTTAGATTCCAGGTCCTCACAGGTGTCAAGTCTTGGCCTTTTAACCCAAAGGCTTCCTTCTTTCTCCACATATTTATGTGTCCACCTCCATTCTATGGCCACCACCTGCCTGAGCTGTCCTTGCTCTTACATGGATGACAGTGATCAATGCAAAACAGTGACACTTTGCTCATGGCACCCCAGGAATGCCTTCTCCTTCCCATCCCTCATCTCCTGCTCATTCTTCAAGTGACTCAAATACCACCTCTTCCAAGAAGCACATACTGGCCCTATGTGACCTCTGCCCTCCCAGCTTCATTCAGCACTTGGAATCCACACAGCTCATGCCATGGTGTGACCACAGATAGGCTGCGTCCTTATGTTATTAACTTTTCAGTACTGAGATTAGAAATACCTAAGAGCAGGGCTTGCCTTACATGTCTTGGTTTCCCCACAGGGCCTGGCATGGAGGACTGTGTGATGAAATTTCAGTCACTGATTATGTGGTGGCTACTTCTCAGCCCCTTGCTACGTGCTCTAAGCCCCACGTGCAGAACCAGCCATCAGGATGTGGACTTTCGTTCTCCAGTTGCGGGACTGAAGGTGGGATTCCATTCGGTGCCAGACTGTGGGGCCCTTTTGTGGATCACTCTGTTTTTGTTTATGAGCAGCTCCAGGCACAGCGTTTACAGGCTGCCTCGGCTCCCTGGCCAACTGGCTGTGTGGAGGGGGCCATGGACCATGCCAAGCATCAGGGTTCTGTGGAGTTTAAATGAAAAGATGCACATAAAGCCCATAACTGAACAGTGCCTGGCCCACCATAAGTCCCACACACATATTAGCTATTTGTATTACTATTTAATTTAGAGTTAGAAGATTTGAGCCTGGGCGCAGTGGCTCACGCCTGTAATCCCAGCAATTTGGGAGGCCAAGGCTGGCAGATCGCATGAGCTCACGAGTTCGAGATCAGCCTGACCAACATGGTGCAACCCTGTCTCTACTAAAAATACAAAAATTAGCCAGGCGTGGTGGTGGGCGCCTGTAATCCCAGCTACTTGGGAGGCTGAGGCAGGAGAATTGCTTGAACCTGGGAGGCAGAGGTTGCAGTGAGCTGAGATTGCGCCACTGCACTCCAGCCTGGGTAACAGAGTGAGACTCGGTCTCAAAAAGAAAAAAAAATCAAGTTAGAAGATTTGGCATTAAAATACTGTTTGTCGACACAAGTATGAGTTACTGTGCTCTTATCCCTCAGAGGAAGCCATTTCGAAGGCCTCAGGAGGAAGCTATGCAACAGTCCCAATTGTTCTCAAGCAGAGGAGAGCACTTTGGTTTACCCAAATGCTGGCCCAGGAGGCACTCAGCCGCTTTGCATCCTGCCAGGGACCTGTCATCACCAGTCAACTCTGTTCCCTGGCTCGTGACCCCAGATTACTGGGGACCTGATTGCTGAGGCTGGCTGATTGCTGAGAACAGGTGGGTCCTGAAGGCCAGGCCAGAGCCTATTTGTGGGGAGGCAAAGTCAATTCCAGCCAAGATTCTGGAGAGAGTTAGAGAGGACATTTTTTTTTTTTTTTTTTTTTTTGAGACAGAGTCTCACTCTGTTGCCAGGCTGGAGTGTAGTGGCATGATCTCAGCTCACTGCAACCTCCAACTCCCTGGTTCAAGCGATTCTCCTGCCTCAGCCTCCTGAGTAGCTGGGATTACAGCCACGCACCACCACACCCAGCAAATTTTTGTATTTTTAGTACAGACAGGGTTTCACCATGTTGGCCAGGATAGTCTCGATCTCCTGACCTCATGATCCACCCACCTTGGCCTCCCAAAGTGCTGGGATTACAGGCTTGAGCCACTGTGCCCGGCTAGAGAGCACATTTCTATCTCAGCCTCCATCTCTTGAGTCAGGGGTGGGGGGCACAGATACCAGGCAGAGCGAGGTGAACTTTGACTGAAAGCAAAATGACCAACCAAGACTTTGGGACTGAACCCTTCATAAGAACTCAGGTCCGAGCAAAGCGATCCTGTTGGGGCTGGCCAGGTGCCTCTTTCCGTGAAGGTGTGGGGCTCAGAAGAGCCTGGGGCATGCGCAGAGGATGACAGCGGCTTCGGTGGCCTGGACAAAGGGCATCCCTCTCCAGGGAGTCTCTTGCAGAGCAGTGCAGCCCACACCTGCAGGGCAGCTGCAGCCTCCTCGGGCTCAGGGGAGGTGCCGCCCTCCTGCGCCCCACCTCTCCAGGACCAGCTCCTCAGAGTTGAGGCGTGTGAGCACAGCTGAGGGGTGGGGTGGGGCCACCTGGGTTAGGATCTGACCGTGGGTTTGTCACTGCCCCACCCTGGCCCAGAAGGCTGAGTTAAGGGTGGGAAGGGCCTCCCTGCAGGTTCCTGTCATGCTGAGACTTCAGCACCTTTCTCCCCACGCCATCCTTGTCCAGTGTTAGTCCTTTATGCCAGATTTTAAAAACAGGTAAAGTACACACAGGATCCACAACATGTCTCCTTCTTCCAGCTTCCCTCTCTCCTCCGCCAAGGCCACATCTGTACATCCTTATTAAAATACCCCGTGCATGTGGAAGCACATGTGTCATTATTCTCCTTTTTCTATCTTTTTTGGTCACAGAGACTCTCCTGAGAGGCTGATAAAAGCTCTGGGTTCTTAGTGCTTAGGAGTTAGAATCTGAAAAAAAAGGCTGGGCATGGTGGCTCACGCCTGTAATCCCAACACTTTGGGAAGATGAGGCGGGTGGATCACCTGAGGTCAGGAGTTTGAGACCAGCCTGGCCAACACGGCGAAACCCCATCTCTACTAAAAATACAAAAATTAGCCAGGTGTTGTGGCGTGCCACCTGTAGTCCCAGCTACTCGAGAGGCTAAGGTGGGAGAATCACTTGAACCTGGGAGGCGGAGGTTGCAGTGAGCAGAGATCGCACCACTGCACTCCAGCCTGGGCAACAGAGTGAGAGACTCCGTCTCAAACAAACAAACAAACAAAAAAAAACAGCTCTGGTTCTCTTCCTAAGATAGGTATACACAAAAAACATTTAGCATAGAGTTTTGGGGTTTCCACACTCCGTGTGGCCCATCTTGCCCTACTCAGCAAGGGGTTCAGTTGTGGCTTACGGCAGTGAGGCTGATCTACACTCCATCCCCTCAAGGCCGTCCCCCACCACCCACGGGTGCCCTCTGCTGCAATCCTGACAGGAGCTTGGCAAAGCAGCTCTTCTAAGGCCCTGAAAAAACGGCTGAGGCAGGCTAGCCATTCAGTGCCTTTTTGAATAAAATGAAATCTAAACTCTTGACATGGCCAAGAAGGCCCTTCACGCCTGGCCAGGCCTGAGCCTCCTCCCTGGCCTCATCCCAACGCTATTACTGCTACTCCGGCCACACTGGCCTCTCCGTTCTTTATTGGACATGTCAATCCTGGGCCACCTCAGGGTCTTTGCCGAAGCTGTTCCCCCTGCCTGGAAAAGCTCTTCCTCTCTAGTTGCACTGCTGGCTCCTGGCTGCTAGGGTGTCAGCACAGATACCTTCCTCTGAGAAGCAGCATTAGAAAGGGGCGTGTGTCCCCACCCCCCCAGCACCGTTTTTCTCTGTTGCACCATCTTAGTTTATTTTGCTCAGGGCACTTGCCACTTCTGAAATTACCTTTTTTTTCCCTTAGTCATTCACTGTTTGTCTTCACCGTTAGGGGGCGAGCTCCACGAAGTCAGTGGCCTTGCCTGTCATCTTCCAGAACAGGGCCTGGCGCACACACTATGCACTCAGTGAATATCTGTGGAATGAAAAAAGGATCACAGTGGAGGTGAGATAAGAATCTTGACTCAATTCTCTGTGCCACCAAGGCAGGTCCTGGCAACCCCTGGCCCCCATTCTAGGCAAAGTTCCTGCCTTTTCCTCATGTCTCTATTGCCGTCCGGCCTGCTCTTTTCCCAGATCTCTGGAGCCACTCCCTCCCAACCAGCAACTAACAAAAACTCTTTTGTGATTTTATGCCTGGGGTATTTCATCTGAGTCAATTGGCTTCTCCAGCCTTAGCTCAGCTGAGTCCAAAGGTCTGATCAGTGTTTCCAGTGTAACAGCCAACTCTGTGGTCCCGGGGCTCAGAGCTCCACTCCAGGGAAACGAAAGAACTGACAGGGGATGGTCCAGCCTCTGCTCCCTGCGCTTTCGTTCCTGGGTCTTGTGGAAATAAAGGAAAACCAACTTTAAAAAAGCAAAGGCTGGCCGGGCGCGGTGGCTCACGCCTGTAATCCCAGCACTTTGGGAGGCGGGCAGGCGGATCACGAGGTCAGGAGATCAAGACCATCCTGGCTAACATGGTGAAACCCCGTCTTTACTAAAAATACAAAAAAATTAGCTGGGCGTGGTGGTGGGCACCTGTAGTCCCAGCTACTCAGGAGGCTGAGGCAGGAGAATGGCGTGAACCCAGGAGGTGAAGCTGGCAGTGAGCCAAGATCGTGCCACTGCACTCCAGCCTGGGCAACAGAGCAAGGGCGTCAGCCGTCTGCACTTGCATTTTGACGGAGCTTCGAAGGCAGGCAGAGGAGTGGGACAGCTTTATAGCTGAGGAAAGTGAAGGCTTCAGGTGTGCCCTGATTGGAGGCTGTTGGTGTGGGGAAGCTGCCCATGCGTGGGCTAACTAGAAGCAGGACATCCTGTGTGCTTGGTTAGGGGTGCATTTTTGGCTTTCCCTGGTTGGTCCTAAATTGCAAGTGAGAACAAAATTAAGGAAACTCTCAGTTACTAATCAAGTTCTGGCCATTTGGGGCTGATTGTTACAGACATTATTGGTTATTGTTTAGCTTCCTGGATTGTCACTAGAGATAGCAATCTGGCTTCTTGCAGCCTGACTTAGAGCAGGAAGACCTCCCAGGTTAATTGTTGCAGATAATGAGTTAGTTTCCCTGGCAAGTGACCGCAGGCTGTGGGTAACAGTTGTATTTTTTTTTTTTTTTTTTGAGACGGAGTCTCGCTCTGTCGCCCAGGCTGGAGTGCAGTGGCGCAATCTCGGCTCACTGCAAGCTCCGCCTCCCGGGTTCACGCCATTCTCCTGCCTCAGCCTCTCCGAGTAGCTGGGACTACAGGCGCCCGCCACCACGCCCGGCTAATTTTTTTGTATTTTTAGTAGAGACGGGGTTTCACCGTGGTCTCGATCTCCTGACCTCGTGATCCGCCCGCCTCGGCCTCCCAAAGTGCTGGGATTACAAGCGTGAGCCACCGAGCCCGGCAACAGTTGTATTTTTTATTTTTTTCTTGAGATGGAGTTTTGCTCTTGTTGCCCAGGCTGGAGTGCAGTGGCGAGATCCCGGCTCACCGCAACCTCCGCCTCCCAGGTTCAAGTGATTCTCCTGCCTCAGCCTCCAGAGTAGCTGGGATTACAGGCTAATTTTGTATTTTTAGTAGAGACGGGATTTCTCCATGTTGGTCAGGCTGGTCTCTAACTCCCGACCTCAGGTGATCCGCCCACCTCGGCCTCCCAAAGTGCTGGGATTACAGGCGTGAGCCACCGTGCCCGGCCGAGAGTTGTATTTTTATATATGGTCTGGCCATTGTTCATTTGTATAATCAGTTTCTTAGTCTACAGAGATCAGTCATTTGGCGATTCTTTCTCCCTTCCCTTAGATGTGTGAATGCCTTGGAATAGTAGAATCATTGAGTATTTCATTTCTTTTGTTCAGGAGCTCTCTACCAAAGGTATTCTCTGTGCAAAGATGGTGACAGATGCGGTAAAAAGAACAGGACGGGGCCAGGCCTGTCCCCAGAGGCTGCAGTGCAGTTAGGGAATTGAGGTGTGTTGTTCCTGGGAACTGCATATGCCACACGACTGGCTCAGAACAGGGACTTCTGATGAGAGGAATTAGGAAGGCATTATGGACAGTGTGGTTTCTGGAGGTCCGCTTTGAACCAAAGGCGGGATATCTATAGATGGAAATTGGGAAGGGAAGGGTGAGGCTGCTCTTGGAAGGGAATATTCTGAGGAAGGGCGCGGGTGTCGTGGGCCTCCGTTTGGTCACTCGCTCTCTTTTGTGCTCGGTGCTTCGGCCCGTAGAGCCACTGGACACTGGAGACAGTGTGAAGGTGTCTGCTGGGTTGTGACGGCTTCAGTGTGGGGCAAGGCCTGGTGGGAAGAGCCTTTGTTATCAAGATGAGGAGCCCGAATTTGGGCCCTGGGCAGTAAAAATCGCAATAATAACCAGCACTTAGTGAGCACCGGCCTCAGAGAGTCCCTGCAAACCATGAGGCAGTTACTGTTATCATCTCCATTTTACAGATAAGGAAACTGAGGCAGTGATTAAGGAACCTGCACGGGACCACACAGTATCAGAGGGGAGAGAATGATCAGATGTTGTGCTTTGCAAAAAAATTATCTGTAACTGTGCTCCCCCAGATGCTGCCTCCCGATTCAAAGTCTTTGTTCTTAAATGTACGTCCTATTAGTAAGTACCCAGCCGTTACTAAGTACCCAGCATGGCCTAAGCATTTGCATATATTATCTCACTTAATCTTCACAGCCCTCTGAAATAAGGAACTGGGATTATCATTCCCATTTTACAGAAGAGAAAACTGAGGAGCTAAGTAGCTTCCCTGAGGTGGTGCAGACCAGGCCCCTGCACATCTACCTCTGTGCCACACTGCCCCTTGTCAATAGGCAGGGATGTAACTGCCCATCAGTCAGGCCCTGATCCACAGCAGTGAATCCAGGGCCTGGGCTGCGAGCTGACCCAAGTTAGGGGCTCTTGTCTTTCTGGATCACCCTTTAAAGAATTTGATGTAAGCTACAGATACTCGCCCCAGAAAAATGAACACACACAGACTCACAGCATTTTGCATACTTTAAGAAATTCACAGGCCGGGCACGGTGGCTCACCCCTGTAATCCCAGCACTTTGGGAGGCTGAGGCCGGCGGATCATGAGGTCAGGAGATGGAGACCATCCTGGCCAACGTGGGGAAACCCCGTCTCTACTAAAAATACAAAAAATTAGCCGGGCGTGGTGGCGGGCACCTGTAGTCCCAGCTACTTGGGAGGCTGAGGCAGGAGAATGGCGTGAATCTGGGAGGTGGAGCTTGCAGTGAGCCGAGATTGCGCCACTGCACTCCAGCCTGGGTGACAGAGCGAGACTCCACCTCAAAAAAAAAAAAAAATTCACAGATCCCCACAAATCTTTCCATGGGCCCTGCTAGGCAAGCGGGCCATAGGGGAAGACGTTTGGGGTAAATGATGCCTTTTTGGCTCCAGTCTGGAGCCAAAGGGCAAACCTTTGAGTTCTACAAGGTTTCATTTTGGGGACAAGGAAAACAAAATTCCACATCTATTTTCATTTACTTCATCTGAGAAAGGAACAAAAAGCAGCAGCCTTCCCATCAAGCCCCCATTTTGGGGCTGACCTAATTACCCAGCTTCTCTCCCACACTCAGATGGCTGAATGCTGCTGGAGGAAATCTTCTAATTCTGCTGGTTTCTGCCAATGCACACGTATGGTTTCTAATCCCAGCTGGGCCTTTAACACTACTTGGCAGCTCTTACTGTACCAGATAAACACTCACACCCCATTCCCACAATGGTCATTCCAACCCTTCTTTAATGATTCATTAAGCTTTAAAATTTCCATGTGATAGCAGAAGCCCAGCTGCACGTATTTCAATTCACACCTTTCACGGATTTATCCTGCTTCTCCCTCCACCTGTGCTCTAGATCCTTCTATTTTTTTTTTTTTTTTTTTTTTTGCTATTTATTTAGCGGCTCCTGTGCCCGTCATTGGGCTAGGCTCTGGGATGCCTGTCGTAGTCTCTGCTCTGGTGGAGCAAATAGCCCTGAGACAAAGACCATCATTCAATAAATATTAATAATTACAAGTGCCAGGCACAGTGGCTCACGCCTGTAATCCCAGCATTTTGGGAGGCCGAGGCAGACGGATCAAGAGGTCAGAAGATCGAGACCATCCTGGCTAACACGGTGAAACCCCGTCTCTACTAAAAATACGAAAGAAAATTAGCTGGGCGTGGTGGCGGGCGCCTGTAGTCCCAGCTACTACTCGGGAGGCTGAGGCAGGAGAATGGTGTGAACCTGGGAAGAGGAGCTTGCAGTGAACCGAGACTGCACCACTGCACTCCAGCCTGGGCGACAGAGTGAGACTCCGTCTCAAAAATAATAATAATAATAATAATAATAATTACAAGTGTGATGAGGGCCACTCAGGGACAGTGGGGAGTGTTACAGAATGTGTTGATCTGGGGGTTTCAGGAAGGCCTCCTTGAGGAATGACATTTAAAGCTGAGACTTCAGGGATGACATGTCGGCTAGGACTGCTTTGGCCTACACATAACAGAAAACCTGACTAACAGCAAAACCATAAGGATGTTGACTGTTTCCTCAAGAAGCCCAGAAGCAAAAAGTTCCAAAGTTTTTAAGAGGCTTCACAATATCAAGAACCAGGAGTTGACATCTTTGCAATTTTCTTCACTTCTCTCTCAGTTATAAGGTGTTGTCACAGAATCAACTATGCCTTCCTTATATAACATCATCCCAATGCAAAAGAGAGAGAAGGGGCTCTGGTTCCTCAACAGCTCTCTTTTATAAGGGCACAAAAATTCATCCACAGCTCCTCCCTCCCTCCCTTCCTTCCTTCTTTCTTTCTTTTCTTTCTTTCTTTTTTTGAGACGGTCTCCCTCTGTTGCCCAGGCTGGAGTGCAGCGGCATGATCTCGGCTCACTGCAGCCTCCCTGCCTCGGGCTCCCGTGATTCTCCTGCCTCGGCCTGCCGAATACCTGGGATTGCGGGCGCACAATACCACGCCTGGCTGGTTTTTGTATTTTTGGTGGAGACGGGGTTTCACCATGTTGGCCAGGCTGGTCTCCAACTCCTGACCTCGAGTGATCTGCCCGCCTCGGCCTCCCGAAGTGCTGGGATTACAGACGGAGTCTCGCTCACTCAATGCTCAAAGTTGCCCAGGCTGGAGTGCAGTGGCGTGATCTCGGCTCGCTACAACCTCCACCTCCCAGCCGCCTGCCTTGGCCTCCCAAAGTGCTGGGATTACAGCCTCTGCCCAGCCGCCACCCCGTCTAGGAAGTGAGGAGCGTCTCTGCCTGGCTGCCCATTGTCTGGGATGTGAAGAGCGCCTCTGCCCGGCCACCCTGTCTGAGAAGTGAAGAGCGCCTCTGCCCGGCCACCACCCCATCTAGGAAGTGAGGAGCGTCTCTGCCCGGCCGCCCCGTCTGGGAAGTGAGGAGCGCCTCTGCCCGGCCGCCACCCCGTCTGGGAAATGAGGAGCGCCTCTGCCTGGCCGCTGTGCAACCTTCCAAGTGTGAAGTGACAGCTTTCGTTGTAGAATGAATGAAGACACTGGCACTGATTATATAACACCTTGGCAGCTATCTCAAGTTGTTGATGGTGGAGGTATTGGAATTATAGAAGAAAGCAAACACACAAATTTGACCAAAGGCGATTTTGTGACTTCTTTCTTTTCTTTTTTTTTTTTTTTGAGACGGAGTCTCGCTCTGTCGCCCAGGCTGGAGTGCAGTGGCGCCATCTCGGCTCACTGCAAGCTCCGCCTCCCGGGTTCACGCCATTCTCCTGCCTCAGCCTCTCCAAGTAGCTGGGACTACAGGCGCCCGCCACCACGCCCGGCTAATTTTTTGTATTTTTTAGTAGAGACGGGGTTTCACCGTGGTCTCGATCTCCTGACCTCGCGATCCGCCCGCCTTGGCCTCCCAAAGTGCTGGGATTACAAGCGTGAGCCACCGCACCCGGCCAGTGACTTCTTTCTATTGGCCCTGGCAAACCAAGGTTATTCTGGATGGAAATAGCCTTGAAAAGGTGATATATATATGAACGTATCTGATTTTTTTTCCCTGTATAATTCTTATTTGTGCATTTGATATTCAGTTGTGTTTGTAATCACGGAAAAATAAAAGCATCTATTTTCTTTAAAAAAAAAATTCATCCACAAGTTCCCTGGAGTCTTCCTCTCGTGTCCTTTTGGTCAAACCTGGGTCATATGCCCACCCCAGATAGGCGAAGAGGAAGAGGGTTACCATGATTGACTTAGACCAATCATGATTTCTTCCATAATACAGCGAGGACCCCACCTTCCCTGAAAATATTTGCTGCCTATTGGATGCCTCACTTGAGGGTCAATGGGACCACCAATTCTGCATATATATGACTAGATAATTCAAGCAAGTGCTCCTACCAATGAAAACTTTTATTTATTTATTTATTTACTTACATATTTTTTGAGATGGAGCCTTGCTACGTCGCCCAGGTTGGAGTGGAGTGTTGCAACCTTGGCTCACTGAAACCTCCGCCTCTCGGGTTCAAGCGATTCTCCTGCGTCAGCCTCCCGAGTAGCTGGAATTACAGGCGCCCACCACCACGCCAGGCTAACTTTTGTATTTTTAGCAGAGGCGGGGTTTCGCCATATTGGCCCCATGTTGGCCAGGCAGGTCTCAAACTCCAGTTCCAGATCAGCCACGACGCCCAGCCTCTGGTGCTTTTAAAATGAGTTTTTCAAGCTTTTTAAGTTTTTGGCCAGGCACAGTGGCCCACACCTATAATCCCATCACTTTGGGAGGCCGAGGCGGGCAGATCACCTGAGGTCAGGAGCTCAAGACCAGCCTGGCTAATGGGGTGAAACCTCGTCTTTACTAAAAATACACAAATTAGCCAGGCGTGGTGGTGGGCGCCTGTAATACCAGCTACTCAGGAGGCTGAGGCAGGAGACTCGCTTGAACCCGGGAGGCAGAGGTTGCAGTGAGTCAAGATCATACCACTGCACTCCAGCCTGGGCGACAGAGCAAGACCCCATCTCAAAAATAAATAAGTAAATAAATAAAAAATAAAAATAGTCCGGGCGTGGTGGCTCACATCTGAAATCCCAGCACTTTGGGAGGCTGAGCCAGGCTGATCACCTCAGGTCAGGAGTTCGAGACCAGCCTGACCAATATGGTGAAACCCTGTCTCTGCTAAAAATAAAAAAATTAGCTGGGTGTGGTGGCAGGCACCTGTAGTCCCAACTTCTCGGGAGGGAAGCTGAGATAGGAGAATTGCTTGAACCCGGGAGGCGGAGGTTGCAGCGAGCCAAGATCGCACCACTGCAATCCAGCCTGGGCGACAGAGCGAGACTCTGTCTCAATAAATAAATAAATATATAGGCCAGGCATGGTGGCTTACGCCTCTAATCCCAGCACTTTGGGAGGCTGAGGTGGGCAGATCGCAAGGTCAGGAGATCGAGACCATCCTGGCTAACATGGTGAAACCCTGTCTCTACTAAAAATACAAAAAAATTAGCCGGGCGTGGTGGCAGGCGCCTGTAGTCCCAATTACTTGGGAGGCTGAGGCAGGAGAATGGCATGAACCCGGGAGGTGGAGCATGCAGTAAGCCAAGATCGTGCCACTGCACTCCAACCTGGGTGACAGAGTGAGACTCTGCCTCAAAAAAATAAATAATAAATAAATATATAAAAATAGAAATAAAAATACAAATACAAAAATTAGCTGAGCATGGTGGCATGTGCCTGTAGTCCCTGCTACTCAGGAGGCTGAGGCTGGGCAACAGAGCAAGACTCAGACTCAAAAAAAAGAACATTAGGTTCAATAGATAACACAGACATACTCGCCATGTGCAATAGCTCAAGCCTGTATTCCCAGCAACTTGGGAAGATGAGGTGGGTGGATCACTTGAGCCCAGGAGTTTGAGACCAGCCTGGGCGACATAGCGAGACCCTGTCTCTACAAAAAAAAGCTTTTTTTTTTTTTGAAACAGAGTCTCACTCTGTCGCCCAGGCTGGAGTGCAGTGGCACGATCTCGGTTCACTGCAAGCTCCGCCTCCCGAGTTCACACCATTCTTCTGCCTCAGCCTCCTGAGTAGCTGGGACTATAGGTGCCTGCCACCGCGCCCGGCTAATTTTTTGTATTTTTAGTAGAGACGGGGTTTCACCATGTTAACCAGGATGGTCTCGATCTCCTGACCTCGTGATCCGCCCGCCTCGGCCTCCCAAAGTGCTGGGATTACAGGCGTGAGCCACTGCGCCCGGCCAAAAAAAAACTTCTTAAAAAAGGAATGAAGTACTGATGCATGCTCAACATGAATGAACCTTGAAAATATTATGCTGAGTGAAAGAAGCCAAACAAAAAAGATCACATGTGGAATAAATCTGTTTACATAAAACGTACAAGGCTGGGCATGGTTGCTGACACCTGTAATTACTCTCAGCACTTGGGGAGGCCGAAATGGGAGAATTGCTTGAAGCCAGGAGTTTGACACCAGCCTGGGCAATACAGCAAGACCTCTGTCTCTACAAAATTAGCCAGGTATGGTGGCGTGTGCCTGTAGTTCCAGTTACTCAGGAGCCTGAGGCAGGAGGATCACTTGAGCCCAGCAATTTGAGGTTGTAAAATCAACGCCAGGTGGTTACTAGCCTTAAATAAGCTAGGCAAAATAAGCTATAACTGTACCACTGCATTCGTGTCTGGGTGACAGAGGAAGACACCATCTTTAAGAAAACAAAAAAATAAAACATAGAACAGTGGGACCAACCAAAACCAACAGATTTAAGTTTTTAAAAATCAGGATTTGTATTAAGTGTAAATGGACAAAATATTTCATTTAAAAGGCAGTGGTTGCAGACTGGATTTTTTTTTTCCAATTGAACTGTATGCTTTTTTTTTTTTTTTTTTTTAAGTCATGGTCTCACTCTGTGACCCAGGCTGGTGCAATCATGGCTGACTGCAGCCTTGATCTACCAGGTTCAAGCGATCCTCCCACCTCAGCCTCCAGAGTAGCTGGGACCACAGGTGCATGGCACCACACCTGGCTAATGTTTTGGGTTTTTTTGTTTTTTGTTTTTGAGATGGACTCTTGCTCTGTTGCCCAGGCTGGAGTGCCATGGTGCCATCTCGGCTCACTGCAAGCTCCACCTACCGGGTTCAAGCAATTCTCCTGCCTCAGCCTCCTGAGTAGCTGGGATTACAGACGCGTGCCACCACGCCTAGCTAATTTTTAGCAGAGATGGGGTTTCACCATGTTGTTCAGGTTGGTCTCGAACTCCTGACCTCGTGATCTGCCTGCCTCGGCCTCCCACAGTGCTGGAATTACAGGCGTGAGCCACTGCACCAGGCCTTTTTTTTTTTTTTGAGACAGGGTTTCACTCTGTTGTTCAGGCTGGAGTGCCACTGCACTGATCATGGCTCACTCAAACTCCTAGGCTCAAGAGATCCCCTCAGTTCAGTCTCCTGAGTCGCTGGGACTACAGGCAAGTGCCACCACACCACTCTAATTTATTTTTATTTTTTGTAGAGACAGAGTCTTATAAACTCCTGGCCTCAAGTGATCTTCCTGCCTAGGCCTCCCAAAGAGCTGGGATTACAGGCATGAGTACCTGGTTGCTTTTTTTCATTATAGCCATTTTAGTGGGTGTGAAATGGTACCTTCTTGTAGTTCTAATTTGCATGTCTCTAATCACTAAAGATGTTGAGCATTTTTTCATTGCTTATTAGCAATCTGTATATCTTCTTAGATGAAATGTCTATTCAAATCTTTTGCCCATCTTTTGACTGACTTGTCTTATTATTGAGATATGAGTTCTGGATATTCTTTTCTGCATATACACCCATGTTGTTTTTCAGTAGAATTATGTTTTAAACTCAGCTATACTCTGGTTTTGGATTTCACTATCAGGATGATGTGACTTTTTTTTAACATCTTTGTAGTGGTAGTCTAGTTATTCTTAGTAACTCATGATGCTGTGGAAGCCTGAGATTTTTTTGAGTCTCTGGTGTATATAATATTTAAATTTAAAGAAATTTGGCCGGGCACAGTTGTGCACCACACCTGTAATCCCAGTGCTTTGGTTGGCTAAAGTGAAGGTGTCTCTTGAAGCCATGAGTTCAAGGCTGCAGTGAGCTCTAATCACACCACTGCATTCCAGCCTAGGTGGCAAAGTGAAATACCATCTCTGAAAAAAATTAAAAATAAAAAAATTTAAAAACAAATCTAGCAGCGTAAAACAACAGTAATTTGGCCGGGCGCAGTGGCTCACGCTTGTAATCCCAGCACTTTGGGAGGCCGAGGCGGGCAGATCACGAGGTCAGGAGATCGAGACCACGGTGAAACCCCGTCTCTACTAAAAATACAAAAAATTAGCCGGGCGTGGTGGCGGGTGCCTGTAGTCCCAGCTACTCGGAGAGGCTGAGGCAGGAGAATGGCGTGAACCCGGGAGGCGGAGCTTGCAGTGAGCCGAGATTGCGCCACTGCACTCCAGCCTGGGCGACAGAGCGAGACTCCATCTCAAAAAAAAAAAAAAAAAAAAAAAAAACAACAACAACAGTAATTTATTCTCTTATAGTTCCAGAGGCCAAATGTCCAAAATGAGTCTTATGGGGCTAAAGTCAAAGTGTCATCAGGACTGGTTCCTTCCGGAGGCTCTGGGGGAAAAAGATTCTTTTGCTTGTTTCTTCCTGTTAATGGTGGCTGCCCACATCAGTCACCTTGATCTCTGCTTCCACAGTCAAATTCCTTCTCTTCTGTTGTCAAATCTCATTCTGCCTACTTTGTGATGACATTTAGGGTCTGCGCAGATAATTCTGGATAAGCTCCCATCTCAAGATCCATACCCTTGGCTGTATCTGCAAAGTTCCTTCTGCCTTGTAAAATAAAATTGACGATTTCCAGGGAGTAGGACCTGGAAATCTTTGGGGACATTATTCAGCCCACCACACTGTCCAGCAGAAATATAATTCCAGCCACCAATGTAAGCCACATATGTAATTTTTTTTTTTTTTAGACGGAGTCTTGCTCTGTCACCCAGGCTGGAGTGCAGTGGCATGATCTCAGCTCACTACAACCTCTGCCTCCTGGGTTCACGCCATTCTCCTGCCTCAGCCTCCCGAGTCGCTGGGACTACAGGCATGCACCACCATGCCTGGCTGATTTTTATATTTTTAGTAGAGACAGGGTTTCACCATGTTGGTCAGGCTGGTCTCGAACTCCTGACCTCAGGGATCCTCCTGCCTTTGGCCTCCCAAAGTGCTGGGATTACAGGCATGAGCCACCGCGCCTGGTCGCTACATATGTAATTTAAAAAATTTTTAGTAACATTAAAAAAGTAAAATGAGACAGATGAAATTAATTTTAATAATACATGCCAGGTGCAGTGGCTCACACCTGTAATCCCAGCACTTTGGGAGGCTGAGGTGGGCGGATCACGAGGTCAGGAGTTTGAGACCAGCCTGGTCAACAATGCAAAACCCCATCTCTACTAAAAATATAAAAATTAAGTTAGCCGGGCATGGTGGTGCATGCCTGTAGTCCCAGCTACTCGGGAGGCTGAGGCAGGAGAATCGCTTGAACCTGGGAGGCAGAGGTTGCAGTGAGCCGAAATCATGCCACTGCACTCCATTCAGCCTGGGTGACAGAGCAAAACTACCTCAAAAAAAAAAAAAAAAAAAAAATATATATATATATATATATATAGAGAGAGAGAGAGAGAGAGAGAGTTCATTAATCCAATATACCTCCAAGTTTTCATGTCAACATGTAAACAACAGGAAAAATATTGATATCTTGCATCCTTTATTGTAGATATTCATTGTGTATTTTACACTTACAGTACATTGCAATTCAGACCAGCCACATTTCAAATGCTCAGTAGTCACAGTGGCTGGTGGCTACTGTATTGGACAGTGCTGCTAACTTCTTGTTTTTTTTTTTTTTGACGGAGTCTCGCTCTGTTGCCCAGGCTGGAGTGCAGTGGTGCCATCTTGGCTCATGGCAACCTCCCTCTCCTGGGTTCAAGCGATTCTCCTGCCTCAGCCTCCTGAGTAGCTGGGACTACAGGCATGCGCCGCTATGCCCAGCTACTTTTTGTATTTTTAGTAGAGACAGGGTTTCACCACATTGCCCAGGCTGGTCTCGAACTCCTGATCTCGGGTGATCCTCCTGCCTTGGCCTCCCAAAGTGCTGGGATTACAGGCGTGAGCCACCACTCCCGGCCAACCACTACCAACTTCTAAGCTGGAAAGTCACTGGAATGACTGTTCAGAAAAGGATTACAACATGGCTTTCCTTTTTTTTTTTTTTGAGACAGAGTCTCACTCTGTCACCTAGGCTGGAGTGCAGTGGTATAATCTCGGCTCACTGCAACCTCCACCTCCTGGGTGCACGTGATTCTCCTGCCTCCACCTCCAGAGTAGCTGGGATGACAACAGGCACAAGCCACCACACCCAGCTAATTTTTTTGTATTTTTAGTAGAGACGGGGTTTCACCATGTTGGCCAGGCTGATCTCGAGCTCCTGCCCTCAGGTGATCTGCCCACCTTGGACTCCCAAAGTGCTTGGATTACAGGAGTGGGCCACCACACCTGGGCGGCTTTTCCATTTTTAAGACTTACTTAATTTGTATATACTGTTCCTACAATTTGTGTCCAATCATTAAACAATAGCCAAGACATTACTGAAGAACAAAGCGGGAGGGAGTGCTTGGCCTATAAATATCAAACTTTAATATAAAGCTACCAACTGTGCAGTATTGTGCAAGGAGGAACAGACATTAGAATGGAAGGTCCATAAATAGACCCATGCAAATATGGACACTTGATTTATGACAAACATGGCCTGCAGAGGGGTAATAACAGTCTTTTCAACACATGGTGCTGGAATAACTGAATCTCCAAATGGAATAATATGAATCATGACCCTCTACCTCCCAGTAAATGTCAAAATCAACTCCAGGTGGTTACCAATCTTAAATGAGCAAATAAAACAATAACACTTTCAGAAGATAGGCAAGGGACTTGAACAGGCATCTCACAGAAGATATCCAAATGATCGGTTGACATATCACAAGGTGTTTAACCTCTTTTATAAACACAGAAATGCAAGTTAAACCCATACTGAGGTACCATTGCACCACAAACTCACCAGAAGGGCCAACCACATCGACAACCTCAAGAATTGGAGAGGGTGTAGAACAAGTGGAACCCTCATACACTGCCTGTGGGAAGAAAAATTAGTACAACCACTTTGGCATTCTCTAGTTAAGCCGAATAAACTCTGACCCAGCCATTCAACTCCTAGCTGTATACCTGACAGAAATTCATGCAATATCTACCATTTTTATAATAGCATATTTGAAATAGCTTAAAACTGGAAACAATCCACGTATCTATCAATAGTAGAATGGATAAATTGTGGCAAATTTCTGAAATAGAATTCCACATGAAAATGAGGCCGGGCGTGGTGGCTCACGCCTGTGATCCCAGCACTTTGAGAGGCTGAGGCAGGCGGATCACCTGAGGTCGGGAGTTCGAGACCAGCCTGACCAACACGGAGAAACCCTGTCTCTACTAAAAATACAAAATTAGCCAGGCATAGTGGCGGGCGCCTGTAATCCCAACTACATGGGAGGCTGAAGCAGGAGAATCCCAGGAGGCGGAGGTTGCAGTGAGCTGAGATCGCGCTGAGCCAAGACTGTGCCACTGCACTCCAGCCTGGGCAACAAGAGCGAAACCCTGTCTCAAAAAAAAAAAAAAAAAAAAGAAAACGAATGAACTACAGATATATAAAATAACATGAATGCATACTTAAAAAGTCAGACACACACAAAAAATATGTTGTAATTATTCTGATTCCATTCTTATAAAGTTCAAAAATTGGCAAAATGAAATAATTGTGCGTTATTCACAATAGTCGAAAAGATGAAAACGACCCAAATGTCCATCAACAGATGAATGGATAAGCAAAATGTGGCATATACACACATCATATGTATACACATACAATGGAATATGATTCAGCCATAAAAGGGAATGAAGTTCTGATACATGCTGTAACATGGATAAGCCTTGAAAACATTATGCTAAGTGAAGTAAGCCAGATGCAAAAGGACAAATATTATAGGCACATTATATGAGGTACCCAGAATAGGGAAATTCATAAAAACAGTATATTAGGAGTTATCAGGGGCTAAAGGCGGGGGGGGATGCCAGTTATTGCTTAATGGTTACAGAGCTTCTGTTTGGGGTGATGGAAAAGTTTTGGAATAGATAGTGGTGATGGTTGTACAATATTGTGAATATAATTAATGCCACTGAGTTGTACACTTAAAAATGGTTAAAATGGCAAATTTTGTCATACATTTATTTATTTATTTATTTTTGAGACAGAGTTTCACTTTTGTTGCCCAGGCTGGAGTGCAATGGTGTGATCTTGGCTCATCACAACCTCCACCTCCCGGATTCAAACGATTCTCCTGCCTCAGCCTCCTGAATAGCTGGGACTACAGGCATGCACTACCACACCCGGCTAATTTTGTATTTTTAGTAGAGACGGGGTTTCTCCATGTTAGTCAGGCTGGTCTCGAACTCCCGACCTCAGGTGATCTGCCTGCCTCGGCCTCCCAAAGTGCTGGGATTACAGGCATGAGCCACTGCGCCAGCCTATTTTATTATTATTATTATTTTTTTGAGACAGAGTTTCGCTCTTGTTGCCCAGGCACAATCTCGGCTCACTGCAACTTCTGCTTCCCAGGTTCAAGTGATTCTCGATTCTCCTTCCTCAGCCTCCTGAGTAGCTGGGATTACAGGCGCCCGCCACCGTGCCCAGCTAACTTTTTTGTATTTTCCGTAGAGATGGGGTTTCACCATCTTGGCCAAGGCTGGTCTCAAACTCCTGACCTTGTGATCCGTCCGCCTCAGCCTCCCAAAGTACTGGGATTACAGGCGTGAGCCACCGTGCCTGGCCCTAATTTTGTATTTTTAGTAGAGATGCGGTTTCTCCATGTTGGTCAGGCTGGTCTCAAACTCCACACCTCAGGTGATCCGCCCACCTCGGTCTCCCAAAGTGTTGGGATTACAGGCATGAGCCACCGCCCTTACATTTATTTTACCACACTTTTTAAAAATTAATAATGTAATATACCAAAAACCATTGAATTGTACATTTTACACGGGTGAATTGACGGTATGCGAATTATATCCAATAAAGCTGTTTATAAAATCTGAAATGATTGCTTTTAGGGTTCATTTTTAGGTGGTAAACTAGTTTTAACAAGCAATTGCGTGATAACTAAACATCAAGGGAGCAGGATTCCTTCATGGGCACGGGAGGAGGGCGTCGTCAGGAAGCAGCACTGTGGGGACCTCTGGGATGCTTTGGCTTGACTTAGTCATTTGTTTCAGGAGGTTCATTTTATAACCATCCATTGAGCTATACATTTATGTTTTGCATACTTTTATTATTAATTTGTTTGTTGAGACAGAGTTTCATTCTTGTCACCCAGGCTGGAGTGCAGTGGCATGATCTCAGCTCACTGCAACCTCTGCCTCCCGGGTTCAGGTGATTCTCCTGCCTCAGCCTCCCAAATAGCTGGGACTACAGAGGCACGCCACCATACCCAGCTAATTTTGTATTTTTGGTAGAGACGTGGTCTCAGCATGTTGGCCAGGCTGGTCTCAAACTCCTGACCTCAGGTGATCCGCCCAACTCGGCCTCCCAAAGTGCTGGGATTGCAGGCGTGAGCCACAGCGCCCGGCCAGGAATTTTCAAAGGTTATGTTAACCATAGTTTTGGCCTTATGTACTGACTTATAACCTAACTTTAGTGTAAGGTGTAACTCCATTGCTGATGGATTTGAGAGCCACTTAAGAGACTTGGTGATAGGCTGGGCGCGGTGGCTCACGCCTATAATCCCAGCACTTTGGGAGGCTAAGGCAGGCGGATCACCTGAGGTCAGGAGTTCCGCACTAGCCTGACCAACATGGAGAAACCCCGTCTCTAGTAAAAAAAAATGCAAAATGTGCCGGGCGTGGTAGTGCATGACTGTAATTGCAGCTACTTGGGAGACTGAGGCAGGAGAATCACTTGAACCCAGGGGGCACGGTTGCGGTGAGCCGAGATCTCGCCATTGCACTCCAGCCTGGGCAACAAGAGTGAAACTCCGTCTCAAAAAAAAAAAAAAAAAAAAAAAAAGAGACTTGGCGCCTGATTCCACTACAAGGGAAAAGGAGAGAAACTAAAGAATGATATTCCCAGGCCTAACAACTCTGATATTCTCTGGCCTAAACAACTGACTAAACAGTTGTTCTATTTATTGAGATAGGGCCCATGGGAAGAATAGTTGGAGGGTAAAGAGGATGGGCCCACTACTTTTTTCTTAATATTTTATCATGAAAAATTTTAAAAATACAGAAAAACTGACAGATTGGACAGTAAACAACCATATACCTACCATCTAACTTATTGCTATATTTTCTTCTTCACATCTTTCTATATACCTAGAAGAATTCATTTTTGAACAAGCTGAATTTGTGATATCTAGGAGACATCCAAGTGTCCTGTGTAATAGGCTGCTAGTGTAGAGTGCAAAAATACATTAAGAGCAGGCTACAAGTGCTGCCTCCTTTTCTTCATCTCCCATTCATACTCAACTCTCCAGAATTTGACTTTCGACACCTTCCTTTTGAAGGTGCTACCACTGAGGACACCGACTACTGAGAAGTCCAAAATTGAACTCATGTCTTCCCTCTGTGACACCTGCTCCTCTTCCTCCTGTATGTTCTGCTGCCTTAGTCAGTATGAGCTGTGAAGTACCATAGACAGGGTGGGTTAAACAGCAGAAATGTATTTCTCACAGTTCTGGAGGCTAGAAGTCCTAGATTATGTGCCAGCATGGTCAGGCTCAGGTGAGGGCCCTCTGCCAGGTTGCAGCCTGCCAACTTCTTGTATCTCACAGGGCAGGAAGAGCTACAGAACTCTCTGGGGTCCCTTTTATAAGAGCACTAATCCCATTTATGAGGGCTCCACCCTTATGACCTAATTATCTCCCAAAGGCCCCACCTCCTAATAGATGGTATCACATTGGGGGTTAGGATTTCAACAAATGCATTTAGGGGTACACAAACATTCAGTCTGTAACACTTACCTTAGTTACCACAGCCAACTTGGTAGTCATCCTAGACACCAGCAAACAGGTTCTCTCAACCCTATCTCCTGAAGAGCTTTTAAAAAAAGTCCCCTCCCTCAGCATGCCCTCAACCTTTTTTTTTTTTTTTTTTTTGAGACAGAGTCTGGCTCTGTCACCCAGGCTGGAGTGCAATGGCACAATCTCGGCTCACTGCAACCTCTGCCTCCTGGGTTCAAGCAATTCTTCTGCCTCAGCCTCCCAAGTAGCTGGGATTACAGGCATGCGCCATCACGCCTGGCTAATTTTGTATTTTTAGTAGGGACGGCTTTCACCATGTTGATCAGGCTGGTCTCGAACTCCTGACCTCGGGTGATCCACTGGCCTCGACCTCCCAAAGTGCTGGGATTACAGGTGTGAGCCACTGCGCCTGGCTAGGTATATTTAAATATACCACACTTTCTGTGTTATTTCCTCTTCCTGGAAGATCTCCCTGAAGGCCAGGCTAGGTGGCTGTCTCAGAATTCTGAGAATATTTCTAACATTAGATGTTCAAGTCTCCACAGACGCTAAAGTCCCTGAAGGTGGTGTTGTAGTCTTCGTTATAGACAGAGTACTTTTAGCACTCTGCTTAACACAAAAAGGACTGTTTACTTTAGCTGAATTTTGCATACATTCAATGCTTTGTATATCCTTCCCTTCCAACAAAACCCTACTCAAGCTTGAATTCTGTGAAGCTATCCCTGGCCTCTCCAATAGTTAGGAGCTCTGACTCCTTTACTTTATGCACCGCCCCTGAATTGAGCAAGTTATATTTTAATAGTGTATACAACGAATCGCAGTGAATGTTAACACGTTCACCTTTTATTGCTAACAGCAATGCTACCCGTGCTTCCAGGCTCTATCCAAACCCACTGCTTCCAGTTAATAGCTGGCTGGTCCCTAGGGAGAATTCTTTACCCCCTCAGCATTTGATGCTCAATTCAGTACCTCCTCCTCTTTCAGCACTGTAGTTTACAAGTGCTCTCTGGGTTCCCTTCCTCTCCTCCCCGACAGACTAAACTAGGGTTTGGGACCGCGGTCCTCCTCGCCTCTGACTCTCACCTCTCTTTGCAGCATTTGGCGCTGCACTTTGCAAACGCAGCTCTAAAGCATCTCCGGGAAGCTCCTGCACAGACCAAAGCCCCCTCCCCCCCCCCGCTTTTTTTTTTGAGATAGAGTCTCCTCTCTCGCCCAGGCTGGAGTGCGGTGGCGCGATCTCACTGCAACCTCCGCCTCCCGGGTTCAAGCAATTCTCTGCCTCAGCCTCCCGAGTAGCTGGGATTATAGGCGCCCGCTACCACGCCCGGCTAATTTTTTTTTGTATTTTTAGTACAGACGGGTTTTCACCTTCTTGGCTAGGCTGGTCTTGAACTCCTGACCTCGTGATCCACCCTCCTCGGCCTCCCAAAGTGCTGGGATTCCAGGCATGAGCCACCGCGCCCGGCCCAAAGCCCCTTTAAAGACATGTCTCCGCTGGCGGATTCGCCCGCCAGGTGACAAGGCTTCGCGGGCCAGGACTCCGCCCGCTCCCCGTGGGCTGGGGCGACCTAGGCCAGGAGGGTACACGTGGGACCAGGGTGTACGGGAAGAGCTGGGCCAGCCTTTTCCCCCTGCCTCCCCCAGTTCCTGTCTTGGAGGCCGTAGAAGATGCGCATGACGCCCGCACATGCGCAGTGTCACTCTCGAGCTCCAGACTAGCGGGGCGGGCAGGAGGCCCAGGCAGCCCCGGGCTCCGGAGACTGGGCTGCCGGCTCAGGGGCGGGGCACAGCGCTGCCCTCGCCCGCTCATTGGCCCCCGTGCTGACGGACAGGTGGGGCGTTTTCAACATGGTGAAAACCCTTCTCTACTAAAAATACAAAAATTAGCTGGGTGTGCTGGTGCACGCCTGTAATCCCAGCTACTCGGGAGGCTGAGGCAGGAGAATCGCTTGAACCCAGGAGGCGGAGGTTGCAAGTTGCAGTGAGCCAAGATCGTGCCACTGCACATCAGCCCGGGCGACAGAGCGAGACTGTGTCTCAAGAAAAAAAAAAAAGGATATTGAATGAATGAAGGCATGGATTCTAAGGATCAAAAGTGAAGCTTTAAAAATGTTAGGCTGGGCTGTGGCATTTTGGGGGCTCACCAAGGCCAAGAACCATATCTTCTTTGAGTCCTGATAGCTAGCTAACAAGGTGGCACTCCTTTCAAAATATGTGAATAAATTCAAGATGGCAAAGTGACGTCAAGCTGTTTAGTTATGGTCCCATCACACAGCCTGTGAACATCTGCTCAGTGAAGGGGGCAGGGCTGTGGGCCTCAGGGGCCAGGCACTGAAGGAAATACAAGCAGGCTTAGGAGGGTGTGTTTGTGTCTGTGGTGTGTCTGAAAACACCAGTGCCCTCCTGGGCCAGGGCACCAAGATCCACTTAAAACACTGCGGGTGAGACATTAGATAGACAATGAGGACACCAAATCCAAGAGGTGTTTAATGAGTGTTCAAAGGGGTGGGGTAGGGTGGGGTTCCCCCCATCTGACCCTCTAGGGCTCTGGGGTGACTCATTCTTCCTTGGGCTCAGAGGTGGAGCTGATATTTGTTCCTCCAGTTGAGCCCTGCTCCCCCTGGCCCTTGACGTTCTCAGTGTCTCCAGCCACTAGAGCCACATTCCTCAGATAATTGATGTTGAAGCAGTTGACCTGTTCATCCCCAGCACTCAGGTAACAGCAGAGGGCAGGGTCTCGCCAGAAGTTACGTCGGGGACCACACAGATCATTGATGAAGGTTAATTTCTGATGAAGGAGAAAAGGAAAACAGATGATGGGGTGGGGAGGTGGTCTAAGGACGGATGTAGATACTTGGGTGCCCAAAGTCCCCCTTTCATCAGCTTCTACTGTTCTCTCCCTGGTTCCCCTCCTGGGGCCCAGAGAGCGTGAAAGCCTGCCTTGCACAGCTGGATTCCTTGTGACTGACAGATGTGTACATCTGGAAATGCCAGAAGCTTGTGGCCCAGAGAGGGCATAATAGGAACTTGGAGATGGGGGGCAGGCCAGGTCAGAGTGAAGACTTTTCTGGAACTAAGAAAAAAACACCTCCCCCACTAGTCATTATAACCGAGGGCTGGTTTGAGGTACTAAAGACAAGGGGTGGCCTGCAGTTCTAGCTCTTTCCCTCCCCTCCCCTGCATTCCTCTGGAGACTAGACTCCACACACTCACCTCCTCCTCTGCACAGCAGGCCTGTTCTGGAAATGGTAGGTCACAGCAGCGGGCAGTCATGTTGTGGATCAGCCCAGGAATATGTTTACTATGTTGATGTGAAAGGGGCAGGGGTTAGGGTCTTTGGGCATCTTCTGGCATCAGATGGGGTTGGGATATCACGATTTTGCTTTTCCCAAACGTGTCCCGAAAGGAAGTTTTCAGGAAAGGAAGAGAGCGGGGAAGGACTAGGCAAGACTTACTGCTTGGTGAGAACTCTTTGGTTTCCACAGAGGTGGCCCATGAGGTTGGGGGTGACTCGACTGATGTCGATGGTCAAGATGTCCCGGTCATAGTTGGGGTAAGGAGCTCGACGGGCAAAGCACTCATCCCGAGTAGGGCTGGGAGGGTGGTGGCAACACGAGTGGTGATGGGTCTTCACGGCATACTCCCGGTCACAGTATTTGTCAAGGGTATCCTCCCACTGTGGACCAGAGAGAGGGAAGTCAGAAGCTGGACACTTGGCCCCTTCTCTCCTGACCATCGACTTCCCTTATTGTCCCTGGCAACTAGATGAGGGGCTCCCAGCCCCAGGGGCCCAAAGGGAATGGCAAAGAAGTAGAGGGTTAGGAGGCAACTGTTGATGTGTGGGCTTGGGAAGGTGGACGGGTGGAAGCCTGGATGAAGTTCCAAGCTGGTGTCGGGAGATGAGCTGGAACAGTGGATGGAGAAGGTCAGGTGAGGCCAGAGCTGGACGGATGGATGGATGGTAGACAGGTGCGTGTGTGGGTCATGAGTGGAGGAGGCCAGAAGTGTAGTACGAAGCTCAAGATGAACAGACTCAGGTGACGAACACAATGGATGGACGGACAGCCACAAGCAGATGAACGGGTGGACGCACTCACAGCAGGGGGTACATGGATGGATGGACCGGCAGGATCAGAGGTCGAAGATGGGCAGGCAGGCAAACAGGCTCTCGGGGAGGCTGGGACGCCCACTTACGGCCTTCCATGTACAGGTGTGATTGTTCCCCTGGCGGCAGCAGCGCTGGAAGTCCCTCTCCAGCTGGATCAGTGCCAGCAGCTCCCTTTGTAGGGGGTCAGTAGCTGGCAGGTTGCGTGGCACAGAGCGGAAGCGCCTCAGGTGGCAGATGTTCTTGATATTGTCCAATGTGGGCGCCCCAGGAGGGAAAGGCAGCTCAAGACCCGAGGAAATATCAGGCTGATGGCTGGGGCAGGCCCGGAGCTGGTAGTGTGGCTGGGGAGCTTCCTCTTGGAAGCAGGAGAACCGAGCCTCCCCCTGCCGCGTGCAGCACCAGTGGGGTCGGGTCTTGACCGAGAACTCGGCCTCACAGAATCGGCTCATTGCTTCCTCCCACTAGAGCAAGAGGGGAGGATCAGCCCACTTTCCACATTCCTGCCTTCCTCCCAGGCTCCAGGAAAGGACCCTGGGCAGGCAGATAAAAAAGAAACAGTGGTTGTCCTCTGCTCCCCTGGCACACTGGGGAGGCCCAGGGTAGGGCCAGTGAACGGGACCTGAGGTTCCTCCAGACCCAGGCCTAGTGCTCTAACCCTTAAAACACACATACTGTCTGGGGGTTAAAGGACACCCCCCGGCATCAAGAACCCAACCTTACCACAAGTTTGGCACACTCTAGGCGGTTTGTGTGGCTGCGGCAGTGGCAGCAGCGGGAATATCCAATCTCCAGGAAATTGAGGGTCTCACCCTGGCGAGTGAGGTGGGAGTAGCTGGACTGTGGTAGGTTCCAGGGACCATATACCACATGCTGACGGTTAGGAAGGCAAATTTGGTTCAGATTGTCTGGAGAAGGCCGCCCAGGGGGGAAGCCATCCAGCCGGTGGCCCCAGCCCCCTTGGGACTGGCCCTGTTGGCAGTGCTGGGCTGCATTCCAGGACTCAGGTTCTGGATGGCTCTGGTCCCCAAATGGAGCTGGCATTCCTGGAATGGGGAAAACAGTGGGAAGTGGGGACATGTGGAGGAACCCACAAAGGCTGGATGAGCTGGGAGGATTGAAAGAATCTGGGGTGGAGGAGAAAGGATTGGGAGGATATAGGGGAAATGAGAAAGAACAATTTGTGGCTCTTCCTTTTAAAATAACTGAAAGGAGAAGAGAAGCGAGGTGTGAAAGGTGTCAGCTCACAGCTTGCTCACAGCTTGCCCCCACCTCCTCCTGCTTCTCAAGGCTCGGGCTTCCTGCTCCTCTCCCCAGAGTCCTGAGCACTAAGGCAGGGGGATGGACAGACCAAAGCTGTCACTCACCCTCTCTCGGCATGGATTGGATGATTATCTCCTCCTGATATGGAAGAGGTGGTGGGTCTGCTGGGGTAGAAGGAGTAAGCAAAAGCCATCTTGGGATGGCCATCTCTAGCAGAGAAAGCCTGGCTAGTTTACATGCACAAAGAAGAACTCAGCAGAGAAGCAAGTGAAAATAGATGCTATTTTTGCACATTTAATCACATAACTTTCTAAAACAGGTATATCCTTAATTTTACAGATGAAGAGACAAAGGCTTGCAGAAGTATGTAACTTACCCAAGGTTATATAACTGGTGAGTGGCAGAGCCCACCATCTTGTCTGCCCTGAAGCCCATGCTCTCGGGGAAGGCCATGGGGTAAAGGTGGGTAAAGAAGAGAGGGAGCCGCTTACCTTCCTTCTGTTCATTGGGGTGCTGGAGAGAGGGCAGCTCTTTTTGGAGGGGGACAGCTTCCTGAGGGAGAGGGGGACCCACTGCAAGATAGGGGTGAGGGCACCAAGGAGCAGGGATCAGCCTGGTGTCAACAGAATCCATAGTGGGATAGAGGTGAGGGAGGGTGGGCAAGCACTCACCTTCCTTTTCAGCAGGGAGTTGGGCAGGTAGCAGCTCTTCTTGTTGGAAAGGGGTGGCCTCCTGAGAGGGAGGGGGCTGTACTATAGAAGGGGGGGGAATGTGTGAGCAGCCCACCCTTTCTCCTAGCCAGGGCTGGGAGAGGGGGTGAGGGCCTCTTCCCTCCTTTCCATCTGAAAAGTGGGATATAGGCCAGATTAGAAACCTGGAGGGTCACTGAGGAGGGCATGGGGTGGTGACCTTACCTTGACTCTGTCCCTCAAAGGGAGGGCCATGCTGAGAGGTTTCAGGGTGATCCATGGGGAGGCTTCGGGATAGGGGTGGGGAGGGGGGAGCTGCGTAGCCAACTAGAGGCAAGAGGGGAGACATCAGAGCCCACAATGCCTCCTGGAGTCCCAATCCCATGCTGCTCCCCCAAACTCTTACCTTCTTGAAAGTGCTCTGGCCTCAGCTGCCACTGCCCTGTAGCCTTGAAGCCTGGAGGGAAGAAAGGCAAGTCAGGGGCCACTGGGAGGGCCTTCCCTGGACTTCAGCAAGGGATGGGGAGGCTGTGGAGATCAAGAGTGGAGGAGAGACAAGCAAGACACGAGATGCCCCTCTGTATTCACCTGCCCCGTGTCCCCTAATCCTCTCCCAGCCCCAACACACCTAGACATGACCAGCTAGGTTCTGAGAAAGCCTGTGGCTTTCTGATAGCTCCACCTCTACTGGCTCAGAGGTTGGGCCTAAAGGGAGTATGGCATACGGGACTCGGGAGGGAGGCCCTCATTTCCTCTGCCAGCGTCTTTCCCTCAGGGCTGTGGGTTGTCCTCCCCAGTCTCTGCTGGGATGTGTCTCTAGCTTTCAGAGGGAAAAATCTGGACCTTGAGCTGGTTGGAGCCTACCCTATCCATGTCCTCCACCCACCCTCCTACTCCAGGCCCTTGAAACATCTTTAGGCCTTTGGTTAAGGAGGCTTCCTGGAGGTTGAGTGCTTCCCCTTCAGCCAGTCTCAGCTCCTCCTTAGTTTAGGTCTCAATTTAGGGCCTGGGGGACTGGGACAGGCACAGGGAAGGGTCACTTGTAGGTGATCTGCAGACATAAAAGACCAGGAGCTGGGAAGAATTATGGCATGGGGCTTCACAGAGAAGTGGTCAGATTTGCTGACATCCTCAGCAGCTTCCCGCAGGAGTGCCCTGGGTGGTTTTTTTCCTTTTCTTTTCCTTTTTTTCTTAGTTTCCACCCATAGCATTGAGGGGTTCCTGTTTTGTTCAGGCATCAAAGCAGATAAAGAATGTGTTTGTGCTGGATGGAGGGTGGGTCTGTGATGGACACCCCTCAACTCCTCTAATCAGACAGGGAGTCAGTCAGGGCTTGCTGGGTCAGCAATCCGGTTTTGAGCAGCCTGGGGGCTTTTCCCTCCCTTGCCTCTCCCACCAGCCACCTCCCTACATCCTTATCAGCAGGAGACCCTCACTCTGTGAACCCAACCCCCAGTCAGTTGTCCATTTGACTGGGATTCTGTGTTTCCTGGCAGCAGTTTCTAGGAACCCCTCTCCTTCTGTGCCCCTGCTCTCTGCCTCCTTGGTTAAAGGCTCCACTGGCCCAGGCCCTGGGCCTGCTCAGAAAAGGGAAGCCAAACGGAGAATGACTCTGCTAGTGATGAGCTGTCTGGGATGCCTGGACCCAGACCCCTGCCATGCAAGCCCAGACCCCCTCCTAAGTGCTGATCCCCCAACTCACCTCCCTCAGAGGCAGCAGAAGCAACAGCCAAATAAGTCAAGACCAAGGCTGCTCTGGCTGTGGTCCCCATCCTGGGGCAACTGACCACTGGACACCCAGAGGTGGGTCCTCTCAGGCAAGTCTGGATGTGAAGGGCTGGCCGCTGAAGCTTGTCTGGTGGCTGTTACTGTTGTGAGCTTCACGACCGGCTCTTCTTTTATAATTGTCTGGTGTGATCTCCCGCCCTCCTCAGCTTCCTGCCATGACTCAGTCCCAGCTGCTCCTCCTCTGGAAGCCACTCCTCCCAAAGTCACCCTGAAGCCTCCTCAGAGGATTGAGAAGAATGGGACTGATGAGAGAACATTCTTATGACCCTCAAGAGAAACTGATTCAGACAATCAAGGAGCAAGAGGTGTTTGAGCCCCTAGTTTGTGCCTCAGTTTCTCCATCTACATGCTGCCTTCTGTAGAGAGGGGATCTGCCAACTCATGAACTGGGGTTGGGGGAAACAGGGCACAAAGGAGTTTACAGTGGGGAGCAGGAAACTTATCCAAGGGATCTCCCCTACCAGTGTGAGGTCTGGACTGTCCCTTTTCAATTTCCCTAACTCTCTGGGACAAAAAAGAGGGAGACAAAGTGGAACATCCTTTTATCCCACCTCTCCGGAGTCAGAGATGAAGACATATAACCAGCAGCTTCCAGTTTGTATTTATTTATTTATCTATTTAGAGACAGAGTCTCGCTCTGTCACCCAGGCTGGAGTGCAGTGGCTCGATCTCAGCTCACTGCAACCTCCACCTCCCGGGTTCAAACGATTTTCCTGCCTCAGCCTCCTGAGTAGCTGGGACTACAGGTATGTGCCACCATGCCTGGCTAATTTTTTGTATTTTTAGTAGAGACAGGGTTTCACCGTGTTACGCAGGGTGGTCTCGATCTCCTGACCTCATGATCTGTCCGCCTCAACCTCCCAGAGTGCTGGGATTACAGGCATGAGCCACGGCGCCTGGCCTAATTTTTTTTTAGTTTCACTCTCCTCACATCCAAACAGCTACAGCTTCCCTCCTTTTGTGGGGTCCCCAAACCAAGTCTCTTTTCAGGAGAGCAGACATGTGCCTCCACACAGTTCTGAAGTTCTGGGGGCTCCACACTGTCAGCTGGGTTGGGGTCTCCCATGTGAGGGAGGCTGATGGCTCTCGCAGGTTTTTGCCTCATCTATGTACAAAGGCTCAGAAAATTTCTTCGGCATTTGGGACCCTTGTGTTCTGTAGCTCCACCAGTCGCTGCACAGCCTCAGGCAAGTCCCACTCCCCAAGGCGACGATTATCTCGAGTCCGAATGTTCACTGTTCTCTTACTTTGCTCTTTCTGGCCAACCACTGCAGGTAGAGGAAGTTTGGGAACCTCAGGGCAAATTCATCCACATGGAATAGTTTCTTTTGCTCTGCAGAAACTTGAGAGACCTAAATCTTTAGGAAGGGTGGCAGCAGAGCCCAGATATGGTTCACAGAAAGGAAGTATTCAGCTGTGCCTGCTAATACTAAATGACCAGTTCTGCTCATCCTGAGGAGACAAGGAAGTGCTTCAGTCCCCACAGGCCTTATCGCTTCTGGTCAAGAGCCCCAGGGTCAGAGACATTAGGGTCAAGCAAAGAAAGACAAACACTCAGAACCCCACAGAGAGAAACTGTGTGTGTGTGTGTGTGTGTGTGTGTGTGTGTGTGTGTGTGTGTGTGTGTATCTGAAGGGGGTATTAGAGGAAGGGGAAGGTGGCAGGAGTGGTGTAGCTTTCACACTGCCCACCTCCCCCCAACCACTTCTGACCCTTAGAACAGTTTCCTCTCATCAGTCCCACTCTGGCTCTTGGTGTCTGTTAGGGCTGGATTCACAGAGTGAGGGGCCTCTGCTGAGGAGGATGTATGCAGGGGCTGACTGGGCGGTAAGGGAGGGAAAGGGGCCATGTGCAAGTCCCTGGGATTGTGGCACAGCTTGCTCTGGGTGCTTGTGGGGCGAGTGGGGTGTGCAAAACTCAAGAATCAGGCTGAGGAGTTTCTGCTCCTTGCCTTTGAGATAGAGCTCTGAACCCTGGAAAATGAAAAAGGAAGCATGGCAGTGCCAGAATTTTCTCTCTAAGGCCTCTCTCCTCATCCCTTAGGGCTGATTCCATCTAGGTCTAAAATAAACAAGGGTAATTAACACCATATTAACCCTCCCATCCCTTTCTCTCTGATGCTCCCTTGGGTAATTAACCTAACAGACACCAACAGCTACAGTGGAGTTAAAAAGAGGAAAACTATTTTGAGGGTCAGAAGTGGTTATGGGGAGGGCAGGGCAATGTGAAGGAACACAGGGCCCAAATGAGTCAGGTGTCCTGAATCCTGGCTCCTAGCTGCTCAGGTAATGAGCCTCAATTAACCCAAATATGCATTACCAGACTTGGTAAATTAACAGCAAGAATGCAGACGGCAGGTGGGAGAACATTGGCTCTGAGGTTCAGCTTACCAAATTGAAAATTGTAGTGGGCAAGCTGGGCCTGGCGGATTCTCCGGCTGAGGGTCAGTCCAGAGTCTGCATCCAGGTCACTGACAAGTCCTGCAGCCTGCAGGCTCTGCTGTGCCTGCATCAGAGGTTTGGTGACAGGAAGTTAATTTACTGGAAAGTTGAGGAGCTAGAACAGTCTGATGCTCTTTTCCCTCATGCCCCCATCTGTTCCTCCTTTCCCTGCCTCGGGGCTCTCCACTTCTCACCAGCAACCTCTCCTCATTTCATCTCCACATTGAGGCCTCCTCCCAATTCATCCCCAACCCCACAACCTTTCTGCCTCCTACTGGAGATGACCCCCCCAGTTATTCCCTGGACTTTGCCTTCTAGCCACTGCTCTACCCAACCAGCTGTTCAACTCTGGTACCATCCATATCCTCAATTCTCTCTAGAAAGGAAAAATAGCCGGGCGCGGTGGCTCACGCTTGTAATCCCAGCACTTTGGGAGGCCGAGGCGGGCGGATCACGAGGTCAGGAGATGGAGACCACGGTGAAACCCCGTCTCTACTAAAAATACAAAAAAATTAGCCGGGCGTGGTGGCGGGCACCTGTAGTCCCAGCTACTCGGAAAGGCTGAGGCAGGAGAATGGTGTGAACCCGGGAGGCGGAGCTTGCAGTGAGCCGAGATCGCGCCACTGCACTCCAGCCTGGGCGACACAGCGAGACTCCGTCTCAAAAAAAAAAAAAAAAAAAAAGAAAAGAAAGGAAAAATAAAACTGTGTACTCAATCCCAGTTTTGTGCCAAGTGCTCTTTTGGCGGCTTTCAATATTAATTTGTTTAATTTTCATACATCTCTACAAGGTAGGCATTAGTCACATTTTTTAGATACAGGATTTCCAGCATCTAGGACAGCAGCCACTCGAGCCCAGTCTTGTGGCTCCGAGGGCTGTGCTCCTTCCTCCACCACTCCTGCGGCCTCTTCCTGCCCACTTCAGGGCACCAGACTCTCTACTGGACCTGCTTCTGCCCCTCCCTTGCCTCAACTCCTTACCTCCCTGGCATACTCCTCTTGCTCAGTCCCCACAGGGATGACCACCACCTGGAACGGGGACAGCCACAGTGGCCTGGTTGGGAAAGAACAGGTGATGGCAAATTAGTCACTCTGGTTCTGGCCAGAAGTGTGGTTGTATGGAGCAGATTTGAGAAGGAAAGAGGCTGGCATATGAAGGGGGACAGGATCTGGAGCATAACTATCCGGTCTGGGGCCAGAACAGAAATCCAGGTCAGAGGTCTCACCATTTCCCTCCGCAGCTTTCTGCCAGCACTCCCAACAGTCTTTCCATGGAACCGAGCACTGCTCGGTGAATGAGGACTGGACGCTCCAGGGCACCCGCCTGCCTTGAAAGGAAAAAGGGGGGGTGGATGGAATGGTGGAAGTATCACGAATTATGTACCCAAGATCACCTTCCAGTTTTTAAGAAATATTCAGCTCTGGCAGGAGAGGGTGTGGAGGGTTTAGTTTTTAGGGCCAAAGGCAGAAGGACTTATTCCATGCACTGTCAAGGGAAAAGAGGATAGGGCAAGGTTTTATACCCCTTATACTGGAGGTCAAATCTCAGGGGCAGTTGGAAGTCAAGCTGAATTGTCCCACACTGATGTGGCCGGCCCAGGGCATCGTGGAGGTGCACGTCAATCTACAGGAAACAGATGGGAAGGCACGAGATAACCCAGAAGCACTAACCAGAACCACTATCCTCCATTACCTGTGCCATCCCACCCTTTAACCTACGCTCATCCCGGGCTACTACCCTCATCATGTCACCCAGCTCTATCATACGCTACCCCTCCACTTCACTCTACTCAACTCACTCTGGCAGTAGTTCTCAGCAGCTCTCTCCACTTAATAATGGTGTTATAATATTACCTGCTGTCCTCACCCTGGCCTCTCAATTCCTTGAGCTCCTCATCTCAGAGATCTTCACCACCACCCATCTATGGCTACACCCTTTATCCTGTCATCTCCCCCAATGGCTGTACCTCTGAAACTGTCCAACAGACACCCTACTCTGATTACTGTCTCTTGGTCAGCCAGCTCTGACAATTATTCCTTTTTTTTTTTGAGACAGAGTCTCACTCTGTCACCCTGACACGAGTGCAGTGGCACAATTTCAGCTCACTGCAGCCTCCGCCTCCCGGGTTCAAGCAATTCTCCTGCCTCAGCCTCCTGAGTAGCTGGGACTACAGGTACATGCCACCACGCCCAGCTAACATATATATATATGTATGTGTGTGTGTGTGTGTGTGTGTGTGTGTGTATACACACATATATATGTGTGTATTTTTTTTTTCAGTAGGGATGGGGTTTCACCATGTTGGCCAGGCTGGTCTCAAACTCCTGATCTCAATAATCTGCCCACTTCAGCCTCCCAAAGTGCTGGGATTATGGGTGTGAGCCACCACACCCAGCCATGACAATTATTCCTATTAACGGCACTTCAACCCACAGGTTCTTTAACTCCTCTTTTTCTCTCCCATCTTCAGGCCCCTCCCACCTTTGTTTCTTATCCCATGAGGCTGTACCATTTTCCCTAGTTCCCCTTGTACCATTCATTGTTCTTCTGCACCTTAGCCTCCTACATCTTTGGCCCTGCAAGAGAACTGCTCAGTGCTGCCCAATATATCACAAACCACACAGATGCAAATGCAGAGATTGATGCCACCATGGAAGTCAGTATTTCGAGATTCAGCTGGTCCCTGTCTGCTGCCAGCAATCCTTTGAGTTGCCCTAATAAGCTCTATGCTCTGTTCTCCTCAGGGATTTTCCAGCTTTTTGCTCTCTCTTTTTATAGCAGTATCTTAGCCAGCAACTTATTAGACTGATTCAACATAATACACACTTTATGCACTTTATGACTGTTATCTCTGTAACGTTAAGCACATTGTTTAACCTCTCTCAATTTTTTTCTTAGTAATAAAGATATTTTATTTGCCTACTATTATTGCTGAAATAAATCAGAAGACACACTTTCATTACTGTTAGTATTTTAATTTACTAACTACTTATTGAAGCAGCTAAATAAATACCATATGCTGGAATAGACACTTCGGACATAAAAATGAGAATACACATGTTACCTGAATAAAAGACCCCAACACAGTCAACAGCAACTTTGAGTACTCAAAAGATTTTAGCCAGGCAAGGCACATGGCTCACTCCTGTAATCCCAGCACTTTGGGAGGCCGAGGTAGGTGGACCACCTGAGGTCAGGAGTTCGACACCAGCCTGGCCAACACGGTGAAACCCCGACTACTAAAAATAGGAATACAAAAATTAGCTGGTGTGGTAGTGGGTGCCTATAATCCCAGCTACTAGGGAGGCTGAGGTAGGAGAATCGCTTGAACCCAGGAGGTGGAGGTTGCAGTGAGCCGAGATTGTGCCACTTCCCTCCAGCCTGGGCGATAGAGTAAAACTCCGCCTCAAAAAAATAAAAAAATAAAAATTAGCTGGGCATGGTGGTGCACACCTGTAGTCCCAGATACTCGGGAGGCTGAGGCAAGAGAATCGCTTGAACCTGGGAGGTGAAGGTTGCAGTGAGCCAAGATCTGCCACTGCACTTCAGTCTGGCAATGGAGCAAGAGTCTGTCTCAAAAAAAAAAAAAAAACAATAAAGAAAAAGGCTGGGCAAGATGGCTCATGCCTGTAATGATCCCACCACTTTGGGAAGCCAAGGTGGGTAGATCACCTGAGGTTGGGAGTTCAAGACCAGCCTGGCCAACATGGTGAAACCCCATCTCTACTAAAAAATACAAAAATTAGCCGGGCGTGATGGTACATGCCTGTAATCCCAGCTACTCGGGAGGCTGGGGCAGGAGAATCGCTTGAACCCGGGAGGCGGAGGTTGCAGTGAGCTGAGATTGCGCCACTGCACTCCAACCTGGGCGACAGAGCAAAATTCGGTCTCAAAAAATATATATAAAAATAAATAAATAAAACAAAACAAACAAAAAAAAGATTTTAGCTATATAACAGTTTTTGAGTAATTTCCTTTCTCTCTGTATCTTTTTATTTATTTATTTTATTGAGACAGGGTTTTGTTCTGTTACCCAAGCTGGAGTGCGGTGCCTTGATCATAGCTCATGCAGCCTCAAAATCCTGGGCTCAAGTGATCCTCCCACCTCAGCCTCCTGAGTAGCTGGGACTACAGGTGCCCACCATCACATCCAGCTAATTTTAAAATTTGTTTTAAATTTTTTGTAGAGATGGCCAGGCGCAGTGGCTCATGCCTGTAATCCCAGCACTTTGGGAGGCTGAGGCGGGCGGATCATGAGGTCAGGAGATCGAGACCATCTTGGCTAACACGGTGAAACTCCCTAACTACTAAAAAAAAAAATACAAAAAAATTAGCCAGGCATGGTGGTGGGTGCCTATAGTCCCAGCTACTTGGGAGGCTGAGGCAGGAGAATGGCATGAACCTGGGAGGCGGAGCTTGCAGTGAGCCGAGATCGAGCCACTGCACTCCAGCCTGGGCAGCAGAGCGAGACACAGTCTCAAAAAAAATAAAAAAAAATAAAAAAATTTTTTTTTGTAGAGACGAGGTCTTACTATGTTGCCCTCTTACTATGTTGCCCAGGCTGGTGTCAAACTCCTGGATTCAAGTGATCCTCTCAGCTCAGCCTCCCTAAGTGCTGGGATTACAAGAGGTGGCCACTGCGCACAGCCTTTTCTTCATATCTTCAGCCCCCTCACTGACAACTCTCTTCTTCTCCACTCTCATTTCAGTAAATGATCCTGCCTCATGAAGAATTCAGATAATTGATACCATGGGATGGGAAGAGCCTCAACTTCCTGTTACCATGCCTATAAACTTCCTTGCATCTACCTTCAGCCTTTCCTTCCACCCTGGGTACAATGGCAATGGTGATCCCTTCTATGAAGGCTTCTCAATCCTACCTTAAACCTCTCCAGGAACTTCCCTTTACAACAACTTCTTTTATAAATTCAACTTCTCCCTCCAAATAAACTTCCTCTCATCATAGCATTTATTTTATCTTTCATTTTATTATTATTTTTTTGAGAAGGAGCCTCACTCTGTCGCCCAGGCTGGAGTGCAATGGTGCGACCTCGGCTCACTGCAACCTCCGCCTCCTGGGTTTACAGGTGCGTGTCACCACGCTGGGCTAATTTTTGTATTTTTAGTAGAGACGGGGTCTCAAACCCCTGACCTCAGGTGATTCACCTGCCTCAGCCTCCCAAAGTGCTGGGATTATAGGCGTGAGCCACCACAGCTGGCCTGTTTTATTTTTACTTTTTTGGGACGGAGTCTTGCTCTGTTGCCCAGGCTAGGGTACAGTGGTGTGATCTTGGCTCACTGCAACCTCCGCCTCCCAGGTTCAGTGATTCTCCTGCCTCAGGCTACTGAGTAGCTGGGACTACAGGTGTGTCCTAACACCTTACCCGGCCAATTTTTATGTTTTTAGTAGAGATGGGGTTTTGCCACATTGGCCAGGCTGGTCTCGAACTCCTGACCTCAAGTGATCCACCCACCTCGGCCTCCCAAAGTGCTGGGATTACAGGCATTAGCCACCACACAGGCCTCATTTATTCACCTTCTAACTCCACCCTCAGGCCTTACTTTACTGAAAATGGTCCTTTAAAATCCAGCAGCCTTTTTACTAAATCCAGTGGACACTTTTCAGTCCTTTTTTCCCCTTGACTTCTTTTTTTTTTGAGACAGGGTCTCACTCTATCACCCAGGCTGGAGTGCAGTGGGGAGCAATCTCAGCTCACTGCAGCCTCTACCTCCTGGGCTCAGGTGATCCTCCCATCTCAGCCTGCTGAGTAGCTGGGACCACAGGCACAAGCCACTGCACCCGGCTAATTTTTTTTTTTTGGTAGACACAGGGTCTCCCTGTGTTGCCCAGATTGGTCTGCCATGAGTTTTTATCCCTGTCCCCAGCCTCTGCCTACACTGTTCCCTCCTGAAACACATCTTTACTTGGCCAACACTCACCTTTCAGATTGGAAAGTGATTCCTGCAGGACACCTTTTGTAACCTCCCTGAGCAATGCTAACCCCAGCTAATGTGCTCTCTTGGTACCTACACAGCACAGATCTTGCAGCACTGATATGGCCTATTTACCTTCAACAGCCCTCACTAGATTGCAAATGCCAAGAGGGTAGAAAGTATATTGTTTTTCTTTATATCCTACGTAAGTTTAAAATATTTCTTTGTGGCCGGGTGCGGTGGCTCACGCCTGTAATCCCAGCACTTTGGGAGGCTGAGTGGGGGTAGACTGCCTGAGGTCAGGAGTTCAAGACCAGTCAGGCCAACATGGTGAAACCCCATCTCTATTAAAAATACAAAAAAAATTAGCTGGGTGTGGTGGCGTGCACCTGTAATCCCAGCTACTCGGGAGGCTGAGGCAGGGGAATTGCTTGAACCAGGGAGCTGGAGGTTGCAGTGAGCTGAGATCATGCCACTGCATTCTAGCCTGGGTGACAGAGTGAGACTGTCTCAAAAAAAAAAAAAAAAAAATTCTTTGTATCTATTAAATATTTACTAAAACAAAGCAAAAAATAAATAAATACAACACTAACCAGGGTCCCAAACTTACCTTAGGTCCATAGAAGGCACCATCTCCAGAGTTGAGGTCCCAGGGTTCTCCAAATTCCTTCAGGGCCTGTTTAAGGACCTTTGAAGCAATGAGACAAGAGTGGAATACATCATCTTAGACTTCAAAAGCAACACATCTGGTCAGTCCCCAACAAATGACCCACTCACTAGATGCCTCTGAGAACCCTGATTACTGTATTCTCCACTCCTTCCCACCAGAGAGTGGTTTATCTGCCTCTATTTCTCTGCCTCCTACTCACCTGTTCGGCCTGGTCCCAAAGGCAGGGGTCCCCCAGGAAGCCAGATGGCCGGGTGGACAGTGCCAGGCGGAAGGAGAAGCCAAGAACGGCATAGACGGAACGGAGGAAATCAAGACAGCTTTGGATCTCTGCTTCCAGCTAGGGGCAGGAAATAAGGGTCACTGAGCTGTGAGCCAGCTAGAGATCAGGGATGCTGGCAGTTTGAGGAAAACAAAGGGCAAAAACAGAGACGAAGCAGAAGCAAGCCAGGGGTAGAATGTAGCTGAATTATAGTACATACAGGGGGCAAATAAAGATCAGGGGTTTGCAGGTTCATAGGGAGAAAGAAAGGTGGTTTAGAAAAGCTTTGGTGGAGCCAGGGAAAGGCCACCTGATCTGTTGTACAGAAGATGTGAGCGTCATCCTGCTGGAAGCACCGCAGTCGGGTCAGTCCCCGTAGACTACCAGAGGCTTCGGCCCGGTGTAGAGCCCCAAAGTCAGCTAGTCGCAGGGGCAGTTCCCGCCAGGATCTGGGCCGGTGGGCGAACATCAGGCTGAGGTTGGGGTGCAGAGGGGTCAGGGCCATAGGGAGGACTAGCCTCTGAAGACTGCTCCTCCACCCAATCTGCTCGCCTACTTTCTCTGAACCATCTGCTATAGCCCTCTCCAGCCTCAGCACATCCTCCCACTGAGTCCTGTCAATCCCACTCATCACAGTCTGAGCCCTGCGGTTCAAAAGTGGATTTCTCAGTAACACAATAACAGACATCGTTTACTGTTTCCCTGTTCTGTGATGGTCACTGAGCTGAAGGAGGAGCCTTAGATAGCAACTTTAAGGAGACTGAGACCTAAAGAGGTAAAATGAGTTTCCCAAATTCACATGGTTAGCTAGGGGGAAGATTGTAGGCTCAAATCAGGTGTCCCAATACTCTTTCCAAGGTGCTTTTTTTTTTTTTTTGAGATGGAGTCTTGCTCTGTCACCCAGGCTGGAGTGCAGTGGCGCGATCTCGGCTCACTGCAAGCTCCGCCTCCTGGATTCACCTCATTCTCCTGCCTCAGGCTCCTGAGTAGCTGCGACTACAGGCGCCCACCACCATGCCCGGCTAATTTTTTGTATTTTTAGTAGAGACAGAGTTTCTCCATGTTGGTCAGGCTGGTCTCAAACTCCCGACCTCAGGTGATCCGCCCTCCTCGGCCTCCCAAAGTGTTGGGATTACAGGCATGAGCCACCATGCCCGGCCCAAAGGTGGTTTCTATTATTTAATACTTAGCAACCTGATTGTAACCCTAGCTCCCAGCTTACCAGTGTGCAGGGCAGTTCATAGGCTTGAGGGCGAGTGTATCTGTGATATGCCTGGTAGAATCGTCACTCTGGGAGCTGGGAGGCCTGTCAGAGCCTGGGGGCTGCACGGCAAACATGTCTTCCTGATAATGCTCCCAGTGCCCTGACTGTTCCCAGAGTTTCGTAGAAAACAGTGTGGGAGTTTTCACCTCGGAGAAACCACGACGGGCATACTCAGCCTGGAGAGGAGGGTATAGACATGGAAGGTCAGAGTAACTGGAAGGAAAGCAGGTAGGGTGTCAGCTGTGTGATCTTCCTGGGCCCTCAGGCCATGCTGATTGCAACCACAACCTATTAATACCAGGTCCCATCTCTATGCTCCCCAACTGCAGACCACACAATTGTAGTATTAAAGGTCACCAGCACTTTCAATATTTATGTTTATGATTCCAAACCACCCCCCGCCGCCTTTTTTTTTCTCTTCGAGACAGAGTCTCACTGTATCACCCAGGCTGGAGTGAAGTGGCTCGATCTCAGTTCACTGCAACCTCCCCTTCCTGGGTTCAAGGGATTCTCCTGCCTCAGCCTCCCCAATAGCTGGGACTACAGGCGCTGCCACCACACCGGCTAATTTTTTGTATTTGTTTTAGTAGAGACGGGGTTTTGCCATGTTGGCCAGGCTGGTCTCGAACTCCCAACGTCAGGTGATCTGCACGGCTCAGCCTCTGAAAGTGCTAGGATTATAGATGTGAGCCACTGTGCCCGGCCCCAACCCCCATCTTTTAACACAAACACCTTAGCTTCTTCTAGTCCCTCAGCCCCTTCTTGGTCTTCTTTCCTCTAGACCTGGGTCCCCTTACCCTGATAAACGCCACTAGTGCGTTATACACCCTTGTCCCTCGTGGCAGGAAGAAGCAGCTCCCAGGGCTCAGTTCATGGAAGAAGAAGAGCTCCTGTTCCTGGGGTCAGGAATAGCAATATTAGGTCACTTCAAGGGCAAGGAGGTGGCTTTGGAACTCAGAACAACTGACGGGGCTGCTCAGTCTGTGTGACTGAATCTGCTCTCAATTTCATAATCAGGTTCTGTCATCTCTCTCCAACCCTTATCACCATCCCTCCCTATCTTCCCAATCTCTGTACCTTCCCAATGCGCCGGTGGTCCCGCAATTCTGCTTCCTCCCTCCATGCTTCCCAGGCCCTGAGCAATTCTGTTGTGGGGAAGGAAATCCCTGACACTCTCTGCAGTGTCTCTGGGGCCCCTGAAGACCTCCATAAGGATGATGAGTTCTGTGTGAGGACATAGGGGATCAAAGGAAAGATGAGGACTGAAGGCCCCCAACCTTTTTCAAGACTCATATGATACTCTCAGTGTTAAGTGTCACAGGCATGCCTCTTGACAACAATCCCACCAGTAGGATGAACACCTCCATCCTATAGACACCCTTCTTCTAGATTACAGTGTTGAAATTGCCTGACTCTTAATTCCTACATACAACCTGGTCAGACCTAACCTTACCTTGCCATCTCTTTTTCTCCCCGTTCTTATTACCCCTTTACTTAGTTTCTTCCCATTCTAATCAATGATTGCTTAGAGGAGTAACCATAAGCTCTGGTCAAATGTCAGTCTATTCCTCCATTTATCAATATCCTATACAGCTGCTAGAAAAGTCAGTCTTCTATACCATATCCCATTCCTGGCCACATGAAATCCAAAAGCCTCTGCCTGCTCTCTCCTTTAATAGTACTAATGAGCCAGGGGCGGTGGCTCACACCTGTAATCCCAGCACTTTGGGAGGCTGAGGCCGGCTGATCACGAGGTCAGGAGATCGAGACCATCCTGGCTAACATGGTGAAATCCCGTCTCTACTAAAAATACAAAAAAATTAGCTGGGTGTGGTGGTGGGTGCCTGTAGTCACAGCTACTCGGGAGGCTGAGGCAGGAGAATGGCATGAACCCAGAAGGCGGAGCTAGCAGTGAGCCAAGATCGCGCCACTGTACCCCAGCCTGGGCGACGGAGCGAGACTCCATCTCAAAAAATAACAAACAAATAAACAAACAAAAAAGTACTAATGAGAGGCCGAGCGCAGTGGCTCATGCCTGTAATCCCAGCACTTTGGGGGGCTGAGGTGGGTGGATCACAAGGTCAAGAGTTTAAGACCAGCCTGACCAACATGGTGAAACCTTGTCTGTACTAAAAATACAAAAATTAGCCAGGCGTGGTGGCACATGCCTGTTAATCCCAGCTACTCAGGAGTCTGAGGCAGGAGAATCGCTTGAACCTGGCAGGCAGAGGTTGCAGTGAGCCGAGATCGGGCCACTGCACTCCAGCCTGGGTAACAGAGCAAGACTCAGTCTCAAAAAAATAAAAATAAAATAAAATAAAACTGTTAAACAGTACTAATGAGAAACAGTCTATACGTGTGTGTGTACATATATATCTGTCACCCAGGCTGGAGTGTAGTGGCGCGATCGTGGCTCATTGCAAGCTCCGCCTCCCGGGTTCACGCCATTCTCCTGCCTCAGCCTCCCGAGTAGCTGGGACTACAAGCCACCGCCACCACACCCGACTATTTTTTGTATTTTTAGTAGAGACGGGGTTTCACCGTGTTAGCCAGGATGGTCTTGATCTCCTGACCTCGTGATTCACCCGCCTCAGCCTCCCAAAGTGTTGGGATTACAGGCGTAAGCCACCACGCCCATCCCCTATATGTATATTTTTTGAAACAGAGTCTCACTCTGTTGCCCAGGCTGGAGTGCAGTGGTGCGATCTTGGCTCACTGCAACCTCTGCCTCCCAGTTCAAGCAATTCTCCTGCCTCAGCCTCTGGAGTAGCTGGGACTACAGTGCATGCCACCATGCCCAGCTAATTTTTTATTTTTAGTAGTGACGAGGTTTCACCATGTTGGCCAGGCTGGTCTTGAACTCCTGAGCTCAAGTGATCCGCCCAACTTGGCCTCCCAAAGTGTTGGGATTACACGTGTGAACCACTGCACCTGGCCGACAGTCTATATTTTACAGCACTTTTTAACTTTTCCTTTCTCCTGCATTAGTTGATTAGTTGGTTGTCATTATCTTCTTTTTTTTTTTTTTTTTTTTGAGACATTGTCTTGCTCTGTGGCCCAGGCTGGAATGCAGTGGCACAATCTCAGCTCACTGCAACCTTTGCCTCCTGGCAGAGTTCAAGTGACTCTCCTGCCTCAGCCTTCTTCGTAGCTGGGATTACAGGCGTAGGCCAGCACACCCAGCTAATTTGTGTATTTTTAGTACAGACAGGGAGACAGGGTTTCACCATGTTGGCCAGGCTGGTCTCCAACTCCTGACCTCAAGTGATCCGCCTGCCTCAGCCTCCCCAAAGTGCTGGGATTACAGGTGTGAGCCACCATGCCTGGCCTGGTTTTCATTATCTTTATGAGGTGAATTTACTGGTAGGACAAAAAGGAATTAATAGCCTCATTTTATAGATGGGGAAAATAAGTAAGATTTACCCAAGGCCACTGCGCCATGGGGTTTTGCTATGTTGGCCAGGCTGATCTCAAGTGATCCACCCACCTTGGCCTCCCAAAGTGCTGGGATTATAGGCATGAGCCACCATGCCCAGCCTAAGTTCAGAGCTTTTTGCTCTACACATCTGCATTTCCCCTTGCTCGCTTGTAACTCATCCCATTCCATCTAGTAACTCATCTTGTCCAGAACAGTATTTTCTTTTCTTTTTGTTTTTTTTTTTGAGACGGAGTTTTGCTCTTGTTGCCCAGGCTGGAGTGCAATGGCACGATCTTGGATCGCCACAACCTCTACCTCCCAGGTTCAAGCGATTCTCCTGCCTTAGCCTCGAAAGTAGCTGGGATTACAGGCATGTGCCACCACGCCCAGTTAATTTTGTATTTTTAGTAGAGATGGGGCTTCTCCATGTTGGTCAGGCTGGTCTCGAACTCCCAACCTCAGGTGGTCCACTCACCTCAGCTTCCCAAAGTGCTGGGATTATAGGCGTGAGCCACCATGCAGGACAGTATTTTCATAAAAAGCATGCCCTTCACTAAAGGTATTCTCCCTGTGCCTGTCAAATGGTGTTCATGTTCCTCCTGGACCATGCCCCCTCTCTCTATGACCCTTCCCTGTATGACCCATCCAGTTTGCTCACACCCTCCTGCTCCACCCCCCTTAATATTGACGTCATATTAGGGCATCTGAATTGGCTTCTGGGCCCTAGCAGGCTGTCCAGTATGTGCCATCAAACTGGGGTTTTTAGAATGTGGGGACAAAGTTTCTTTCTCCTGTATTCCCCACTCAGCTTATGAGAGTAAAGAAAGGGCTTACAGGGCCAGGCTCAGTGGCTCATGCCTGTAATTCCAGCACCATGGGAGGCTGAGGAGGGAAGATCACTTGAGATCACCCTGGCCAACATGGTGAAACCCTGTCTGTACTAAAAATATAAAAAGTAGCTGGGCATGGTGGTGCATGCCTATTATCCCAGCTACTCGGGAGGCTGAGGCAGAAGAATTGCTTGAATCCAGGAGGCGAAGCTTGCAGTGAGCCGAGATCATGCCACTGCACTCCAGCCTGGGTGACCAAGAGACTCGGTCTCAAAAAAAAAAAAAAGGGAGGTGCCGACAGAAAGTATCACCTTCCGATTCTCCTGCTTATCCCAGTGAAAACAGGAATTTTTTTTTTTTTTTTGAGATGGAGTCTTGCTCTGTTGGCCAGGCTGAAGTGCAGTAGTGCAATCTTGGCTCACTACAACCTTTGCCTCCCAGGTTCAGGCGATTCTCCTGTCTCAGCCACCCGAGCAGCTAGGACTACAGGTGCGTGCCACCACACCCAGCTAATTTTTGTATTTTTAGTAGAGACGGGGTTTCACCATATTGGCCAGGCTGGTCTCAAACTCCTGACTTTATGATCCACCTGCCTCAGCCTCCCAAAGTGCTGGGATTACAGGCGTGAGCCACCATGCCCGGCTCAAAATAGGAATCTTAACCTAACTCTGTCCCACAACTGACCGATAGCAGCTTCAGTCCTCCAATCTGTCCAGTATGCCGAAGGTGGGGGCCCTGGCAAAGGTCAACCAATGTGCCACACCTGGGAGAAAGAAGAGGCCAGTTAGTGATTTTCAGAATCTTCAGCTTCTAGCTTTCTCCCTCTCATGGTCTTTAGCTGACAGAAGAGAAAGGAACTGTCCTACTGAGAGAGGGCCATGGCAGATAAAAATCATTTCCCCGGCAGGGCACGGTGGCTCATGTCTATAATCCCAGCACTTTGGGAGGCCAAGGTGGGTGGATCACGAGGTCAGGACTTCGAGACTAGCCTGGACAATATGGTGAAATCCCGTCTCTACTAAAAATATAAAAATGAGCCAGGCATGGTGGTGCACGCCTGTAGTTCCAGCTACTCGGGAGGCTAAGGCAGAATTGTTTGAACCCGGGAGGCAGAGATGCAGTGAGCTGAGATCGCGCCACTGCATTCCAACCTGGGTGACAGAACAAGACTTCATCTCAAAAAAAAAAAAAAAAAAAAAAAAAAAAGCCAGGCATGGTGGCACATGCCTGTAATCCCAGCCACTCTGGAGGCTAAGGCAGGAGAATCACTTGAACCCAGGAGGCGGAGGTTGCAGTGAGCCGAGATCGCGCTACTGCACTCCAGCCTGGGAGACAGAGCAAGACTCCGTCTCAAAAGAAAAAAAAATCAATTCCCATTCCCATTTCTTCTTCTGGAGCAACAAAAATTACCTTCTATCTTTCTTCCCTTATCGCATTTCTGGCCTTCTTCAATGCTTCCCCACCTCTCCATTTGCCTTAATCTTGACAACTCTTACCCATATACTGTTGCTGTTGGACCTGTCACTCTCTCCTCAATCAAGTGAAGCTTAAAGGGGTTATCCTGGAAAAAGGTAGAAGGGAGATTGAAGAAAAGTGTTTATTCCCACGAAGATGTCCTGGAAGAGCCACCTCTTCCCTCCACCCCACCTTGAACAACTGACGAAGCTGATCCCGTGAAGCCTCTAGCCTCCGGAAGGGTTGAGCAGCAGCTGTAAGTTCCTGGCAAATCCGCTCCAAAACAGGCAGTTCTGAGCCCCGGATTGTCCTGGAAAGAGGAGAATTGGTTGGGTTGCATCCTAAGAGGTGCATCAGTCACCTGGGTGACAAACCTGTTGGCTAGCGGGTAAGGTCCTGTCCTTCAAGAGAAATCTAGAGTTATAGGCAAAGACAGACAAACTCAGAGAAAATATAAATAGGAAATCAGGTAACAAATATTACAGCTGGAGAAAAAGCTCTATGCATGAAGTTAAAAGTTGAATGCAGGAAATCTGGATAGACAAAGTTAGAACAATAGTAACGAGGGCGATTAAGTAAAACTTGAATTATGAAAGCTAACAAGTAACAAAGTAAATTGTTTCTTCTTTTTCTTTTTGTTTTTTTTTTGAGAGAGTGTCTTGCTGTGTCACACAAGCTGGGTGCAGTGGTTAAGATCATGGCTCAACACAGCCTCAACCTCCCAGGCTCAAGTGATCCTTCCACCTCAGCCTCCCAAGTAGCTGGGACTACACATGCACCAGCCAAGAAGGTAAAATTCAAGCAGAGTTAGAAGAGGGACATGGACTAGCACAGAAGGAGGTACTAATGTCATAGTTGAGACCTAGAGAAACCCTTCTCCTCCAGCTTCCTCATCCAAATGGAGCATGCCCAAGGCCCCTGAAAAGAGCCTCAGAAACCATCCCAGAATCATTCTCCTCCTTCCTTTCATTACTCACCTCTCCTTTCCCAGGAAGAAATCATGGTAAAAGCCATATTCTGTACTTGGACCTCTGCAGAGAACAGCACCTAGGAATTGTTCAGCTGCTGCCCCCAGGACATGGGTGCTGGAGTGCCAGAACACCTGAGTTCACAAAAAAGGGGTTCACAAATTCATAAACTTCTCCCTTAACCCCTAGATCTCTGAGCTCTTCCTCACAAAAGCTGGTAGGAAAGCCAGTATGGTTCTTCTAGGAATAACTACCACAAAATGGGGATCCTAGATTTTGGGGGTGACCACTAAAAAGTAACAAGCTTAAAAAAAAGGCTGAGCGCAGTGGCTCATGCCTGTAACCCCAGCACTTCAGGAGGTCAAGGCAGGTGGATCATCTGAGGTCAGGAGTTCGAGACCAGTCTGGCCAACACGGTGAAACGCTGTCTCTACTAAAACATATAAAACTAGCCAGTCATGGTGGCGTGTGTCTGTAATCCCAGCTACTCAGGAGGTTGAGGCAGGAGAATCACTTGAACCCGGGAGGTGGAAGTTGCAGTGAACCAAGATTGCGCCACTGCACTCCAGCCTGGGTGACAGAGTGAGACTCCATCTCAAAAAAAAAAAAAAAAAAAAAAAAAAAAAAGAAAAGACTGAATAGAAAAGAAAGGCCAGTATCTTTTCTTCTTTCAGTGCATAGAAGCTCCAGCCCCACCCCTCAATCCTTGGTGCTTCCCACTTCCAAAGCACAGAAGCTGGAGGCCAGTCAGTCTTCTGCTGCTCCTGTAAGCTTTTAGGGCTTCAGAATAATTTTTCTTTTTTTTTTTTTTTGAGACAGAGTCTTGCTGTGTCACCCAGGCCAGAGTGCAATGACGCGATCTCAGCTCACTGCAACCTCCGCCTCCCAGGTTCAAGCAATTCTCCTGTTTCAGCCTCTCAATTAGCTGGGATGACAAGTGCTCACCACCACGCCCAGCTAATTTTTATATTTTTAGTAGAGTCGGGGTTTCTACTATGTTGGCCAGGCTGGTCTTGAACTCCTGACCTCAGATGATCCACCTGCCTCGGCCTCCCAAAGTGCTGGGATTACAGGCGTGAGCCACCGTGCCTGGCCAGAATAAGCTATCTTCTTAACACAGTCGTTACTTAGGTCTCTGTTTGGTCTTTTAGTCCTATTTTTTTCTGTCCCATGAATCTAGTGTGATACAACTATTCCTCTTGGATTTGGTTACTATTTACACATAGATGGCAGGAGAACTCTATTTTTCTGGATCCTAATAGGCAAGGTCTGTGCTACCTGAGCTGACATGAAGAAGACAAGGTGGGGAGGTGACCAGGTTGTGTGCTCAGCTGTATAAGCCATGTTAGAATTGAATATACACTACAGATGACTTATAATATATGTGCTCAAGAGTTGAGGGGGCTGAATTTACATATTTATCCTTTTGTTTTTCAACATATCATCTCTCTCCCTTTCACTAACACAAATGTTTGCTTAATAGATCGAAGCTAAGTTAAAAACTTTCATCATAAGTTTCCTAACCAGAAATAGTCAAGACAGTCTGTGGTAGGTCTCCCTCCCAACTGCAAATGGAGAAACTGAGGCAAAAGAATAAAATGTTAGAATTTCCTGCTTCAGTATCTCTTGGTTTAGTAGTCACTGTATTCCTGATAAGAAAGAAACTTACTGCTTTCCCCTCTGGGGAATCGAATGTCAGAAATCTGAGGTCAGAATCTGTCTCCAAGGGACGCTCCAGATCATAAGGTTCTCCATTCACTTGAGCAGCCACTGCAGTATCTGCCAGTGTTGAACTTCAGCAGTGGAGGGTGGGGATGAAGAAAAAGGGTTACAAGGCACAAAAAGGAAAATATCACGTGTTCTGATTCCTATATGAGAGTTTAAAAAGTTGATCTCACAGTGGTAGAGAATTGAGTGATAGTTACCAGAGGCTGGGAAGGATGGGTGAGGGGAGATGAAGAGGTTGGCTAATGGGTACAAAAATAGAGTTAGACAGAAGGAATATGCTCTAATGTTCCATAGCAGAGTTGGGTGAATACAGTTAATAATAATTTATTGTATATTTCAAAATAGCTAGAAGATTTGAAATGGTCCCAACACAAAGAAATGATAAATGTTTGGGGTAACAGATATCCTGAACACCCTGACTTGATCATTACATATTGTATGCATGTATCAAAATATCACATGTACTCCATTCATATGTTCAATTATTATGTATCAATTATTAAAAGTAAGTTAATGATTTTAAAAAGACAGGGTTACAATCCACAGTGGGGAGAAAGTTGCTCATCTCTCAGCAACTGTAAACTTGCAAAGGTGAAATGAGTTACCAGAGCAACAGAAGCTTTCATTTCTTTCCCCAATGAAAGGACAGAGACTCTGATGCAGAAACTAATACAGATAAAATAAATCTCAAGCCGGGTTTGGTGGCTCATGCCTGTAATCCCAGCACTTCGGGAGGCTGAGATGGAAGGATCGCTTGAGCCCAGGAGTTCAAGACCAGCCTGGGCAACATGGAGAGACCCTGTCTGTATAAAACAACAACAAAAAACAAAAACAAAATCTTCAGGAAAGGCTATCTTAATGGGGATGGAACAGAAACAAGCAGACCAAGTTTTCTTCCCCTGCTCAAGTGAAGAGAAAGTAAACAGGCAGAAGGATAATCCTGGTAGTTACAGGATGGGCCTGTTACCTGATCTGCCGGGCTAGTTGGTAGGGGGTTGTGTTCCATGCCACAGCATCAATTTTCTGGTCTCCAGGAAGTGATATCTTAATAGTCCGGGGTTCCTTCTGTGCCATGCTTGCTAATCTCTTTACCTGAGCAGCCCACAGCTCCTCAAAAAGGCCAAGCCGCTCTGCCAACCAGCGTGGAGGGGTCGACACGACTGCCTGGAGGGAAAGATATATTAGCAGGTAACACACGTCCCATCATTCTTTCTTAGAATTGGGGATGATGGCACTTTGGAATGGTTAAGTGAATTCGTCCGAATTCCTACTCTTTAAGGGGATTGAGTGATACAAGACCCTAGGCTGGGGGCCCTTCGAGCTCAGCGCCCCCCAGACCGCTAACTCGAGAATTAGACAACGAGTTTAGATATGAGTCCTTTTCTGGGAACTCGGAGGACCAGGGAGAGGAGGAGTGGCGTGAGGCTGGGTTAACAAGAAAATTTGCGGGCTTCGGGTGGGCTGAGTCTGATGCGGATCGGAACTTTGGGGGTGCCTCACGCACCGTGTGTAGCCTGCAAGCCTGTAAACCTTGGAGCCGGAGCCGCCGCCACCTCTGATACAGGGCCATGTTCCTTCACACCAGTGCCTGCATCCTCAGATTATCGCCGCTTCTCCTCCACGTAATTCTTCATTGGCTTCTGGTCCAACAAAGACCGTGTCTATTGGTTAGTACAGCTGCCACTCTAGTCTGGCACCACCTCCAGGAACTCCGAAGAGGTACACCCCACACAGCACTAGCAGCGGTGTGAGTGGTTCCGGCTGACCGGAAGACCGAAAGTGTAACACACCCTCGCTATATCCCCAGACCCGTGGCATTTCAGCTGAAACCCAAAAATAGCAATTAGGCGTCCTGTGGCTTTGAGGACAAGGGCAGGTGAACTTTTGAGAGCGAGAGTGGGAGAAAACCAGACAGGAAATGGTAGTAATTTCCCTTTAACTATACATTTTATTTTACATGGTCCTTACAGCAAGTAGCAAAACTTTAGAGCATAGACTGGGGAACCTAGTGTAAATTCTGGATCTGCCATTAACTATGTAATTTTGGGAAAATTATTTAACTTCTCATATTTATTTAATAGAGACCGGGGGTAGGGGGGGATTCTCACTATGTTGGCCAGGGTAGTCTCGAACTCTGGGCCTCAAGCAACACCCCCCCCCCCCCCCCCCCCCCCCGCCCCACCGTCCCCAACCGCGCTCCGGCCTCCCAAAGTTCTGGAATTACAGGCGTGAGCCACCTTGCCTGACCTATTTAATTTCTCTAAGCCTCAATTTTCTCAACTATAAAATGAGAATAGTGTTGCTGTTACTCCCAATTGTTGAGTTAAATTTTATGTAAATCGTCTAGTTTGGCCCATGGTTTTTTGGTAATGGGCAAAAGCAACAAGAAGCTATTATGATAAATGAGTGTAACCGTTTTATTTTTTAATTTTGAGACAAGGTCTCACCGTTGCCCAGGCCGGAGTGCAGGGGTACAATCATGGCTCACTGCAGTCTCCACCTCCTGGGCTCAACTGACCACCTCAGCCTCTGGAGTAGCTGGGACTACAGGTAAATATAACCACTTTAAAGCTGGAGCGAAGATGGCCGCGCGCGGTGGCTCACGCTGTAATCCCAGCACTTTGGGAAGCGGAGGCGGGTGGATCACCTGAGGTCAGGAGTTCTAGACCAGCCTGGCCAACATGGTGAAACCCCGTCTCTACTAAGAATACAAAAATTAGCTGGGCGTGGTGGCGGGCGCCTGTAATCCCAGCTACTTGGAAGGCCGAGGCAGGAGAATCGCTTGAACCCAGGAGGCGGAGGTTGCAGTGAGCCGAGATTGAGCCATGCACTCCAGCCTGGGGGACAAGAGCGAGACTTCATCTCAAAACAAAACAAAAACAAAAAAGCTGGAACCAAGAATCTGCAGAGGTCAATTTGAGTCTCTTTATACTCATGGTGCTAAATAGGGACTTTATAGACCTTTAATCTTTTTTTTTTTTTTTTGAGATGGAGTTTCACTCTTGTTGCCCAGGCTGGAGTGCAATGGCGTGATCTCGGCTCACTGCAACCTCCGCCTCCCCAGGTTCAAGCGATTCTCCTGCCTCAGCCTCCCGAGTAGCTGGGATTACAGGCACGTGCCACCCCAGGCCCAGCTAATTTTGTATTTTTAGTAGAGACAGGGTTTCTCCATGTTGGTCAGGCTGGTCTCGAACTCCCAGCATCAGGTGATCCGCCTGCCTCGGCCTCCCAAAGTGCTGGGATTACAGGTGAGAGCCCCCACGCCCGGCCGAGACCTTTTAATCTTACAGATGAGGAATTTAAGGTCAAACAGCAAGTGCTGATGGTGATTTCTGAATCCAAGCTTGGTTCTCTTTCACCACACCATGCTTTCTCTAGTAGAGTTTGCTCCCAGTATACTCCCCCATCACCTCAGAAAGAGGTGCCTGACTAGAATTTTAGCTCTCTGCTCCCTACATAAGCCCTTTGCCTCTAATTCCTATCCCAGCTCTCAACTTCCTTTATCCTTTCTCTTCCCTCTCCCTGATACATCTAGGACACGGGACTAGGTAGATTTCATCAAATTTACTCAGTAAATATGGGAACACGGTCAGATCTGTAGTAAAGTATGAAGGGAAACTGACTTGGGGGTAGCCATCAGGCTGTCAGTAATTCCCATTAGTCCCCTCACCTGGAGGTGGGGATGGTTAGAGTTGGTTCTGAAGTTTCAATGGTGATAGAATCAAGGGTTGTAGAGGAAGAAGTGTCAGAAAAAGCAGTTTAATCAAGGTTTCCAGAGAGACCAGGTTTCCCGGGCAGGGCAGTTGATCTGAGTCACAAGCGCCTCTATGGATCTTGGGTCCATCTTCTGGTAGACACCCTGAAATACAAAGAGAAAGAGACAAGAGTGTGGGAGAGGAAGATAACTTGTGTTTGTGTGGTTGGGAGAAGGTAGTTAAGAATTTTAAAATGGCATTCAGAAAGGGTGGCAACAGGCAGAATTCTTCTCATGCCTCTGCACCAAAAGGGGAAAGGTGTATTGCAGGCAACAAAATGGTAGGTGCCCAATAATTATTGAATCAAGTATGTACCAATCATGGTATTGCTTTGATGCTCCAAAGGAAACAGACACTGACATAGTCCCTTTAATCATTCTACCTTGTCCTCTTTTGTTAGGATAGTAAAGGGATGGTAAAATAACTAGGCTACCCTGAGAAGGTAACTCCCTATACTCATCCATCATTTACTAACTGCTTACTGTGTGCAATGCAGTGAGCTGGGTGCTGAGGGGATGCCAATCAATCAACTACCACATCATCACCTATGTAACTTGTGTTGCAGTGGAGGAAGGAAGGAATGTTGAGTTATTCCATCCGCCCTCTGTAAGAAGCAAGCAAGCAAGTAAGCAAGCACAAGAGCAAGCTAAGACCAATTCATGAGTTACTGGTTCTTCTACAACTTCGGACTTGTGACTAGCATATGCCTCAGTATTGGGGAATTTTAATCCATTAGTCAGCCTAGGAAACATCTATTCTTTTTTTTTTTTTTTTTTTTTTTTTTTTTTTTTTGAGGTGAAGTCTTGCTCTGTTGCCCAGCTGGAGTGCAGTGGCATGATCTCGGCTCACCGCAACCTCCACCTCCCGGGTTCAAGTGATCCTCCTGCCTCAGCTTCCCCAGTAGCTGGGATTACAGGTGTATGCCACCATGCCCAGCTAATTTTTTTTTGAGTCAGAGTCTTGCTCTGTCGCCGAGGCTGGAGTGCAGTGGCGCTATCTTGGCTCACTGCAACCTCTGCCTCCCGGGTTCAAGAGATTCTCCTGCCTCAGCCTCCTGAGTAGCTGGGATTACAGGTGCGAGCCACCACGCTCGGCTAATTTTTGTATTTTTAGTAGAGACAGGGTTTCACCATGTCAGGCTGGTCTCGAACTCCTGACCTCGTGATCTGACCACCTTGGCCTCCCAAAGTGCTGAGATTACAGGCGTGAGCCACTGTGCCCAGGCTGTTTTTTGTTTTTTGAGATGGAGTTTCACTCTTGTTGCCCAGGCTGGAGTGCAATGGCACGATCTTGGCTCACTGCAACCTCCGACTCCCAGGTTCAATTGATTCTCCTGCCTTAGCCTCCCGAGTAGCTGGGATTACAGGTGCCCGCCACCACGCCTGGCTAATTTTTTGTATTTTTAGTAGAGATGGGGTTTCGCCGTGTTGGCCAGGCTGGTCTTGAACTCCTGACCTCAGGTGATCCACCTGCCTCGGCCTCCCAAAGTGTGGCTTGAAACATCTATTCTTAAAACTTGGGCTGTTGCCCCTCCACCCTAGAATACTACTGAACATCCAGTGCTATGCCTTCACTATTTCACTTAATTCCTAAAACAACTATGTCAAGTATACTCCCTTTAAAACAGGAAAATGATTCTCAAAGAAGTAAAGCCCCCAGTCTATCTGAATGCAAAGCCCTTGTTGTTTATGCTCTGCCATACTGCCTCTCAGGGACCAGATTGGTCATAATGTGTCAGGTTATAAGATTCTGATACTTGTGGCCAAATAGGCCTTTGATACAGGGTAAAAGAGGTGGGTCCAATAGAAAGCCAAGAAAAGAGGCATCTTCCAACTTGTCTCTACCAGATTAAGGTTAAGGAAAAAAGTGTGCAGAAAATAAAGCTAGATTTCCACAGAAGTGCAGGAAAAAGGGAATCCACAGTGAAGGGTGTCCTAGGCCCTTAAAATTTTAGGAAATTCTCAGCTTAACTCCACTTTTGGAATAGAAATTCCAAGGTGACTAGAGTCCTAGTTCAGATGGTATTGTTTTTATAGCTTTAAACTACATGTAACTTTAAACTACATGTAAATATTTTCCACTTGTCCTCAGGATCAGCACATACCTCCAAATCTATCTTACTTCTTAGAAGCACTAAAGATGTAGAAAATATATTTGGCTGTGTGTGGTGGCTCGCGCCTGTAATCCCAACACTGGGAGGCTGAGACAGGCGGATTGCTTGAGTCCAGGAGTTCGACAACAGCCTGGACAACATAGTGAGACCCCCGTCTCTACAAAAAATAAAAAATTAGCTGGGCATGGTGGTATGTGCCTTGGGAGGCTAAGGTGGGAAGATTGCTTGAGCCCAGGCGATCCAGTGCGGTGAGCCGTGATTGCACCACTGTACTGCAGCCTGGGCAGCAGAATGATACCCTGTCTCAAAAAAAAAAAAAAAAAAGAAGGCTGAGGCCGGGCCCGGTGGCTCATGCCTGTAATCCCAGCACTTTGGGAGGCCGAGGCGGGCGGATCACGAGGTCAGGAGATCAAGACCATCCTGGCTGACATGGTGAAACCCCGTCTCTACTAAAAATACAAAAAATTAGCCAGGCGTGGTAGCATGCGCCTGTAGTCCCAGCTACTCGGGAGGCTGAGGCAAGAGAATGGCATGAACCCGGGAGGCGGAGCTTGCAGTGAGCTGAGATCGCGCCATTGCACTCCAGCCTGGGCAACAGAGCAAGACTCCGTCTCAAAAAAAAAAAAAAAAATGCTGGGCGCAGTGGCTCACGCCTGTAATCCCAGCACTTTGGGAGGCCGAGGCGGGTGGATCATGAGGTCAGGGTATCGAGACCATCCTGGCTAACACGGTGAAACCCTGTCTCTACTAAAAGTACAAAAAATTAGCCGGGCACAGTGGCAGGCACCTGTAGTTTCAGCTACCCGGGAGGCTGGGGCAGGAGAATGGCGTGAACCCGGGAGGCGGAGCTTGCAGTGAGCCAAGATCGCGCCACTGCACTCCAGCCTGGGCGACAGAGCGAGACTCCCGTTTCGAAAAAAAAAAAAAAAAGAGAGAGAGAAGGCTGGATGCAGTGGCTCACGCCTGTAATCTCAGCATTTGGGAGGCTGAGGCAGGTGGATCTGAGGTCAGGAGTTCGAGATCAGCCTGGCCAACATAGTGAAAGCCCGTCTTTACTAAAAATACAAAAGTTAGCCGGGCGCGGTGGCTCACGCCTGTAATCCCAGCACTTTGGAAGGCTGAGGCGGGCAGATCACCTGAGGTCGGGAGTTGAAGACTAGCCTGACCAACACGGAGAAACCCCGTCTCTACCAAAAATACAAAATTAGCCAGGTGTGGTGGCACATGCCTGTAATCCCAGCTACTTGGGAGGCTGAGGCAGGAGAATGGCGTGAACCCAGGAGGCGGAGCTTGCAGTGAGCGGAGATTGCGCCACCACACTCCAGCCTGGGCGACAGAGCGAGACTCTGTCTCAAAAAAAAAAAAAAATAAAAAAAAATAAATAGGCTGGCGTGGTGGCACATGCCCGTAGTCCTAGCTACTTGGGAGGCTGAGGTGGGAGAATCACTTGAACCCCAGAGGCAGAGGTTGCAGTGAGCCGAGATCGTGTCACTGCACTCCAGCCTGGGCAACCAAACAAGAATTCGTCTCAAAGGAAAAAAGAGAAAGATATTAGAGGTTAAAAAAAAAAAAGGAATAAGGTAAAATATATAAAGAAAGGATTATGAGGCCGGGTGTGGTGGCTCATACCCGTAATCCCAGCACTTTGGGAGGGCGAGGTGAGCAGATCACTTGAGGTCAGGAGTTCAAGACCAGCCTGGCCAACATGGTGAAACCCATCTCTACTAAAAACACAAAAAATTAGTTGGGCATGGTGGTGCATGCCTGTAGTCCCAGCTACTTGGGAGGCTGAGGCAGGAGAATCGCTTGAACCTGGGAGATGGAGGTTGCAAGGAGTTGAGATCACGCCACTGCACTCCAACCTGGGAGACAGAACAAGACTCCATCTCAAAAAAAAAAAAAAAAAAAGAAAAAGAAAAGAATAAAAGAAAGAAAAGAAAGGATTATGTCATTGCTAACAAAAACCTTTGGGGCCCAAAGAAGTAGCCAAGTGGCTAAAGGCACAAGTGGTAGGGAAGTTAGTTTTATTTTTTAAAACATAATTCGCTAGTAATGTAAGTGGAAGATCTGGGATGGGGCCAATCTTTAACTTTGCTTTAAAATGCCATCATAGGCTGGGCATGGTGCCCCACACCTATAATCCCAGCACTTTGGGAGGCCAAGGCAGAGGACCATTTGAACCCAGGAATTCAAGACCAGCCTGGATAACATAGTGAGATCCCATCTCTACAAAAATAAAAAAAATTAGCTGGGCATGGTGGTGCATGCCTGTAGTCCCAGCTACTCAGGAGGCTGAGGTGAGAGTTGCTTCAGCCCAGGAGTTGGGTTACAGTGAGCTATGATTATGACATTGCACTCCAGCATGTACGACAGAGTGAGGCCCCCGTCTCTAAAAATAAAAGGGCTGGGCATGGTGGCTCATGCCTTTAATCCCAGCACTTTGGGAGGCCGAGGCGGGCGGATCACCTGAGGCCAGAAGTTTGAGGCTAGCCTGGCCAATATGGTGAAACACCGTCTCTACTAAAAATACAAAAATTCGCTGGGCGTGGTGGTGGGCACCTGTAATCCCAGCTACGTGGGAGGCTGAGGCAGAATTGCTTGAACCAGGAGGTAGAGGTTGCAGTGAGCCGAGATCACGCCATTGCACTCCAGCCTGGGTGACAAGAGTGAAACTCCATCTCAAAATAAATAAATAAATAATAAAATAAAATAAAATAAAATCAGGCCGGGTGCAGTGGCTCACGCCTGTAATCCCAGCAGTTTGGGAGGCCAAGGTGGGTGGATCACCTGAGGTCAGGAGTTCTAGACCAGCGTGACCAACATGGTGAAACCCTGTCTCTACTAAACACAAAAAAATAAAAATAAAAATTAGCCAGGCATGGTGGCACATGCTTATAATCCCAGCTACTTGGGAGGCTGAGGCAGGAGAATCATTTGAACCTGGGAGGCAGAGGTTGCAGTGAGCCGAGATTTCGCCATTGCACTCCAGCCTGGGCAAAAAAGAGTGATACTCTTGTCTCAAAAAATAAAATAGAATAAAATAAAATAAAATAAATAAAAATAAAAATAAAATCAATAAAATAAAATGCCAAAATGTGGCCAGGAATGGTGCCTCACGTCTGTAATCCCAGCATTTTGGGAGGCCAAGGCAGGAGGACCGCTTGAGCCCAGGAGTTTATGACCAACCTAGGCAACAAAGCGTGACCCTGTCTCTATTAAAAAAAAAATAAAAGCCACAATGGGAGAGAATGTTCAGCCACATTTGCTGAATGAGTGAAGAGGTAAAAGCTTTCTGTCAGGGGCATGGATAAATTGAACTTTGACTTTGAAAACAAACCCCTGGGCTCACCTAAAATCTCTACTAAGATTTCCCTTCCCAGAACATCTCTTGGGGCTGTAGAAGAAAAACAAGCAGACACTCCCACCCCAGCTCTTACACAACTGATATGTCAGGTCAGGGCAAAAAGAGGAGATCTGCCAAACACAGGAGCTAGTCTAGGTAGGGATGTGTCCATTTAGGTTCCACGCTAAAGTAAAAAACAAAGGGAAGGACGAAGTACTCTAAAAGAAGGTCCTAGATAACATCTGTAGAAGAAAATACAGGTTGAGTATCCTTATTTGAAATATTTGGGACCGGAAGTGTATGATTTTGAATCTTTTCAGATTTTGGAATATTTGCATTATACTTACTGCTTGAGCATCCCTAATCTAAAAATCCGAAATCCTCCAATGAGCATTTCCTTTGAGTGTCATTTTCGTGCTCAGATTTTGGACTTTGGATTTGGGATGCTCAACCTGCATACAACTGAAGCCCACTTCTAAATAATCAAGATTTTAAATCATTTCCTAATCACTATTGCCTTTGGCAATGATTATCTTAAGTGTTGTCTCATGTAGGTGCAAAGGACTGTTAGCCAGGGAGGAGGGAGAAACAGAGGAAAGGGATGCTGTTGGTCTCCTTTCTACCCATTCCAACTGAAACACCCCAAGAAAAATGTAGCAAGTTTCAAGTCCTTTTCTCTCCTCTCCCACAAATTATGTGGCAAAGGATATGAGTAATTCTCAAAAATAAGGGGACACAATGGGGATGAGGAAGGAAGATTGCTGGAACATCCAATTTACCATGACCCTGAACATGTCCAGGGTTGACTGGTTTAGCCAACTCAAGTCAAACGCAAAAACCTGCAACCTGCATTTGTGTTTTCCTTTTGATACGGAGTCTCGCTCTGTCGCCCAGGCTGGAGTGCAATGGCACAATCTTGGCTCACTGCAACCTCTGCTTCCCGGGTTCAAGCAATTCTCCTGCCTCAGCCTCCCAAGTAGCTGGGATTACAGATGCATGCCGCCACGCCTGGCTAATTCCACCCCCTCCCCGAGACAGTCTTGCTCTGTCACCCAGGCTGGAATGCAGTGGTGCGATCTTGGCTCACTGCAACCTCTGCCTCTCAGGTTTAGGCGATTCTCCTGCCTCAGCCTCCTGAGTAGCTGGGATTACAGGCACGCCCCACCACGCCCAGCTAATTTTTGTATTTTTAGTAGAGATGGGGTTTCACCATATTGGCCAGGCTGGTCTCAAACTCTTGACCTTGTGATCCACCTGCCTTGGCCTCCCAAAGTGCTGGGATTACAGGCATAAGCCATCGCGCCTGGCCCCAATTTTTGTATTTTTAGTAGTCAGGGCTTTGTCATATTGTCCAGGTTGGTCTTGAACTTCTGATCTCAAGTGATCTGCCCGCCTTAGCCTCCCTAAGTGCTGGGATTACAAGTGTGAGCCACCACGCCCAGCCTGTATTTGTGTTTCCTCAGTTGGCACTGAAGAATTCACTAGCCCCTCCACCCATATCTGTATTCTCAATTTTTGATTCTTCCCTAGGTGTGAACAAAGGATAGAAAAACGTAACATTTAAAAAGGGAAATATACAGTTGGCTCTGTCTGGGGGTTCTGCATCTGTGGATTCAACCAACCACAGAATAAAAGTATTCAGGAAAAGGTAATAAAATAATTAAAATGTAACACAAATTTCAAAACATACTGTATACAACTAGGTACATAGCACTTACATTGTATTAGGTATTAGTAATCTAGAGATGATTTAAAATTTACTGGATGACGTGTGTAGGTTATATGCAAATACTATGCCATTGTATGTAAGGGACTTGGGAATCTGTGGATTTTGGTATCCATGGGGGTACTGTAACCTGGTATCCTTCATGGATACCGAGGAAGGTTGACTGTAACTGCAATGATCAACTTTTACATAGATGTTGGCCTTCTTATCCTCTTCCCCTCAAAACTTGTAACTAAGCAAAAGCTTCTTTCCCCAGCAATTAATTAAAAGTAACTGATATTTAGTTTTACATTGCACTTGCTTCTTTGCTTTAGAGTGCTTCTATTTCCTTCTACATGGGGAAGATAGAACAGGATGTTTACTTAAGGGCCAATATCTCTCTTCTCGATGACCCTCTTATAGCCTTGCCTATGCAGCCTCAATGTGTTATTACTCAGCAATTGTGAACAGCAGCTGACCGGACTTGTCCATACAGTTACTCATAAACAAGTATGAGAAACGCCCCAATACCCCAAAACCCATTCTGATGGTGTTTGCATTGCTATGTCTACATACATGAAGGAATAACTCATCCCTGCTATACAAGATTGGCTTACATTAAAAAAAAATTAGGCAGAGGAAATTATGAATAACATGCCCAGAAAATCTAATGAGGAAGTCTCAAAGCTGTTGCTTCTTTAGGAGTAGATACAGAAATCAGGTGGGCAAGTCAAGGTCCCAAGAGACAAGGAAAAAAGGGTGAGCCAGATTCCAGTACAGTGATACACCCTACCTGCTGGGTGTGTTCCCAGGCCACTGCTATTTAAGTGTCTGGTGACACATGTACGTACCTTCACGTAAGCAAAGCTGCTGTTTAGAGCCTTCTACCCTGCCAGTGACCCAGGCCTGGCCCAGATGCAGTGACTATCCCTTTTTACCCCTTAAAGCCAGCATTCCAACCCAGCCTCACTGGGTTATGAACAAGGGATGGGGTAAGACAGAAGGGTTCAGTGTGGCTTCTGCACAACAGATTGCCAATATGCAGTAAGGACAGATGTGGGCAAATAATTGGCCAGAAGGATCCCTGCTACCACCCCAAACCCCCAATTCTATGCTTGCTTTAAAAATGCTTCTTGGCTCACAGTTGCACAACCTTTTGAAGACATGCACAACAAATTATTAATACAGTATATCCCACTTCACCAACCACTCCCTCAACATCTAGAACTCACCCGACCCATTATCCCCTTCCAAAATCCAATTACACAAAGGATCAAACAGAAAACCCACAAGGCCATAAAGATCTTAGAGGCTCAGATTTGCCTTCAGTGACATTAAGTGCACGAGTCAAAGGGGACATCTGGAAAAGATCAACATGAGGGGAAAAGTCAACCACACAACAAAGGAAACCATACTTTATTAAACTGGAAAACAAAATACTGGGGACAAAGAGATTAAAAAAAAAAAGGATGTCTGGAAGAGAGTAAAGTGCAAGTGGTCACGAAGTGGGTGGTCTGTGGTATCTCTGTGTGTGCCTGAGAAATGTGTGGGCACACACACCACTACTCCCACCCCCATACCCTTGGACCAAAAGCCAATACAAACATATCTTCTGAGATATATACAGGCTTTTCCTTCTGCATTCTCTAGTTGGTTTCACCTTCGGCCCTGGACTTGGGCCTTTGCTGGAGAAAACTTAGGTTTTCCAACCACAGGCCTGCTCCACAAAGCAGCAGTTTCAGCTCCTGAGAAGTTCCCTCCTATTTGCACTCACTAGGAAGCCAGGGGCCCCTGGTCCAAGCCCGTCTCAAAGAAAAATGTCAAACCTTTCAAACTAGTTATTTTATTAAATGATATTAACACACATTTCAAAAGGATTTCATTGTTGTTGCTTCTAAAGTATGTACTTGTTTTGTTTTCCACACCGAACACGTGAGAATATCAATCCAACATATCTATTTTAGATCTTAACAGGCGCCCCCGCCCATTTAAAAAAAATAGTGGGGGAACTGGGGAAAGCAGTAATTTACAGCAGCTTCAAAACAGTAACAGCTGAAGCTCAATTCTGCAGGAACCAGTAACTTCAGGATTGAGAGTGAATATCCTGCCATTAGGAAGTTTATCGTATTCACATTATCTAGATAGGTTTGCTGTACCCATATATATCACAAACATTTTATTCCTGGTATTGGAAAGTATAAAAGTCCTATTCTCTGCTTATTTTCCCCTCCCTGGAATCAAACCAAATTCTATTTACTCTCAACTTTTGAGAGGGTACAGGGGAGCGGGAGAGAGCTCTCATCTAAGCTGACTGAGGAGTAAACTCTTTCAAAATACTTAAGGACCCTATTTCTGATACTGTGTCACTGAACTTTTAAGTGGTACTAGTGTATTCACAACCCCTACCAATTCTCTGTCTGTGATTTTACAGTGAGTACCAAGGACCTTACAACTTCTCACATTCTGCTTCCATATGAATCATGTCCTTGCTAAGACACGCTATGTTATGCTTTCTTCAAAAAATATCTTGTTTATTCATTTAAACTCAGGTTGAAATACAAAAGTCAGAGCATGGTCACGGAGTTTTAAATCACAGACACAGAAAGAATAAAACCTCTATCATGTTATGAATACCAGAACTGTCTTTTTTGTTTCACTATATCACATATATACACATTGTCATCTTCATTTACTGATGTAAATGTAAATTTTAAGATTTCCTTAAAATTAATAGCTGACAGTCTCATACAAATCCTCACTTCCATCCTAAAACAAATATATTGAGGATTTTGTGGCTTAAAAAACAAAAAAGTACCCCACAAAAACCCAACTCCTTAAAAGCCCATCTTTGAAACTGTACAACAAAGTCTTCCTTTCATGTATTAACCATCATACTTTTGAGGACAATTATCCCGCCCCAACGTTCAGGAAGCCACTTTCCTGACATCCCCACATTTTCCGATAAAAATTAAATGGTCAGAGAGCCTTTTCAAGTAAACACTACTTTTAGCTTAAACAAGAGCAGCAGAGAGAATTCACATTCTTTTATTCTAGAATGAAAAACATCCCATTTAATTTCTGCAAAAAAAAAAAAAAACTATTTCAATTTTGAAAGTCAAATATAATTTCCCCACCTCCCACCCCATTTTCTCTTATGCTTTTCCCTAACAAATGTCTTAGGACTCAATATAACTATACTTTCTTTTCTTTGCTACACTACATACCCCATCCCACACATAAGGTCATGGTATCATGCATTTTTGTGGGGAGAGCTACAGGGCAGAGGGTCGAGGAAAGAAAGAACAGTTGGCTTAAGACCAGACAGGCATTAAGAAGATGAATGACCTGCAGCATCCTAACCCCAGAACACATGGCAAGCCCAAATAAATAACAGAATAAGTTACGCAAAAACTCCCAAATCATGATGTGCACCTGGTTTATGCTGCTCTTTCTCTGAAAAGTTCATTCTGAGAGAATCATTTTCTGTCACTACATTGCCCACCCTCCCCCATCTTTAATAGTCCACTGGAGGAAAAAGCAACCCCATACTTCCTACAGTTAGTTCTATATTAACTTGGAAGAAAATATGAAACTTGCTAGAATTCTCTGAAAAACTAAACACATACTGTTTTACTCATCTAGCTGGAGATTATCAGTGAGTATGCCTTGGGGTAAGACACTAAATTAAAAAAAAATTGTAGTAAAGCAACATTTACTTTTCAGTGTCCCTAGATATAAAGATATAAACACTCAAAGTACAGTGATTGTCTATTCCCCAAGTACTAGATGTAGGAACACAAACAAGTCTTTCAGTCCAGGGAGAAGGAAAGCACTTATCTCGCATGTAAAACAACTAAGGGCAGAAATGGTCTTTATTTCCTATTGGGAGCGAGAGGTGGGGGTAAGACTTGAGCCTTGAAATGGGATAGACACGTGTGTATAATATAAAGGAAAATGCTACTGAATCTCCTCCTTTAAAATATCAAGAATAGGGGTGAATAACACGACTGAGGCAAGGGGAAAAGGAAGATAAAGACAAATATTTCTTTCTTTAATAGTTAACCTTTGTTGAAAGCCACCAATAAATATCACTTACATTAGGGAGGCACCGTGGTAAAATTAATGTCTACTTCTTATATTTAAAAAGGCAGGGATAATATTTCTGTTGCACCTTTGTATCAATAGTCAACTGTAGTGACTGTCTTTCTGGCCACGGCAGAAGAAAAACTGAGGGAGATAAAGTCAAAAAAGAAAAGCAAGAGGCATGAGCTTGGTGCAAGACATGTGAAACTACCTTGAAAACATTTCCTATTCTCTTGTTTACAAAAAACAGGCAGGTCACATCACACCATTAATGCTTCCTTTCCTTATTTTATATACTGTAGTCACTCCTTATTTTAACCTTGAGACTGATTTAAAAAAGATTTTAGGAGAAGGGTAAAGAACTAAACTTCAACATGCCTTTAAAAACAAAACAAATAAACCTGACAGGTTCAAGGTCTCCCACATTTCCTCCCTTGCAACATCTCTTGGCTGTTAGCAGGACACAGATACACAGGGAAGGGAGCCGAGCTGGCTACAGCAGTTACTAAGCTGCAGAGGGGACGGGAATCCTTCCATTGACTGCTCGATAAGCCAAGCCCAAAATAACATCCCAACATTGCACATGTAGTTATCTGTACTGATGGAAGTTTTATTTCAAATGTAGTAATACTCTTCAATAGATGGGGTAAAATAAAGATTGTTTTCCTCCCCACTCCCCAACCCCCCAGCCAAATGAAGTGGCTTTGGTTTTTTTTTTTTTTTTTTTTTTTTAAATACAAACAACTTGGGGAAGGTAGATAAGTGCAATGGGAGGGAGGATTGAATTGAATAGTAAAACGTAAGCATATGTGATTTCTTACTTTGGAAGAGAGGCCCTTTGTTATAATAAAAAAAAAAATCGAGAAAGAGAAAACAAATAAAAACAACAATAAACCAAACTCCTACTTCCAATGTTCTCTAGACTGTTCAAAATGCCTTTCCCTTGGTTTCCATCAGTACCTGGGAGGGAAGAATGGGCGTTTTGGTGCAAAGAACGGAGGGCCCCTAGCAAAAGGTGGCCTGGGTCTCTTTAAACTGTGAAACGGGTCTCTGCTGAGAAAAGGTTCCCTAGGCCGAAAGTCTGGCCGGGGACTCCGTAAGATCATACCACTCCGGCTGATGGTGTCTCTGTGTGAGGGACCCAAGGGGGGGCCACTGCTGCTGTTGCTGCCACCCCCACCTCCTCCTCCATGGGGTGGGCCCAGGTGTTCCAGAGAATGGGAGGGTAGGGTCAGGCTCTCTCGTACACGGCTAAGGCCAGGGCCGTTGAGGTCCCGTTGGGTGGGGCCCCCGTGGTCCCTGGGTCCTGGGAGTAACCCAAAATGCTCAGCCAGGGTCCCTTGAAGGAGGGAACTATGGTCCTTGGGAAATACTGCCACAGCCCCTGCCACTCCGTGCTCTGCCAGTGGTGGGGTTGGGAAGGGTACAACTCCAGAGTGGTCAACAGGGGGTGGAGGAGGGGGTGGAGCAGAAAAGGGGACACCACCCCCACCACTGCTGCTATGTTCCCCAGGAGGGGGAGGAGGAGGTGGGGTAGGGAAAGGAATTCCACTGTGCTCTCCAGGAGGAGGGGGTGGGGCAGCATGGGCCAGGGCTGCCTCCTTTGTGAAGGGGTTCGAAAGATCCACAGAGGGTAGATGAGTGGGTGCATCTCGAGAGAAGATACCACCATGATCCTTAGGAGGGACAGGTGGGGCAGATGATGGCCCCACTGGCTCTCTCTGGAAGGGTGTCCCATGTTCCAAGGGGGATGGGGGAAGATGATGCTCAAATGTTGAGTTGAAACTGTTGGAACGAAAGCTGCCGACACTCTCCTGAAATTGAGGTGCCCGTTCCTTGTATGGTGCTGTTTTAAAGCCAGTGAGGCCTCCGCTGCCCCCACCCCCAAGGGATGCCAACTCAGAGGCACTTGAAGGGCCATTGTCAAAAGAGCTACCTGATGTGCTCAGATCAAACCAACCCACCCTTGAAGCCTCACGCCCATGTCCTCTATTTCCCTTCCCAGGAACTCGGATGGACTCTACGGTCTGGATCGGCTCCCCTGACATCCTCCTATTGGATGCATTGTGATAACCCAAGGTTTCTATAGGGGCCCCCTTTTCTTCTGTGCTATCAGGCAAGTCTAAGCAGGAGGAGGAGACGCGGGTTTCTATGCGGTAGTGCTCTTCTTGTTGCTGCTGATCAGTGGCGGTCAAGCTGGGTTGGGTGAGGTTTGAGAGACTGACACCATCACTTGGAGTGCCCTTGCTGGGGGCCTGGCCAAAATGCTTATCATCTGAGGGCTTACGTGAGGCGTTTTTAAGCATATTCTTAAATTCAATCGTCGACGTGGTGGAAATGGTGGAGGCCAGGACTTTCTCCACGCCTGATGTGGGTGGATGACCCGTGGGAGCGGCAAGGGTGTTCTGCGGAGAGAAAAGGGAACGATGTGGGACTGGGTGAGGAGAGTCTGGGTACTGCTTCTGTGGCAAACTGAGATGCCCAGTGGTAGATTGAGACAAGCTATTGTGGTTGGAGTCAGGGGTGAAAAATGAATCATTCTTACTCGGTGATGGTGACCGGTCAGACCCAGGTTCATTCCCTCTTACGCTGAAGGCGCCAAATAGCCCAGGGGAAGATGAGAGACGGTCACAGTTCTCACTAGAGTCCAGGAGGGCCCTTACAGATGGAGGGAAGGCAGACTTTACCGCAAATTCTTGGGCTCTGTGGCTATAACTGGACAGAATTGGCTGGTACTCGGTGGTATCAGACAGCTTGCTTGATTTCAGGATAGATTTGGCTGGTTTCTTCTCTAGGTTCATCATGGCAGAGGGTGGAGGCCCTGAATACTCAAAATCTCGGTAATCTTCATCTTCTTGGAAAGAAGTATCTGGGTAGAACTTTTCCTGTGAAGAGTCCATCAGGGAAGATGGTCTCTCCATTCCATCAGAAGGCTGCTTATAGGGAGATTCACTGCCCAGACCAAAGGGTCGATATGTAGATACAGAATTGGAGAGCTCCCGGGGGTAGCTTTCATCTCTCCCAGGGGGTGGTGATCTTGTACTGCTGGGTGTTGAGGAACCAGGGCTAATGATCTTAGAAAGCAGGGACATAGTATCTACACTGCTGGATGTTGGCTTGTCCATCATCTCATCCTGGGTGGGTGTCCCACTCCGTTCATCCCGTACAGGGGTTCCATCAATGTTGTCGATTGAGGTGCTAGTAGGGCCACGCTGGAAGTCTGAGGGATGGCTCTCTGATGGGGCGCTGGACCCCAAACTGCTCAGGATTGGGATGTTTAAGTTTAAGCCACTGAAACCAGGATTACCTTTTAAGAAGTTGTGGATCTTCATTTCCAGGCTTGGGGAGGTGGACTCTGACTCCAGCTTTGGCTTGGAGACCTCTGAAGATTGGCACATGGTAACTTCAGTAGGTGGGGCAGCAGGGCTAGTATTGTGGGTAGCTGTAAATCCCAAAGAGTTGGAAGGTAGTTTAAAGGTAGTGCTTGGGAGCCCTGGGCTTTGCCCAATTGAGGCCTTGCTGGCTGAAGTTGAAGAGACTTCAGAAGTTGATGAGTTAGGAGAATAGCTGAAGCTTTTGGGAATAAAAGGTTGGGCACTGGAGGGCAGATTTCTTCCCTTTATGGTAGAGACTGTGGTGTTGGCAGGGGAGGCTGAAGTGCTCTGTGAGGCAGCTTCACTGGCTGGAACTGGGTTCCCAGTAACACTCTGAAGTAAAGATGACAGGCCTGTAGAAACAAAGATTAGAGGGGTTAAAAAGAACAACTCCCTACCATACAATGCAAACAATGAAGGCTAATCAGATATTCTCATTCATTTTGGTGGGAACCAGATAGACAAAGTGTAAGGCCAAAAGGAATACAGACCAAACAAGCAATGGCTAAATGTCACAGAAAATACAGCGCCTATTTATCAATAAAGAGCAAATCACTGAAATGTTTCCAGTACAGTCCAGAAATAAGCCCAACATGGCACAATAAAAGGCAACAGGAAGGGGGAGATTTTAATGTCAGAATCATTCATAGTTTAAGTTAGGCAAAGCAGGAAAAGAAAGGAGGCAAAATTATTCTTAAAACAACACTTTAAGCCAGTATTTCTTAATGTTTGATCTGTGGAAATGTTTCTCTAAATGCAAACAGATCTGTTCTACCTTTCCTGTCCAACCTTCAAACCACAATTATCTCTAATAAGTTAATATACATTGTTATTTTCAAGCGGGAGACAGGCAAATGCAAATTTCAGAAATTTATCTGAACAGCAAACACCTTTTTCAAGAAGCATCTCTTGGTAGACTGTTGTTACTTTTTGAAAAACAATGCTTTCAACCATCCGTTTTGGTTGTAAAATGTAGCTATAATAAACATACACCACAAAGACTTACAAAGACAGACCACCAGGGACACTGGTCCTTTCACAAGAAAACACACAATCCCCATTTTATAGCGTGGAAAACCCAAGGATTATTTAGTCCAGATTGACAATGATGAAATTTAACTGTGTTCACTGACAGTCAAAACTTTCTCAGAAGCACTGAGAAAGAATTCTTTGGGGCAAAGGCTGAAGTTCAACAAAGCAAACTGTTCCTGTAGAAAATTTTTTAGAAAAATATTTGACAAAAAGATAACAGAAGGTTCTATGAATTCAATCATATTTTAAAAAATTTACCCAATTTCTGGTCACAAATGAAAACTTTTGGCTGGGCACAGTGGCTCATGCCTGTAATCCTAGCATTTTGGGCAGCAGAGGCAGGAGAACGGCTTGAGGCCAGGAGTTTGAGACCAGCCTGGGCAACATAGTGAGAATCTGTCTCTAAAAAAATTTAAAAATCAGCTGGGCATGATGGTGCATGCCTGTAGTCCTAGCTACTCAGGAGGCTGAGGCTGGCGGATCACTTGTGCCTAGTTCAAGGTTACAGTAAACTATGACTCTGCCACTGCACTCCAGCCTGGGTGGCAAAGTGAGTCTCTGTATTTAAAAATGAATTAATTAAAAAAATTTTAATATACATTTCACCCAAATTTATAGCTTTTAGTCACTGAATACACTAAAATTGTTCCTTAATAATTATATGATTAAAGAAAATATTTCATGTGATACTTCAATTAATGTTTCTTCAAAATTTCAATTGTAACCCATATTCTAACAGATCTGGCCTAAAGAATTTCAGTCCCCTCCATCCTTGTAACATTTTAAAGCCATTTATTTCTAAATAATGTTGGATGGTCTTTATTGTTATCCAATATTCAATAACATCCAAACAACTGAAATAATGTTGACTTTAGTCATGATCCTCCTGAAGAAAAAAAAAATCCATGTTTCATTCCAAAAAGTTCCCTAGCCACATAATTAATCCCTCCTAATAGTTTCCTTTTTTTTTTTTTTTCCTTTTTTTAAGAGACAGGCTCTTGCTCTGTCACCCAGGCTAGAGTGCAGTGGTACGATCATAGCTCACTGTAACCTCACCCTCTTGGGCTCAAAAGATTTTCCTGCTTTGGCTTCCTGAGTAGCTGGGATCACAGGTGTATGTCACTATGCCCAGCTAACTTTTTTATTTTTAGTAGAGACAAGGTCTCACTATGTTGTGCAGGCTGGTCTCAAAATCTTGGGCTCAAGTGAGTGTCCCACTTCAGCCTCCCAAAGTGCTGAGATTACAGGCGTGAGCCACTATGCCCAGCCTGATTTAATTCTTAGTAATCATTGTTCTCACAAAACCCAGAAGTCCTCAAACACTAGCATGTGATATATGATAATGTAATATGATTTTTAGAAGACATTTCAGCATATTTTTCAGATATTTTGGGATAACTTCAAAAGAACATCTTTTTAAGACAGATACACTACTCAGATTTCTGGTAATAGGTAAAGTTGTCTCTCACCACTAAATATTACTGTTCTCCAATCTTTTTTTTTTTAATTATTTTTAAAAATTCTTAAAAACAATAGAGATGGGGGTTTTGCTATATTGACCAGGCTGGTCTCAAAACTCCTGGCCTCAAGTGATCCTCCCATCATGGCCTCCCAAAGTGTTAGGATTACAGGCATGAGCCACTGTGCCCAGCCAAAAGTTTGCTCTTTAATCATAACAAGTCATACTCTGCTCCTTTGCCCACTGAAGTCTCTTTTTTTGAGATGGAGTTTTGCTCTTGTTGCCCAGGCTGGCTCACTGCAACCTCTGCCTTCTGGGTTCAAGCGATTCTCCTACCTCAGCCTCCCAAGTAGTTGGGGTTACAGGTGTGAGCCACCACGCCCAGCTAATTTTTTTGTATTTTTTTTTGGAAAGACAGGTTTACCCTGTTGGCCAGGCTGGTCTTGAACTCCTGAACTCAGGTGATCCACCCGTCCCCAAAGTGCTGGAATTACAGGTGTGAACCACCACACCAGGCCTGAAGTCTCTCTTTTGTGTTATAAATCTATCAATACCTAGGGCTGTGGATGACAATCAGAACAAAGTTCTGGGATTTCGTTAACAGTCTTTGAGGAAATACATCTATTTAAGTTGCTAGATACAATCCTTTCAAAAGTCAAAGAGAATTCCACATTCCATAAGGAACCTAGTTCTGTTCAAATTTTGCCTCATCAGAAATTCCACATAGGCCAGGCACGGTGGTTCACACCTGTAAGCCCAGCACTTTGGGAGGCCGAGACAGGCAGATCACCTGATGTCAAGAGTTCAAGACCAGCCTGGCCAACATGGTGAAACCCCGTCTCGAATTGCTTGAACCCGGAAGGCGGAGGTTGCAGTGAGCTGAGATTGCACCACTGTACTCTAGCCTGGGTGAGAAAAGCAAGACTCTGTCTCAAAAAAAAAAAAAAAAAAAAAAAAAAAAGAAGGCCAGGAGAGGTGGCTCACGCCTGTAATCCCAGCACTTTGGGAGGTCGAGGCAGGTGGATCACGTGAGGTCAGGAGTTCGAGACCAGCCTGGCCAACATGGTGAAACCCCATGTCTACTAAAAATACAAAAATTAGCCGGGCATGGTGGTGTGAGCCTGTAATCCCAGCTACTTGAGAGGCTGAGGCAGGAGAATCACTTGAACCTGAGAGGCAGAGGTTGCAGTGAGCCGAGATCACGCCACTGCACTCCAGCCTGGGCAACAGAGCAAGTCCCCGTCTCAAAAACAAACAAACAAACAAATAAAAATAAAAAGGGAGAAAGCATAAAAATGTCAAACTCTCAAATTGTGCCTGATATTAATAGTACAACATGTGCTGCAGTCATCATCAATTCTTTATTGCTGATGCCAATAGATAGGGGCTGTGGATTATTACTTAACACTATTTAGTTCTGTGTAACAAAATTCTTCTGCACCTCCAGACAAAGCTCACTATAATATGCTTGAATGATCCACTTACATAACAGTTTAGGAAACTGTTTTATACCACTCCTTTCATAGAGAGCAGGGTTTCTCAATCTCAGCACCACTGACACTTTGGGCTAGATAATTCTTTATTGTTGGGGCTGTCTCACACATTGTAGGATATTTAGGAGCATCCTCCTGGCCTCTACTCACTAGAGGCAGTAGCACCCCTACCATTACCCCAGTTGAGACAACTAAAAAGGTCTCCAGATATTGCCAAGTGTCCTCCCTGGAGGCCTTTGGTTGAGACTACTGATATAGAGTAAATCGCTACACTGAATATATTGTCCTGGTATTTGTAATTAATTTCATAATTATACTACGGTACTTAAAAAGGATTTCATTGGTATCTGGAGCATAAGAGAGTAGAGAGTAGGAAAGATTTATGAAAAAAGGTTAGAAACAGGCAGTGTCATGCACAAAACATAATTAGTAAAGCTGAACAGAAAGGGTCAAATGAGAGCGATTATAGGTAGATGAAAACAAAAATACTACATCTAAGACTCTAATAAAATAATAAATAATGAAGCCTCTATAAAACATTAGGACACAAAAAAAGATATATTCATGTCTCAAAAAAAATTTTTTTTTTTTTTTTGAGGCAGGGTCTCATTCTCTAAGGCAGGGTCACTTAGGTTGGAGTACAGTGGTGTGACCACAGTTTACTGCAGCCTTGAACTCCTGGGGTCAAGTGAATCTCCTGCCTTAGCCCCCTGAGTAGCTGGAACTACAGGCATGCACCACTATGCCCAGCTAATGTTTTTTTTTTTTTTTTTTTTGAGACAGAGTCTTGCCCTTTTGCCCAGGCTGGAGTGCAGTGGTGCGATCTTGGCTCACTGCAACCTCCGCCTCCTGGGTTCACAACATTCTCCTGCCTCAGCCTCCCGAGTAGCTGAGACTACGGGTGCCCGCCACCATGCCCGGCTAATTTTTTGTATTTTTAGTAGAGTCCGAGTTTCACTGTGTTAGCCAGGATGGTCTCGATCTCCTGACCTCGTGATCTGCCCGCCCCAGCCTCCCAAAGTGCTGGGATTACAGGCGTGAACCACCGCGCCCGGCACTAATTTTTAATTCTGTTGTAGAGACAGAGTTTCACTATGTTCCCGAAGCGTCATAAAAATTTTTTTTTTTTGGACTGAGGCTTGCTCTGTCGTCCATGCTGGAGTGCAGTAGCGTGATTCCGGCTTACTGCGATCTCAGCACACTACCGGTATGTGTCACCACACCTGGCTAATTTTCATATTTTTAGTAGAGACGGCGTTTCACCATGTTGGCCAGGCTGGTCTTGAACTGCTGACTTTAGGTGATCTGCCCGCCTCAGCCTCCCAAAGTGCTGGGATTACAAGTGTGAGCGACTGTGCCTGGCCACATTTTTTGATAATAAATGGACCCTTCCTACTGTCTTTAGCTTTGGTTAACATTAAAATTAATAAAACTCAACATATATAAACCTGTATTAAAAGCTGGGACTAATGCAGCCCCTAGGGTGTCATGGTGTAGGTGAAAGAATACTGAACTCCAGTCAAGAAATCTGGCTTTCAGTCTTGGCTCATACTGAATAGATAGATAGGTATGTGACCATAAGCAGGGCTTTTCGCCTTACTGAGCCTTAGTTTCCTTACCTGAAAAGTAAGGGATTAGACTAGATAATACTTACTCTCTTTCAGTTTTGACATTTAATAATTCTTCAGATGTCAGTTCATAGATGATAAATATAAAAAGAATAGGAGGGGCACAGTGGCTCACGCCTGTAATCCTAGCACTTTGGGAGGCTGAAGTGGGTGGACTGCCTGAGGTCAGGAGCTGGAGACCAGCCTGGCCAACATAGCAAAACCCTGTCTCTACTAAAAATACAAAAATTAGCTGGACGTGGTGGCGGGCACCTGTAATCCTGGCTACTTTGGAGGCTGAGGTTGCAGTGAGCCGAGATTGGGCCATTGCACTCCAGCTTGGGCAACAAGAGTGAAATTCGGTCTCAAACAAACAAACAAAACAGGATAATGACCCCAGGCATGGTGGCTCATGCCTATAATCCCAGCACTTTGGGAGGCCAGGGTGGGTAGATTACCTGAGGTCAGGAGTTTGAGACCAGCCTGGCCAACATGGAGAAACCCCATCTCTACTAAAAATACAAAAATTAGCCAGGCATGGTGGTGCGGGCCTGTAATCCCAGCTGCTAGGGAGGCTGAGGCAGAAGAATCACTTGAACCAGGAGGTGGAGGTTGCAGTGAGCCAAGATCGCTCCACTGCACACCAGCTAGGCAACAGAGTGAGACTCCATCTCAAAAATAAAAAAAATTAAAAAAAAAATAAATAAAAAGAATAATGAATTAACTGTGTTATACATTTTATGGCTCTGGATTCATCAGAAATGGAATCCAGGATTAATTTAAGCCAGAGACAAACATTCACAATTCAAGTCCCTCTGGCACATGTCAGTTACCTTGCAGTGCAGGGGCTGACTGTGTCTGGGTTTTGGAAAGTGCAGACAGAATGCTCTCTGGGGTGATCTCCACCTTGGAGAGGATATTTGCCAGAGGGTTGTGAGATGTTGTCGTGGCAGGTGCAGGTGTTTTCAGGCCACTGGTGAGGTTGCTGGGGCTGGTGGGAGTTCCTGGAGAAGGTCTTGATGCAGGACTGACCCCTGGTGGCAGAAAGATGAACTCAAGAAAATGCAATTCAAAATGACTTCAATTCCCGATACTTTCCCCTCACTTCAATGAATTTGATATATTTAACAGGAATTCTTCTGTGGTTGATCCACAAATGGTCCATCATAACATGACATGTACAAAAAAAAAACCCTGAAAAGATGATTTCCTTTTACTTGGAACATCATTAAAACAAACAAGTATTGGCTGGGCGAGGTGGCTCACACCTGTAATCCCAGCACTTTGGGAGGCCAAGGCAGGCGGATCACCTGAGGTCAGGAGTTCGAGACCAGCCTGACCAACATGGGGAAACCCCGTCTCTACTAAAATAAAAAATTAGCCGGGTATGGTGGCAGGCGCCTGTAATCCCAGCTACTCGGGAGGCTGAGGCAGGAGAATCATTTGAACCCAGGAGGTGGAGGTTGTAGTGAGACAAGAGTTGAGACACAGTGAGACTCTGTCTCAAAAAAACAAACAAGTATTAAGTGATTTTCATAGTTTTGAGAGCCCCAATATTTCTTATTTATTAAAAAAAAAAAAGAGACAGGGTCTTGCTACATTGCCCAGGGTGGTCTTCAACTCTTGACCTCAAGTGATCCTCCCACCTTGGCTTTCCAAAGTGCTGGGAATTACAGGCATGTGCCACCACACCTGGACAATCTTTTTTCTCCATCAAATGGCACCTACAGTTCAGAGCCCTGTAGGTGCTCAATAAATACTGCTGGCTGACTGGATGCTGAGAGCCACTGCAGTTGTATAACTCAGCCACTGCATAATTTTATGTGACTGGTAAGTTATGTGCTTTTGAAATAGCTTTTAAAATGAGATTATTTAAGAAATTTCCTTTATATTTTTACATTTAAAAACACTGGGTTGATCTTTAACACAGGAAATAAAATATATAAAGAGAAAAACATTTGATATTTTAAAAAAGATAAATATGAACAGGTATTTCACAAAGAAGTGACAAGCAAAGGAAAAACATTTTTAACATCTTTCATAGAAGAAATGGAAATTAAACAACTTTTTAAGGTTGGATTTGTAGACTGCACAAGGCAAGTAACTGGAGAAGGTAAGGAACAACAGAAGCTTTCATATATTAGTCATATAAAATAGCACTTTTTTGGATATCAATTTAGTTATAATATATTAAAAGACTATTTTTATTTAGTTTTTGAGATATGGTCTCACTGTGTTGCTCAGGCTGGAGTGCAGTGGATATTCACAGGCGTGATCACAGTGAACTACACATCCTGGAATTCCTGGCTTCAAGTGATCCTCCTGCCTTTGCCTCCTGAGTAGCTGGGACTACATGGTATCCCACCTTGCCTGGCAAAATTTATTTTAAAAATTTCGGGCTGGGTGCAGTGGCTCATGATTGTAATCCCAACATTTCAGGAGGCCAAGATGGGAGGAACGCTTGAGCCCAGGAGTTCAAGATCAGCCTGGGCAACATAGTAAGACGCTGTCTCTATCAAAAAACCCACAAAACTTAGCCAGATGTGGTGGCGCACACGTGTGGTCTGAGCCACTCAAAGGCTCAGGTGGGAGGATCACTTGAACCCAGAAGTTTGAGGTTACGGTGAGCCATGACTGCACCCCTGCACTCCAGCCTGGGTGATGGAGTAAGACCTTGTTTCAAAATAAATAAATAAATGGCTGAGTGCGGTGGCTCACGCCTGTAATCCCAGCACTTTGGGAGGCTGAGGCGGGCCGATCACGGGGTCAGCTGGGCATGGTGGCAGGCGCCTGTAGTCCCAGCTACTCAGGAGGCCGAGGCAGGAGAGTGGCGTGAACCTGGGAGGCGGAGCTTGCAGTGAGCTGAGACAGCGCCACTGCACTCCAGCAGCCTAGGGGACAGAGCGAGACTGTCTCAAAAATAAATAAATAAATAAATAAATAAAATTCCATTAAAATGGTTTTATATACTTAACCCTTTTAAAGGGTTATTCATAAAATTTTTATCATTTACAGTTTGTTTGTTTTTTTGAGACAGAATCTTGCTCTGTCACCCAGGCTGCAGTGCAGTGGCTCGATCCTGGCTCACTGCAACCTCTGCCTTCTGGGTTCAAATGATACTTATGTCTCAGCCTTCTGAGTAGCTGGGATTACAGATACGTGTCACCACAGCTGGCTAATTTTTTCTTTTTTTTGAGACGGAGTCTTGCTCTGTTGCCCAGGCTGAAGTGCAGTGGCGTGGTCTTGACTCACTGCAACCCCCGCCTCCCAGGTTCAAGCGATTGTCCTGCCTCAGCCTCCCAAGTAACTGGGACTACAGACGCATGCCACCATGCCCAGCTAATTTTTGTATTTTTAGTAGACAGGGTTTCACCAAGTTGGCCAGGCTGGTCTTGAACTCCTGACTTCAGGTGATCCGCCTGCCTTGGCCTCACAAAGTGCTGGAAATACAGGAATGAGCCACCAAGCCGGGCCTAATTTTTTTTTTTTTTTTTTTTTTTTTTTTTGAGACGGAGTCTTGCTCTGTCGCCCAGGCTGTGCAGTGGCGTGATCCTGGCTCACTGCAAGCTCCACCTCCTGGGTTCACGCCATTCTCCTGCCTCAGCCTCCCAAGCAGCTGGGACTACAGGTGCCCGCCACCATGCCCGGCTCTTTTTTTGTATTTTTAGTAGAGACGGGATTTCACCATGTTGGCCAGGATGGTCTCAATCTCTTGACCTCGTGATCCACCCGCCTCGGCCTCCCAAAGTGCTGGGATTACAGGCGTGAGCCACCACGCTCGGCCATAATTTTTGTTTTTTTAAGTAGATGCGGTTTCGCCATGTTGTCCAGGTTGGTCTCCAACTCCTGGCCTCAAGTGATCCACCTGCCTCCACCTCCCAAAGTGGTGGGATTGCAGGCGTGAGCCACCACACCTGGCCTATAGTATTCTTCATAACAGTAAAAAACTGGAAACATACTAAGTGCCCAATAATAAAGGATTAGATAAGTTACCAAATGCTATGCAGCTATTAAAAATGATGTAGAGAAATATTTAATGATTCATAAAAACATTCAAGATATGTAATCAACTTTTAAATAACTAGTTTTGAAACAGTATATAGCAATACACTTAAATTACTTTTTAAAGAATTGTTACAAATATTTAATTCTCCAAAACATTCATATACACATATACTTTTAAGGGTAAACACAAGTGGTTTCCTTTGGGGTAACAGGATTATAGATATTTATTAAAATTTTTTTTCATTTCTAATTTTTTATTTAGAGAAAGGGTCTCACTATATTGCCAAGGCTGGTCTCGAACTCCTGGCCTCAGGCAATCTACCATCTCGGCCTCCCAAAGTGCTGGGAGTACAGGCATGAGCCACCACGCCTGGCCTAGATATTTATTTCATTCTCTTTGCTTATTTTCTAAGTTTTCTATAATGACCCATTGTTGGGTTGTTTTATTTTTTAATTTAACAATTACTTTAGCTGGGTGCACTGGCTCACGCCTGTAATCCCAGCACTTTGGGAGGCCAAGGTGGGTGGATCACCTGAGGTCAGTAGTTCAAGACCAGCCTGACCAACATGGTGAAACCCCATCTCTACCAAAAATACAAAATTAGCCAGGCCTGGTGGCACATGCCTGTAGTCCCAGCTATTTGGGAGGCTAAGGCAGAATTGCTTGAACCTGGGAGATGGAGGCTGCAGTGAGCTGTTTGCACCATTGCACTCCAGCCTGGGTAACATGACTGAAACTCCATCTCAGAAAAAAAAAATAATAATAATAATTAATTTAAAAAATCAACAACAGACTGGGCACGGTGACTCACGCCTGTAATCCCAGCACTTTGGGAGGCCGAGGTGGGTGTATCACCTGAGGTCAGGAGTTCGAGACCAGCCTGGCCAACATGGTGAAACCCCATCTCTACTAAAAATACAAAAATTAGCCGGGCGTGGTAGCAGGTGCCTGTAATCCCAGCTACTTGGGAGGCTGAAGCAGCAGAATCACTTGAACCCGGGAGGCAGAGGTTGTAGTGAGCCAAGATTGCGTCACTGCACTCCTGCCTGGGAGACAGAGTGAGACTCTGTCTAAACAACAACAACAACAACAACAACAACCCCCCCCCAAACAGATTAATGATTCAATTTAAAAAGATGGAAATTAACTTTTTATCCTCCTTACTGGGCTTACTTACCAGTATTTTTCATGACTGACGTTAAACTGCTAAGGATGGAACTGATCTTTGCCAGATCTACATTAGCCAGGTTTGGCAAAGCCAATGCTGGGGAAGGGGAAAGAGAAGTATTCACAGGCTTTGGAAGAGGTGGAGTTGCTGTCATGGTCACAGGCACTGGGGTACACGAAGAGGCCTTTGAGATATTTTCTGTTGGCTTTGTAGGTACAGAAGTGGATACAGCTGACTTCTCTGCAGGTTTTTCCTTCCTGTCCTCAACTGTTTCAACAAAGAAAAGAGATATTACATCCTACTACTTTGCAGACTTTGCTTTCTATATGAAATAACATGTCCTAATATTTCTGGACTTGGGGGAAAAGGCACTACTTTAGAGAAAACAATGACTCACTTCATGCTTTTTTGAAAAAGTCATACTCTTCATAATTTATGATAATTCCCACCTTTAATATCTGCTTAAAAGCAATTTCTAGCTGGGGACAACGCTCATGTGAGGTCAGGATTTCGAGACTAGCCTGGTCAACATGGTGAAACCCTGCCTCTACAAAAAAATACAAAAAATTAGCTGGGTGTGGTGGCAGGCGTCTATAATCCCAGCTACCACAGAGGCTGAGACACGAGAATTGCTTGAACCCAGGAGGCAGAGGTTGCAATGAGCTGCGATTGTGCCACTGCATTCCAGCCTGGGCAACAAAGCGAGACTCCCATCTCAAAAAAAAAAAAAGCAAGCAACTTCCAGAATTTATCTTGTTTCTTACTTTTCAATGATTCCTTTGCATTTTCTTAGTATTTGTGTATTAAATTTGTACAATTCAAGAAGCATGTTATTATTTGGTACACATTTGCGTTCTGTCTTTTGGAAATGATATTTGTCATAAATTGTCCTGTTTTTTTCTTTTCCATTAGCCTGAGAACTTTCTAAGAACTTCTGTTCTTAGAAACAGAACCTCTATAGTGTTCATTGTATTTTCCTCTGGCTTTCTGAAATTGCCCTATTGGGGGGTGCAATCAGGCACTAACTAATTTGAAACTACAATGTTTTAACTCTTGATCACCTTGAATAATTATTTTTAATGTTTTAAAGCCTGTATCAATAGTGCCTTGAATTCGACAAGAGTCAAACTATCTAATAAGATTTATAAAGGCTGGGGATGTAAGAGAAACAATTCACCAATTCAGGTTATTTCTGAAAGTGTGATTAATAAACTGACTTTGGAATTCTTGATGGTCAAAAGTGACAGAGAATAAGGAATTCCAGTGTAAGTGACCCCTCATCCCAAAACAGTGCTATTTAACATGAATACAATTTAAGCCACATATGCCACATATGTAAGTTTAAATTTTCTAGCAGCCAAATTAAAAAAAAAAGAATCAGGGCCGGGCATGGTGGCTCAAGCCCACCTCCCAGCACTTTGAGAGGCCGAGGCAGGCGGATCACTTGAGGTCAGGAGTTCGAGACCAGCCTGCCCAACATGGTGAAACTCCGTCTCTAATAAACATACAAAAAATAGCCGGGTGTGGTGGTATGCACCTATAATCAATCCTAGCTACTCAGGAGGCTGAGGCAGGAGAATTGTTTGAACTCAGGAGATGGAGGTTGCAGTGAGCCAAGATTGGGCAACTGCACTCCAGCCTGGGCGACAGAGGGAAACTCTCTTTTTCTCTCAAAAACAAACAAATAAAAAGAAACAGGCACATGTAATTTAAAAAATCTATTTTATTCATCCTAATAGATCCCAAATATTTTCATTTCAGTGTTATAAAAACTATTAATGAGATATTTTAACTCTTTGGGAGAGTATTAAGTTTCTGCCACCATGCTCGGCCTAGTTTCTGGACTCTAATGTGTCTGGTGTTTTTTTTTTTTTTTTGGAGAGAGGGTCTCCCTGTGTCATCTAGGCTGGAGTGCAGTGACATGATCTTGGCTCACTGCAACCTCCGCCTCCCAGGCTCAAGTGATTCTCCTGCCTCAGCCTTTCCAGCAGCTGGGACCACAGACGCATGCCACCATGCTGGCTAATTTTTATATTTTTTGTAGAGACGGGGTTTCACTATGTTGCCCAGGCTGGTCTCAAAGTCCTGAACTCAAGCAATCTGCCCGCTTCAGCCTCACAAAGTGCTGAGATTACAGGCATGATGAGCCAGTGCACCTGGCCTCAATCAAGCTTCATTTCAAATGCTTAGCCACAGGTAGCTAGCAGCTACTTTCCCCCAACCGTCCCCCCAAGACGGAGTCTCACTCTGTCACCCAGACTGGAGTGCAGTGGCATGATCTCAGCTCACTGCAAACTGTCTCTCAGGTTCAAGCGATTCTCTTGCCTCAGCCTCCCGTGTAGCTGGAATTATAGGTACCTGCCACCATACCCGGATAAGTTTTTTATTTTCAGTAGAGACAGGGTTACACCATGTTGGCTAGGGTGGTCTCGAACTCCTGACCTCAGGTGATCTGCCTGCCTCGGCCTCCCAAAGTGCTGGGATTACAGGCATGAGCCACCGCCCATGGCCTAGTAGCTACCATTTTAACAGTGCAGATACTGAGCAATGACTCTTAACACATTTGGCATTATCAAATCCTCAACGACTGCTCTAGAGATTATAATGCTACCTTGGTGTTCTATCTTTTAAGAAATGAACTATCTTTCAATACCTGCCTGTGATGTATTCATTGCTGAGAAGGCAAAACAGATAAGGAATAAGTTGTCTATTAATCACATAAGGACATACCAATGATTTTTGACCCATCATCTTCCACATCTGAGAGTTCCATGTCTTCCACATCACGATTATCTGTCACAGGTTCAGGTGTGGCAGATTTCTCACTCTCCATGGTTGGTGACTGGGATTCCTCACCTCCCATTCCCTGAAAAGGAGACTCAGAACCAGTCGGGGAGGGAGCATCCATGCTTGGGGAAGGAACCGGTGATTCTTCAGGATCTGGAAGGGTTGACTTCAATTGATCCAACTTCTTCTTTAAATTGTTTACTCGGTTAGCAAAGGTTTTATATGCCTAAAAGAGAAAAAAGGAGTTTACTCCTTGGAAAAAGTCCAGAAAGTTAACATTTTTTCTTTTTGAGGCAGAGTCTCACTTTGTCACCCAGGCTAGAGTGTAGTGGCACGATCTCGGTTCACTGCAACCTCTGCCTCCTGGGTTGAAGTGATACTTCTAGCTCAGCCTTCCAAGTAGCTGGATCCACAGGAACACATCACCATGCCTGGCTAATTTTTGTATTTTTAGTAGAGACGGGGTTTCACCATGTTGGCCAGGCTGGTCTCGAACTCCTGGCCTCAAGTGATCCACATGCCTCAGCCTCCCAAAGTGCTGGGATTATAGGCATGAGCCACCAAACCCAGCCTCTTCTTTTTTTTTTTTGAGATGGAATTTTGCTCTTGTTGCCCAGGCTGCAGTGCAGTGGCATGATCATAGCTCACCGCAACCTCTGCCTCCCGGGTTCAAGTGATTCTCCTGCCTCAGCCTCCTGAGTAGCTGGAATTACAGGCGTGCACCACCACACCCGGCTAATTTTTTAATTTTTAGTAGAGACAGGGTTTCACCATGTTGGCCAGGCTGGTCTTGAACTCCTGATGTCAGGTAAACCATGCGCCTTGGCCTCCCCAAGCGCTGAGATTACAGGCTTGAGCCACTGTGCCCGGCCCCTTTTTTTTTTTTTTTAAAATAAAATTTTATTTTCTTAAATGAGAGATGAGGTCCTGCTATGTTATCCAGGCTAGTCTTGAACTCCTTGGCTCAAGTAATCCTCCCACCTCAGCCTCCCAAAATGCTAGGATTGCAGGCATACACCACCATCCCTGGCCACCCATTTTGACTCTGATTAGATTTTCTTATTATTATTAACCACATACATTTCTGGCACAAAACAAGATAATATATCATCTGTCAAGCCTGCAGGAGTTTCTAGTTTCTGCTTTTTATACTCCCTAAGTGAGTATTACCATCCACACAGCTGCCTGAGTTAGAAACCTGGCAATTATCTGTAATTTATATTCCCTTGCTCCTGCTTATCTATCCAACCAACCAATATTTATTGAGAGCCTAAATGTATCTTCTAGGTACTGGAGATACAGCAAGAAATGAGACAGACAAAAAAAAAAAATCAAATCCAAAAATAAAGCAAAGCCTGGGAGGTCAAATGCTATTGTTTTAAAAAACGGGCTGGGCCTGGTGGTTCATGTCTGTAATCTCAGCACTTTGGGCGGCTGAGGCAAGGAGGATCACTTGAAGCCAGGAGTTCAAGACCAGCCTGGGCAACATAGTGAGATACTGTTTCTACAAAAAAATCAAAAAAATTAGCTGGGCATGGTAGCATGCGCCTGTAGTCCCAGCTGCCTGTAGTGCCAGCTACTTAGGGGGCTCAGGTGGGAGGACTGCTTGAGCCCGGGTCAGGGCTGCAGTGAGCGGTGATCACACCACTGCACTCTAGCTTAGGTGACAAAGCGAGACCCTATCTCAAAACAAAAATACAATTTGTTGCAAAAGAAGTTTTAGGTGTTAGAAAATCATTGCAAAGATAGTTCCCATATGCCCTATATCCAATTTTCCCTATTATTAACATCTTATATTAGTATGATACATGTCACATTAATGAACCAATATTCATAATTATTAACACAAGTCCATACTTCATATTTCCTCAGGTTTTTTATTTTTTCTTTTTAACCTAATGTCCTTTTCTAACCTAGGATCCCATCCAAGATACCACAGAACATTTAGTAGTCAGGCCTCCTTTCTCCTTAGACTCCTCTTGTTTGTGACACTTTGCTGGACTTTCTTTTTTTTTTTGAGATGAGAGTCTCGCTCTGTCGCCCAGGCTGGAGCGCAGTGGCGTGGTCTTGGTTCACTGCAACCTCTGCCTCCTGGGTTCAAGTGATTCTCCTGCCTCGGCCTCCCGAGTAGCTGGGATTACAGGTGCGCGCCCCCACACCTGGCTAATTTTTTTATTTTTAGTAGAGACGGGGTTTCACCATGTTGTCCAGGCTGGTCTTAAACTGCTGACCTCATGATCAGCCTGTCTCGGCTTCCCAAAGTGCTGGGATTACAGGCGTGAGCCATCGCGCCCGGCCTGGACTTTCACTGGTTTTGATGATCTTGACAGTTTTCAAGAGTACTGGTCAGGTATTTTGTAGATTGTCAATTGAGATTTGACTGATATTTTTCTCATGGCTAGACTGGGGTAATGAGTTTTTGGGTAGAAGGCCACAGAGGTAAATTGCTACTGTGATCACACCATATCAAGGGCACATATAATCAATACGACTTACCACTGTTCATGTTAATATGGACCACTTGGCTTAAATCCTGTTGACGTCCTGATGGTCTTAATTGCTAAAGAACCTTTATTTTACTTTATTTCAGACAAGGTCTCATTCTATCATCCAGGCTTGAGTGTAGTGGCACGATCATAGCTCACTGCAACCTCCGCCTCCCAGGTTCCTCAGCCCTCCAAGTAGCTGGGACTACAGGCACATACCACCACTCCTGGCTAATTTTTGTATTTTTTGTTGAGACAAAATTTCGCCATGTTGGCTAGGTTGATCTCGAACTCCTGACCTCAGGTGATCCACCTGCCCCAGCCTCCCAAAGTGCTGGGATTACACATGTGAGCCACTGTGCCCAGCCAAGAAGCATTATTTTTAAAAAGATATGAATACATTAGAATCTAGCTTTTTGCTTTTGATATAACTGAGTAGCTTATAGTAGACTAATGCTCCCATCAAGAACAGGTAGAAAAGCCAGATACACAGACACATTTGTTTGAATGTACTGGAGAGTGCTAAGGCCACCAAAAACTAAGTGGCAAATACTATCAGATGGAAAGCACGGAGAGCTAAACTGACATTTTCTCTTAGGATTCTGCTGATTCTGGGGAGCTAGGCAAGAAGCTGAGAATTAAGGCAAAAAGTACATGAGAGGGCCACTATTAAATAAAGAGAAAAAAGCAGAGCTTTTAACAGTCTTGCTGGTCTTAACAGGCAAAAATTAGAGGCCTGAAAGGCCAAGATTCTGACGAAAGAGGAAAGAGAGAACTGGCTCAACAATTTTTCCTTCAAGATATTTGCTGCATTCTGAAGCAGCCTGAGAGGGAAGAAGCCAAGCAGAAAACCTTCAAAAAAGCAGTGGTCTCACAGTGATGAGGAAACAAGGACTAGGCAGTTCAAATCATGCCATGGAGAAGGGGGCTTAGTGATCGTTCCAGGCGCTCTGTGGGAAAAATCTACATTCCAGAAGCTGGAGTGAACCAGAGGTAGAACAAGCCTTGCTTAAACTGCAATTCAGCCTCAAGTCAGTTAGGTTTCAGATTTAATTAATATGACCAGGCTCAATATCTGCCTAGCAAAACAAGGGTGAACTGTCTCTGAAGGAAGAAAAATCATCCAGAGACTCCATAATCCTTTAATGTTCAGCATTCAATAAAAAATTAGCCGGCATGCTAACAGACAGGTCCAAATGGCTAAAAAGAAAATGCAGACACTACATTAGCAGCTACCTCTGGGCACTAAACAAAACAAAACAAAAACACCAAACACCACTAACATACCCGTAACAGGTGAAGCCAATATTGGAACTATATGACAAAAACCAAACAGCTATGATTAATATGTTCATGAAAATAGTGAAAAATTTCTTTCCCTTCCTCTGTGAACAATTCAGTCCAAAACCCATTAGCTGGAGTTGAGGTTAACTCAGTGGCTTAGAGAGAATGGACCCAAAAATGAGTGAGAAAACTGTCTGCATGGGAGGGAGGCATTGTGAAGGATGATGGAGTCTAAGCAGGATAAAAAGAAAACCCATAAAGGTGGAGAGAGATGGAAGTGCTGGGAGACTGGCCACAACTGATTAAGTAAAAATACTGAGGCCAGGCGCGGTGGCTCACGCCTGTAATCCCAGCACTTTGGGAGGCCAAGGAGGGCAGATCATGAGGTCAGGAGTTCAAGACCAGCTTGACCAATATGGTGAAACCTCACCTCTACTAAAAATACAAAAATTAGCTGGGCGTGGTGGTGTGCGCCCGTAGTCCCAGCTACTCAGGAGGCTGAGGCAGAAGAATCGCCTGAACCCGGGAGGTGGAAGTTGCAATGAGCCAAGATTGTGCCACTGCGCTCCAGCCTGGGCGGCAATGCGAGGCTCCGTCTCAAAAAAAAAAAAAAGTAAATATATTGAAGACAAGGGAGCAAGGTTTTACACTGTTAGAAAAGCAATTAGTAGTGTAAAAAAGCAGGGGCAGTGGCTCACGCCTGTAATCTCAGCACTTTGGGAGGCAGAGGCAGGTGGATCACCTGAGGTCTGGAGTTTGAGACCAGCCTGGCCAACATGGTGAAACCCCATCACTGTTAAAAATACAGAATTAGGCCGGGCGCGGTGGCTCACGCTTGTAATCCCAGCACTTTGGGAGGCCGAGGCGGGTGGATCACGAGGTCAGGAGATCGAGACCACGGTGAAACCCCGTCTCTACTAAAAATACAAAAAATTAGCCGGGCGTGGTGGCGGGCGCCTGTAGTCCCAGCTACTCGGAGAGGCTGAGGCAGGAGAATGGCGTGAACCCGGGAGGCGGAGCTTGCAGTGAGCCGAGATCGCGCCACTGCACTCCAGCCTGGGTGCCCGGGTGACACAGCGAGACTCCGTCTCAAAAAAAAAAAAAAATACAGAATTAGCCAGGCATGGTGGTGAATGCCTGTAATCCCAGCTACTTGGGAGGCTGAGGTAGGAGAATTGCTTAAACCTGGGAGGCAGAGGTTGCAGTGAGCCGAGATCGTGCCACTGCACTCCAGCCTGAGCAACAAGAGTGGAAAGTTCATCTCAAAAAAAAAAACAACAAAACAAAACAGGGATATGTCAAAAGAACACAGAAAGGAGCTCACACTGACCAAATCTTTGTCAAACTGGGCATCAAAGTAAATATTAGTAATAATGAATTAAAACAGTGAGTAAATAGGATTCAAGTCCATTCATATAAATAAATGAATACATCGAAAGTCTGGTAAGAAACAAGATATTTACATAGTTTCAAAATACTTCCTCACAAAACACTCATTAATTGGTATATTAGTTTCTTAGGGCAGTGGTTATTAAGTACTACAAAATAAGTGGCTTAAAACAACAGAAATTTATTGTCTCTGAAGGCTAGTGGTCCAAAATTAAGAGGTCAGCAGGCTGTGCTCTCTGACACTGGGCAGAATTCTTCCTTGCCATTTCCTGGTTTCTGGTGGTGCCCATCAATCCTTGATGTTTTTGGCTTGTAGCTGCATCACTCCAATATCTGCCTATGTTGTCACATGATGTTCTCCCTGTGCTTCTGTCCAGTTTCTCAGTTTCTCTTCTTTTTTTTTTTTTTGAGATAGAGTCTTGCTTTCTTGCCCAGGCTGGAGTGCAATGGTGTGATCTCAGCTCACTATAACCTCTGCCTCCTGGGTTCAGGCGATTCTCCTGCCTCAGCCTCCCAAGTAGCTGGGATTACAGGCACCCGCCACCATGCCTGGCTAATTTTTCCTATTTTTAGTATAGACGGGGTTTCACCATATTGGCCAGGCTGGTCTTGAACTCCTGACCTCAAGGGATCTGCCTCGCTCAGCCTCCCAAAGTGCTGGGATTACAGGTGTGAGCCATTGCACCCGGCCAGTTTCCCTCTTCTTATACGGACACCAGTTATATCGGATGATTAAGGCCCACCCCAGTGAACTCATTTTAACTTGATTATATCAGCAAAGACCCTATTTCCAAATAAGGTCACATTCACATGTACTGAAGGTTAGGGCTTCAACACATCTTTTTGGGGTGCATAATTTTTTTTTTTTTTTTTTTTTTTTTTGAGACAGAGTCTTGCTCTGTCGCCCAGGCTGGAGTGCAGTGGCACGATCTCGGCTCCCTGCAAGCTCCGCCTCCCAGGTTCACGCCATTCTCCTGCCTCAGCCTCCCAAGTAGCTGGGACTACAGGCGCCCGCCACTGCACCTGGCTTTTTGTATTTTTTAGTAGAGACGGGGTTTCACGATGTTAGCCAGGATGGTCTCGATCTCCTGACCTTGTGATCCGCATGCCTCGGCCTCCCAAAGTGCTGGGATTACAGGCTTGAGCCACTGCGCCCAGCCTGGGGTGCATAATTTAAACCCATAACAATTACCAAGGGAAAACTTTATAATGGACAAGCCTGGAAGATGCCACATTAATCAGAATATCAAGGGGAACATTACAGGTAGTGAGATAAACCAAACTTGTGTGCCATCTGACAAGACGAAACACGAAGAACACAGAATCACTTCTGTGATATTCCTTCTAAAGATGCATAACCTCAATCTGATCACAAAGAAATATCAAATAAACTCAAACTGGGAAACATTATACAAAATATTTGACTTGTAATCTTCAAACATATTTAGGTCATGAAAATCAAGGAGAAAGCTAGGAAACTGTTCCAGATCAAAGGAGAATAAAGAGAGATGACAACTGAATGCAACTTGTGATTCTGGATAGGATCTTTTCCTATAAAAACTGGCCAATTTGAATCGGTTCTGAGGATTAGATTATAAGTGTGTCAAAGTATCAATTAATTTCCTGATTATATAACTACACCTGGAGGGGCATGGTGGCTCAAGCCTGTAATCCCAGCACCTTAAGAGGCTGAGGCAGGTGGATCACCTGAGGTCAGGAGTTTGAGACCAGTCTGGCCAATATGGCGAAACCCCATCTCTACTAAAAATATAAAAAGTGGTGGTGGGTGCCTGTAGTTCCACCTACTTGGGAGGCTGAGGCAGAAGAATCGCTTGAACCCAGGAGGCGGGGGTTGCAGTGGGCCGAGATCGCGCCACTGCACTCTAGCCTGGGTGACACAGTGAGACTCGTCTCTAAATAAATAACTTTTTTTTTTTTTGAAACAGAGTCTCTCTCCGTTGCCCAGGATGGAGTGCAGTGGCGCAATCTCGGCTCACTGCAAGCTCCGCCTCCTGGGTTCACACCATTCTCCTGCCTCAGCCTCTGGAGTAGCTGGGACTACAGGCGCCTGCCACCACACCTGGCTAATTTTTTGTATTTTTAGTAGAGACGGGGTTTCACCATGTTAGCCAGGATGGTCTCGATCTCCTGACCTCGTGATCCGCCCACCTCGGCCTCCCAAAGTGCTGGGATTAGAGGCGTGAGCCACCGCGTCCGGCTGAATAAATACATACATACACCTGATGGTTATGTAGGAGAGTATGTCCAATAGGAAATACACGCTAAAACATTTTGGATAATGGGGTACAAGCAACTTATTTTCAAATAATTCAGGAAGAAAAGGTCTTCATACTGTACTTAAGATCTTTCATAATGGTGAGATTTAAAAAGATGAATAAATTTTACCAGAAAATTGAACTCTTTCTTTAAAAAAATTCAGTGGCAATTCTTGAACTGAAAAGTAAACCAACTAAGAATAGATGGGTTTGGTTTAATCATAGATAAGATTCAACAGAATAAAATATTAATGAATTACAAGACTAGTTAGTAGAATATCTAGAAGGAAGCAGAGAGAGAAATAAAAGATGGAAAATTCAGAAAGGACTATAAAAAAAGGCATTTGAAACACCACAATGAGATCCAATATACATACTAATGTGAGTTCCAAGAGGAGAGGAGGGAGATGAAACAGAAACAATAATTGAGATCAATAGCTGAGAATTTTTGAAAATTTAAAAAAACATGAAGCCATTTGTTATGGGTGAATTATTTATCTCTGCACCCCCTGACTCATATGTTGAAGTCCTCACTCCTACTACCCCAGAATTATTTCAATACAGGATTTCTACAGAGGTAATCAAGTTAAGTGAGGTCATCAGGATGGGCCCTAATCTAATATGACTGGTATCCTTATAAAAAGGTGAAATCTGGGAGATGGAAGGAGGGAGAAAGAAGGAAGGAGAGAGAGCAAAGGAGGGAGGAAGAGGGAAGGAGAAAGGAAGAGAGGAAGAGACACTACATGCAAGCAAAAACAGGAGATAAAACAGAATCTAAAAATTATTTGATTAATTAAAAAAAGCAGAAAAGGAGTAAAAAAAGAAAAGGACACACAGGACAAATAGAAAGATGGTAGACTTAAACCCAAGCATATCAATAAGTAGACTAAACACTGCAAAGTCAAAGATTTTCAGACTAGATCAAAAAATAACAATAAAACTAAAACAAGATCCAACTATATGCTGTTTGCAAAAGATATACTTAAATATAAAAACTCATGGGATGCAACTTAGAAGGAAATTTACTGTATTAAATGTATATATTTCCTAAAAGCTGAAAATCAACCTGCTTATCCATTAGCCAATTCGGGGTTGGGTGGGGGGAGAAAATCAATGATCGAAGACATTTTAATGTATTTTTCCTTTTCTTTCTTCTTTTAATGTACAGAAGGGTCTCACAAGGTTGCCTAGGCTAATCTCGAACTCCTGGCCTCAAGTGATCCTCCTACCTCAGCCTCCCAAAGTGTTGGAATTACAGGCATGAGCCACTGTGCCCAGCCTAAGACGTTTCTAAATAAAAGGTCAGACAAAATTTCTCTCTCACAAACACTTTTTTTTGGGAAATTACTTGAGAATGCTCCAGTACAATGACAGAAAGCAAGAAAAAAACACATGGAATCTGGAAAATAAAGGACTCAACTCAGGACAACAGTTAAGAGCCATTTTAGCCTGAGACTTAGGGAATAACCTAAACTGGGGATGGAAAATGAAAATTCGGGTAGGGAGGTCCCAGGGGGAAAAGGGAATTCAGAATAGCTGGTGTGATGGAGAACTTAAAAAGGCTATGCAAAGGCAAACAATAAGAGAGAAAACAAAACTCTAGGAAAAAACCAAAACTTCTAGTACAACTATAGTTACCACAAAACCTTGCAATGAACAATGTTTACAGAGTTATAATGTAAGCTTTTTGAAAAATTGTTTTTCAACCTTTAGAATAGCAAAGAGTAATTAAGTATGATTATAGAATAGAATGTAAATATTACCAACTTTGACAATAGAGAAGAAAATACAGTTGGCTGGGCGTGGTGGCTGAGGCCTATGGTCCCGTCACTTTGAGAGGCCAAGGCGGGTGGATCACTTGAGGCCAGGAGTTTGAGACAAGCCTGTCCAACATGGTGAAACCCTGTCTCTACTAAAAAACCAAAAATTAGCCAGGCATGATGGCATGTAATCCCAGCTACTTGGGAGGCTGAGGCAGGAGAATCACTTGAACCCAGGAGGTGGAGGTTGCAGTGAGGCCAAGAGTGGGCCACTGCACTCCAGCCTGGGTGACAGAGCGAGACTCCATCTCAAAATAACAACAACAACAAAAAGTAAATATAGTTGATTGAAGCTGGAAAATTGAAGGGATAGATGAAAACTAATGGGAGCAAATAGGGACGCTACTAACCAAATTTTACGAAGTAGGGAGTCTAGTGTTAATGGTCAAAAAATAGTAAATACAGTCCTTTAATTTATAGATAACAGATTTAAAACAGTTATACAACAAAATTGAGAGAAGGAGAAAGGCGGGTGAGTATAAGCTAAATCCACATCTGTCATATCAGGAAGTTAACAGCTATTTCTAAAATAGGACAAATCAAGAAAGAACAATATGGGCAAATAATTTACAAATATGGAAGCAAATGCCAGAAAAAAATAGCAAAATGCGTTAAAAGGGACTGCTTCTACGAAGTAGGACTGGTGGGGCCTATAGTACCATATGCTTTTATGATCATACACAGTGATTAAAACTTAAAAAAAATTCATTATGGAACAGTTGGTTTCTTTCAGAGGTCATTACACACATGCCCATTTATCACCTCTCTCCCTTTCTTGGGGGAATAAAAAGAAGTTCCCTGGCTGCGTGTGGTGGCTCACGCCTGTAATCCCAGCACTTTGGGAGGCCGAGGTGGGTGGATCACCTGAGGTAGGGAGTTTGAGACCAGCCGCCTGACCAACATGGAGAAACCTTGTCTCTACTAAAAATATGAAATTAGCTAGGTGTGGTGGCACATGCCTGTAATCCCAGCTACTCGGGAGGCTGAGGCAGGAGAATCACTTGAACCCGGGAGGCGGAAGTTGAAGTGAGCCGAGATCATACCACACTGCACTCCAGCCGAGGCAATAAGAGCGAAACTCCGTCTCAAAAAAAAAAAAAAGTTCCTTAATTCAGTCAATTTACATGAAATGTGGTAACAGGATGTTTCCATCCAGTTTTCTGGTTAAGAAAAAAAGTAAGGCCAGGGACGGTGGCTCACACCTGTAATCCCAGCACTTTGGGAGGTCAAGGTGGGCAGGAGTTCAAGACCAGCCTGACCAATATGGAGAAACTGCATCTCTACTAAAAATACAAAAATTGGGCTTGGCGCGGTGGCTCATGCCTGTAATCCCAGCACTTTGCGGGACCGAGGCAGGCAGATCACCTGAGGTCAGGAGTTTGAGACCAGCCTGACCAACATGCAGAAACCTCGTCTCTACTAAAAATACAACATTAGCTGGGCATGGTGGTGCATGCCTGTAATCCCAGCTACTCAGCGGGGCTAAGGCAGGATAATCACTTGAACCCAGGAGGCGGAGGTTGCTGTGGGCTGAGATCGCACCACTGCACTCTAGCCTGAGCAACAAGAGCGAAACTCCGTTTCAAAAACAAACAAACAAACAAACAAAAGAGCCAGGTCTTATTCTACCACCACCACTTAACCAGCTGTATTACCTTGTACAAGGTTACTAATCCTCATAATTTCTTCTTCTATTTTTTTTTAGATGGGTCTCACTCTTGTTGGCCAGGCTGGGGTGCAGTGGCGTGATCACAGCTCATTGAAACCTGAGATCACACCCAGATAATTTCTGTACTTTTTTGCTAGACACAGGGTTTCGCCATGGTGCCCAGGCTGGTCTCAAAGTCCTGGGCTCAAGCAATCCTCCTGCCTCAGCCTCCCACAGTGCTGGGATTACAGGTGTGCACCACAGCACCTATCCCAAAAGTAATTTCATCCGCGATAAGGAGATAAAAATGCGTATCCTAACAGAGTTAGATAATGCATGTTAACAATCTCTGAAATATAGTAACAAGCATTCAGTATAAGACAGCTTTAATTATTACTTACATTGGCCACCACTTTTACTTCTTTGTATTGTGCTTCATAGAAAATTCCAGCGTTTTCCAGTGCTTCTGTTAATGAGGGTCCATTTTTCACCTGCTTATCTAATCCATTCACAAATTCTTCCAGCTTAGAGCTTGCCTCTTCAAATTCTTTGGAGAACTTCTTCCCACCTGTTTTATCTAAAATGACATGGGAAGTATTCATTTCAGGATAAAATAAAAAATTAAAAAATTTAGTCTTTTGACTTTTGAAGAAAACCTCTCTTTGTGAACATACTCTTGCTGCCTTACTGTGCAATACTCTTAATACTCTTAGTTTCATAGTTTTTTTTTTTTTTTTTTTTTTTTTTTTGAGATGGAGTCTCACTGTCGCCCAGGCTAGAGTGCAGTGGCGCGGTCTCGGCTGACTGCAAGCTCCGCCTCCCGGGTTCACGCCATTCTCCTGCCTCAGCCTCCCAAGTGGCTGGGACTACAGGCGCCCGACACCACACCCGGCTAATTTTTTTTTATTTTTAGCCGAGATGGGGTTTCACTATGTTAGCCAGGATGGTCTCGATCTCTTGACCTCATGATCCGCCCGTCTCAGCCTCCCAAAGTGCTGGGATTACAGCCACTGCGCCCGGCCTCACAATTTTATCTTAAAGAAGCTTCTCCAAATCACAAAATCACAAAACAGATTATTAAAATTCTTTACAAAACAGACTCATGTGAACCTGCCAGAGTGAAGGCACTTGTAATTAAGGTAAAGAAAAGAAAGTTCAACTAAAAGAGTTTGTTGATTAATTATTTTCTTCACAAATTGGATTCCACACTGCTACATACTTAGGAATAACAGAATGAAGCCCAACTGTATTCGCTTATACCATAACTTTTGCATTACAGAAGGTAGTAAGATGTTATCTCTTAAACGAGAAAAGTAACGTTCAGAAAAGTAAAAATAAAGTGACCTCTGTATGCATCACAAGTTCAGTTCTTCTTTCCTATCTGAAAAAGATACGTGATAATTCAGTATATCTACTTCTTTCCCAGTGACTGGCAGAATATGGCTTTGGATATGAGGATAGATTTTGGCTTTGCCTCTTGTCAGTTGTGTAACTTGGGTAAGCTACTAATCTCCTTATAAGACCTCAGATCTCTCATGTGATAAAACAGAGATTTTTAGTATGTTTTCTGTTATGAGGATTTAATTAGGTAATATATGTTAAATTAATTATTTGTTTTAAAAAAATTTTTCTTTAGAGACGGTCTCTTCTGTCACCCAGGCCGGAGTGCAGTGGCATGATCAGAGTTCACTATAGCCTCCTGGGGTCAAACAATCTGCTTGCCTCAGCCTCCCAGGCAGCTAGGACTACAGGTGTGTGCCACCAAGCTCATTAATGTTTTAATTTTTTTGTAGAGACAGGGTCTCACTATGTTGCCCAGGCTAGTCTCAAACTCTTGGTCTCAAGCAATCCTCCTGCCCTGGCTTCCCAAAGTGCTGAGATTATAGGCACTGTGTCTGGTCTGTTAAATTTAAAGTACGGTACAGGAATAAAATTGGTGCCAAAATTAATAGCTAGTAGTCATTTACTTATTATTTCAAAAATATTCGTCAAATATCTATTATGTGCCAAGCATTGCTGTAGGTGCCAGGGTATAGCAATGAACAAATCAATATAATTTCTGCCTTCATGAGGCTTACATTATAATAAATTATTAGTATGATTTACAATTTACAATGCAAGGAAACTAGATGGTCTAACTAGATTTTATGAGGCATCAGAGTGACTTCATTAAAGAGCATATCCATACCAATTAACCATACATGTGAAATACAGCTGTCTCTATATAACCCAATACACCAAGAAAGTATTAGAAATGAGAACGGTAGAATTTACTTATGAAATTTATATGCATGAAATAACTACCTGGGAAACCAGAGGTGCCACAACTGCTTTCTACCCAAGGATCTCCTTATGAGGTAAACCAGTATGATTACCGGAAAAGTGACAGATATGGAAAGAAAATCTGACTTACTCTAAAAGGATGTAAGCATTACCTTTTAAGCATTTGAGAGTTTCTGTGCTGCACACATCCACCCTCATAGTTGACAATTGCTTTTCCTTCAGTTCTATCTGATCTTCTGAGCGCTTGTATAGCAACAGCTCTTCAATTAGGGCCTGAGACTAAACACAGACCAGAGTCATATTTCATTTACAAGATCATTCAATTATTCTCATTCTCTCTCTCCTCATTTTGTAAAACAAAACAAAAAACAAACAAAAACCCTAAAGCTTAACAAAATCCTGGGAGAAAAAAACTTTTCACTTTTTCTCATGGTCACAGATATTAATGATCAATTCTCATGTCAAAACCATGTTTAGTTATAGACTTCATTTATTTATTTATTTATTTTTTGAGATGGAGTCTTGCTCTGTCGCCCAGGCTGGAGTGCAGTGGCGTGATCTCGGCTCACTGCAAGCTCCGCCTCCCGGGTTCATGCCATTCTCCTGCCTCAGCCTCCTGAGTAGCTGGGACTACAGGCGCCCGCCACCATGCCCAGCTAATTTTTTTTTTTTCTATTTTTAGTAGAGACGGGGTTTCACCGTGTTAGCCAGGATGGTCTCGATCTCCTGACCTTGCGATCAGCCCGCCTCGGCCTCCCAAAGTGTAATCTCCCAAAGGGATTACAGGCATGAGCCACCGCGCCCAGCCTAGTTACAGACTTTAAAAGATCCTTTTCCTTAATTGCACAAAGCTAATTTATGGATACAGAGTTAAGACTAAAACAGACAAAGGTCCACTTATATAGCCTCTTTAAATTTTAATTACATAAACATAGCCTTCTGTTATTCTAAGCAAATTCTAATTTAGAAAGAGTTTCACAGGAAAATAAACTCTCTTGCTGGCATAAATTGAATACGGAACTCAGCTGATAATAGATATACTGGAAGAAGGTTATTTCTACCATTAGGGCAACAGATAAAACGCCAAGCAATCTAATCCCAATCTGGGTTCCTTTAGAACAGTTCACGCATGTATAAAACATGACATGTGTAATTGAATACAGATAAATCTTATTGGACTATACAGGAAACTATAATACAAAAGGGGTGAATAATACTTTGCTATATTAAACAAATTCTGTAACTTACTCGAAATTCAGCAACTATCTTAGACTTGAGAGCAGCTTTTGGATTTGTAGATGCTGTTGGAATTAAACAAAAGGTCATTAAGAATACAGACACAAAAAGTTGACTAACAGGAAAAATTTTAGCTCTATAGTTAAAGATATACTCTGAACATATGGCAAACATGCACATTTAAGTCATAATTCCTAAAATAAATAATGGACTAGGAAATTTGAACATTCCTAAATATGGTCAATGTAAAAACATGCTATTTAGACAGACCTAACCTACTTACCTCCAAACAGACCCTTGAGGTCATAAAGTCCTAGAATTATTGATTTGGAGACACCGAGATACATCAAGTACCTTTTTTTCCTAGTCTGGGTGTAAGAGGATCTAAATACCTCAAATTAAGAGTGTTCAGGAACAGGACATCCAATTAATCCTGAGCACTGGCTGAAGAAAATTAGTGACAAATAACTCTATTCCTATATATTTATCCTTTGAATTTCTTTTTCTGCTGACTCAATTCATAGCAAAAATTGGCAAGGAAACTTCTAGGTATATTAATACTGTGGTTGAACTTTGGCTGAAATGACGACTCCTGTTGTTCCTAAGCATGCAACTTATGACCAAAAAGATGTCTGAGGACTCCCTTAATCATGATGGATATCATATGCTCACTGGAGCAAAACCATCCCAAGTGTCTCGTTTCACCTCCCAATTCTCACTGTCTTTTACTTTGTTCCCTCCACACCTTCAAGTCTCTCTCAATATTCCTCAGTTTGCCCACAGCAGCCTATCACATGCAGTATTCCATTCCCTTGATCTCATGCTGGGTAAATATGATAAATATAACAGGAGCTCCCATTACAGAATGAGCTTCTGGCCAGGATCTGAGGCCCATGTCTAATTTGGTAGAGTACATCCCCCAAATCTGGAGATTTCATGGTTCCCACAGAAATGCTTCTTAATGCCTAGTCTCCTCTTCAGATCTGTTGTTTAATGCCAGCTGCCTCTAACATCATATATCCTTGAACCTGAAAATTATCCTGGATACTATCAAGTATTTTTTTCTTCTTTCAATCCCCCAACTACTCTTGAATCTTCACTCAATTAAACCCTTTTCTGCATTTCCTTTGTTTTAAAGTGTAGTTTTTGTTTGCCTTTTTTTTTTTTTTTTAAGAAGTATCTCCATGATGGCTTGTTTAGCATAGGTCACTGGGAGCCTCCCAGGCCTGGAAAACAGGCTTGCTCATGGTTTATGCCAGGTACGATGTCAAATGGTCTACATTTTCTTCTGCTCCAAAAAGAGGAGGTAATTTTATATTAGTTGAGATTTTGTTCCTTACTTTGTGATTTCTTCCACTGCTTATTCGGTTGTTTGTTCAGATTTTCTTTCAGCTGCTTCTGAGTTTTGAAAGTGGTACCTGGAAAACATTTCAGTTTTTGCAATCTGGCATTATGGGAAGCTGTTCTGTCTGTCCACTTCAGTGCCAAAGTTGCAGCATGAAAAAAGGCAATCCGAGACTGTGTGTTGTTTCTTTCTTTCCTTTTCTTTCATTTTTATGAAAAAATAGAAATTCCTACCCGATCTAAGAAGCTGTCAAATAAACACGATTTTTATCATCAGCGAAATTACCAATTCTGAAAAGAATAGGGGAGGAGGCTTAAAAATACCAATTAACAAATTAAAATGAAGAATTTAACAGCTTCTTAGAAGATGCCATTTTTAAAGCAAATTTCTAGTAAAATGACGGTCATGGTAGCAGATTATCACAAACTTCTATTCAATAACTTAATTACATACATATAATACATAATTCCTTTTAACAAAACAGTACACGACTTACTCTAAATCTAAATCAAAAGACAGTCGAAAGACTGCTGATATATGCTTACTACCAAACAGCTTAGTAAGAACTGACACCCTGTGCAAAAATTCTCCAACAGTAAGGGCACAGGGCAGTATTTATTAACACAAACAATGAACCATTTGAAACACTCAACGCAAATGCAGGAAAATAACCAGATGGCTATTACCACTTAATATGCTTGACTTTTGTAGTCACCAAAAAACAAAATCCAACCCATCCCTAAAACCAATTCTACTTACATTTAAATTCAAACAGATCCAGATTTTTCATAAATATTTAATTTTAAACAAATAGGGCTAGATTCAAAACTTAATTTTTCACTATTATACAATATGACCAGATCTATAAAATTACATAATTGTAAAGACTGACTCAAAATTTTCTTTTAGGAGAGAAAAAGACACTTACTCAAAGCTTCTCTCAATGCCACAATCATTTCTTCTGGGTATACATTTCTGTCTTCCCAGATTTTAAAGATTCGTTCTACAGACTTAGAGACAGATGGATCCCTGAAAACAAAGAAAAAGTAATACAGGCTATAAAAACCTTGACTTTGCTCCAAACTAGAAATCTGAAAATAAAGTTATCAATAAAATTATTTTCCAAATTTCTTCTGATGTTTATTTCAAAACTTTTTTTCTATAATATCCAGGACTAAAGAAATCTTAAACTTTAGGGATTTTAAGAATCTTAAAATAATTACCAATTCAACACTTTTATAAATGACATAGATGAAGCTACAGATGACATACTGAGAGCTTTGATGGATATGAACTTGAGAGGACTGGGAATGTGCGGACACAACTGGCATTTTAAAACACAATTACACTAGTATTGAATAAGAAGACAAGGTTTAGCAATGCTATATTTTTTCATTTTTTAAAGGTTTAGAAAAAAAATCATGAACCAATCACATACTGTAACATGTTTTCTAAAAAACTATTACATAATACTATGAGAATACATAGTAAGAATGAGGGAAGTAAAGGGTATTGGTTTATTCTGTTTGGTTCACAGATGAGCTTCTGGTTCAAGTTGGCTACCTAACTTTAAAAAATGTTGGCTGGGCACAGTGGCTCACGCCTGTAATCCCAGCACTTTGGGAGGCCGAGGTGGATGGATTGCCTGAGGTCAGGAGTTCGAGAGCAGTCTGGCCAATTTTGGGAGGTCGTGGTGGATGGATTGCCTGAGGTCAGGAGTTCGAGACCAGTCTGGCCAATTTTGGAAGGCCGAGGTGGGAAAATCACTTGAGCTTGGAAGTTTAAGACCAGCCTGGGAAACAGAGAGAGACCTCATCTCTACTAAAAATGAAAAAATTAGCCACATGTGGTGGCACACATTTGTAGTACCCCCTACATGGGAGCCTGAGGCAAGAGGATCTGTACTGTACTGACTGGTGATCACAACACTGCAACCCAGCCTGGGCCACAAAGCAAGACCTTGTCTCAAAAAAAAAAAAAAAGTGTTAAAGTAGAAGTGAATGAGAAGTAATTACCAAGTTAATAATTTAAGTAAAGATTTTAATTATGTCTTATGTGAAATGTAGAAGAAATAAAAACAATGCAGGAAGGGCATAACCATTGTCAGGAAGAGGAATCAAACTGGTGTGATCTCAGGAAGCAAAACAGGACAAAAGTATGAAGCCATAGGGAAAATAAATTTTATTCTAGCAGATCTGCCAAAGAACAGAAACCATTCTAATAATTTAATAGATCTATCAAAAGACAAAACAGGAATTTAACCTCTCCTTAAGTGAATTCACCAAACCATACGGAGATTGAAGACTTAAAAAAAAAAAAAAGCTATGTCAAACTTAAGGCCTCTTTCAAGGATGAGAGTCTATGAATCCATAACATCAAGTGTTCACAAAGAATTTTTTTCTTGCCTAAGAATGGCTTATGTAAGAAACAGAGAAAATTGTATTAAACCTTACAATTTTCTTTTTTTTGAGACAGGGTCTCACTCAGTTGTCCAGGCTGAACTATGGTGGCGTGATCTTGGCTCACTGCAGCCTCAGCCTTCTGGGCTCAAGCGATCCACCTGCATGTGACATGCTTTATTGCAATATTTGCTTTATTGTGGTGGTTTGGAACTGAAACCTCAATATCTCCAAGGTATGCCTGACTATGTGTGTGCCTGACTACGTGTCTGACTGGTTTCAAATACAATACTAACATTTATAGAAGAAAAAGACTAAGATAGTAATGCTGAAATTATCTTGTAAATCTCCATTTGGTGAAAGTGAGTGGATTTTTCTTTATACTTTTCACAATTTTCTGTGTTCTATAATGTTTAGATACAGCCGGGTGTGATGGCTCATGCCTGTAATCCCAGCACTTTGGGAGGCCGAGGGAGGTGGATCACAAGGTCAAGAGATCGCGACCATCCTGGCCAACATGGTGAAACCTCGTCTCTACTAAAAATACAAAAATTAGCTGGGTGTGGTGGCACATGCCTGTGATCCCAGCTACTCGGGACGCTGAGGCAGGAGAATTGCTTGAACCAAGAAGTCGAAGGTTGCAGTCAGCTGAGATCGCGCCACTGCACTGCAGCCTGGAGACAGAGTGAGACTCCGTTTAAAAAAAAAAAGTTTAGATATGTACTTACCATTGTTACAGCTGCCTATAGTATTCAATACAGTGACATGCAGTGCAGGTTTATAGCCGAAGAGCAATAGGCTAAACAACACAGCTTCGGTTTTTAGTAGGCTATGCCATCTACGTTTATGTAAGTACACTCTAGGAAGTTCACAGGAAAAAATTCCCTAATGACACATTTTTCAGAACATATTCTTTTTTTTTTTGGAGACAGTCTTGCTCTGTCACCCAGGCTGGAGTGCAATGGTGCAATCTCGGCTCACTGCAACTTCCGCCTCCTGGGTTCAAGCGATTCTCCTGCCTCCGCCTCCGGGGTAGCTGGGATTATAGGCGCCTGCCACCACGCCCAGCTAATTTTGTATTTTTTTTTGTAGTAGGGATGGGGTTTCACCATGTTGGTTAGGCTGGTCTTGAACTCCCGACCTCAAGTGATCTGCCCGCCTTGGCCTCCCAAAGTGCTGGGATTAAAGGCGTGAGCCACCGCACCTGGCCTCAGAACATATTCTTGATGTTAAGCAACGCATGACTTTTTTTTTTCTTGAGATGAGTCTTGCTCTGTCACCCAGGCTGGAGTGCAGTGGCACGATCTCCGCTCACTGCAACCTCTGCCTCCCGAGTTCAAGCGATTCTTCTGCCTCAGCTTCCCAAGTGGCTGGGACTACAGGCCAGTGACACCATGCCCAGCTAATTTTTGTATTTTTTTTTTTTTTAGTTGAGATGGGGTTTCACCGTATTGGCCAGGCTGGTCTCAAACTCCTGACCTCATGATTTGCCTGCCTTGGCCTCCCAAAGTGCCGGGGTTACAGGCATGAGCCACGATTCCTGGCTTGACTTTTTTTTTTTTTTTTTTTTTAATAATGAAAGAAAGAATCTCAGCATAAAAAATATAAGAAGTGACAGTAGAGTCTGTTCTTTCTGGTTAATAAACCTCTAGAAAATTAAGGTTTAGGCTGGGCATGGTGGCTCATACCTGCAGTTCTAGCACTTTGGAAGGCTGAAGCTGGTGGATCACTTGAGCCCAGGAGTTTGAGACCAGCCTGGGCAACGTGCTGAAACCCCATCTCTGCAAAAAATACAAAAACTAGCCAGACGTGGTGGGGCACGCCTGTAGTCCCAGCCACTTGGAGGGCTGAGGTGGGAGAATCGCTTGAGACCAGGGATTCGAGTCTGCAGTGAGCCCTGACCACACCACTGCACTCCAGCTTGGGTGACAGAGTAAGACTCTGTCTCTAAAAACAAACCAATAAAGTTTTAAAAAGTTACATTTACACCATACTATAGTCAATTAAGTATGCAATAGCATTATGTATTAAAAACAATATACATGTTAGTTAAAAAAATATTTTATAGTTAAAAAACTGTTAACAATCATCTGAGTCTCCAGCAAATCATATTCTTTTTGCTGGTGGAGGGTCTTGCCTTGATGTTGATGACTGATCATGGTAGCTGGGACTGCAGGTGTGCACCACCACACCCAGCTAATATTTGCATTTTTAGTAGAAATGAGGTTTCACCATGTTGGCCAGGATGGTCTCGATCTCCTGACCTCGTGATCTTCCTGCCTCGGCCTCCAAAGTGTTGGGATTACAGGCGTTAAGCCACCATGCCTGGCCTTAATGCTGATATTTTGACCTCTCCCCACGAATCACAAATGTTCTTCATGCCATCTAGAATGGTGAATCCTTTCCAGAAGGTTTTCAATTTCCTTTGCCCAGATCCATAAAAGGAATCATTATTAGTGGCAACTATAGCCTTACAAAAAGTCTTTCTTTTTTTTAATAATAGAGACTAGGTCTTGCAATGTTGCCCAGGCTGATCTCGAACTCCTGAACTCTAGAGATCTTCCCATCTCGGACTTCCAAAGTGCTGGGGTAACAGGCATGTGCCACCGTGCCCAGGCTGTATTTTTTCTTTTTATTTGAGACGGAGTTTTGCTCTTGTTGTTCAGGCTGGAGTGCAATGGCGTGATCTCAGCTCACTGCAACCTCTGCCTCCTGGGTTCAAGCAATTGTCCTGCCTCAGCTTCCTGAGTGGCTGAGATCACAGGCGTGTGCCACCATGCCTGGCTAATTTTTATTTTTAGTAGAGACGGAGTTTTACCATGTTGGCCAGCCTGGTCTTGAACTCCTGACCTCAAGTGATCCATCCACTAGCCTTGGCCTCCCAAAGTGCTGAGATTACAGGCATGAGCCACCATGCCCAGCCCTGTATTTTTTTTTTTTTTAATTGAGACGGAGTCTTGCTCTGTTGCCTAGGCTGGAGTGCAGTGGCGATCTCGGCTCACTGCAAGCTCCGCCTCCTGGGTTCACGCCATTTTCCTGCCTCAGCCTCCTGAGTAGCTGGGACTACGGGCGCCTGCCACCACACCTGGCTAATTTGTTGTATTTTTAGTAGAGACGTGGTTTCACGGTGTTAGCCAGGATGGTCTCGATCTCCTGACCTCGTGATCTGCCCGCCTCGGCCTCCCAAAGTGCTGGGATTACAGGCATGAGCCACCATGCCCGGCCAGTTTGTATTTCTTAAATAGCAAGAACTGAAAGGTCAAATTACTCCTTTATCCATGGGCAGAATAAATGTTGTGTTAGCAAGCAAGAAAATAACATTAATCTCCTTATACATCAGAGCTCTTGGGTGACTGCGTGCATTGTCAATGAACAGTAATATTTTGTAAAGAATCTGTGTTTTGTTTTGTTTTTTTCCTGAACAAGAGCAGGTCTCAACATTAGGCTTAAAATATTCAGCAAACCACATTGTAAACAGATGTGCTGTCACCCGGGCTTTGTTGTTCCATCTACAGAGCACAGACAGAGCAAATTTAGCATAATTTTTAACAGCCCTAGGATTTTCAGAATTGTATATGAACACTGGCTTCAACTTAAAGTTGCCAGCCAGCTGCATTAGCTCCTAACAAGAGTCAGCCTGTGCTTTGAAGCAAGGACTGACTTCTTTCTAGCTATGAAAGTCCTACATGGCATCTTCCAACAGAAGGCTGTTTCATCTACCTCGAAAATCTGCTGTTTACTGGAGCCACCTTCATGAGTGATCCTAGCACTTGCTGCTTCATCTTACACTTTTGTTTTATAGAGATGACTTCTTTCCTTAAACTTCATGAACCTATTTCCACAGCTTCCTCACCTCTCTCAACCTTCATAGAATTGAGGAGAGTTAGGGCCTTGCTCTGGATTAGGCTTTGGCTTTATGTTGTATCTGGCTTGATCTTCTATCCAAGCCGCTAACTTTCTCCATATTAACAATAAAGCTATTTTGCTTTCTTATCATTCATGTGTTCACTACAGTAGCATTTTTAATTTCCCACAAGAACTTTGCATTCACAACCTGGCTAACTGGTGCAAGAGGCCTAGCTTTCAGCCTATCTTGGCTTTCAACATGCCTTACTCACTAAGCTTAATCTTTTCTAGTTTTTTATTTAAAGTGAAAGACGTGTGACTCTTCCTTTCACTTGAACACTGAGAGGCCACTGTAGGGCTATTAACTGTTCTAATTTCAATATTGTGGTGTCTCAGGGAATAAGGAGGTCCCAGGAGATAGAAAGAGATGGGGGATGGTGGGTTAGTGCAATCAGAAAACACACATTTATCAATTAAGTTCACTGCCTTACATGGACGAAGTTAGGAATACGTAAAAACAATTATAATAGTAACATCGTTGATCACAGATCACCATAACAGATACAATAAAAATTTGAAATGTTGCAAATATTACCAAAATGTGACACAGAGACATGAATGAGCATATGTTGGAAAAATAGCACCAATAGGCACAGGGTTGCTACAAACCTTCAATTTCTAAAAACAACCACATTACCTGCAATGCACAATAAAACAAAGTATGCCCTCTCTTCATACAAAAAAAATTCTATTCTATTATTTTCACTTAACAAACATTTCCCCATGTTCCAATCAACTCTTTATAACTATTCCTTTCCTTCTTTTTTCTTTTTGGAGATAGGGTCTCACTCTGTCACCCAGACTGGAGTGCAGTGGCGTGATCTCGGCTCACTGCAACCTCCACTTACCAGGCTCAAGTGATTCTTCAGCCTCAGCCTCCGAGTAGCTAGGATTACAGATGCACACCACTACTACCTGGCTAATTTTTGTATTTTTGGTAGAGACAGGGTTTCACCACGTTGGCCAGGCTGGTCTTGAACTCCTGACCTCAAATGATCCACCCGCCTCAGCCTCCCAAAGTGTTGGGAATACAGGCATAAGCCACGGTGCCCAGCCCTAAACATTACTTTTAATGACTACACGATACTCCATTAGTATTTATAAATTTATACTTAATGTTCCTAAACTGTATTCATAAGGGTTTCTCATATTTTCTGTTAAGGCTGTTCTTAAATATCTAAGAACAGCTTTAACTGTTCTTAAAATTCTTAAAAACTGTATATATATATATATATATATATATATATATATACACACACACACATACAGTCTCGCTCTGCCGCCCAGGCTGGAGGGCAGTTGCACGATCTCAACTCATTGCAACCTCCGCCTCCCAGGCTCAAGCAATTTTCTTGCCTCAGCCTCCCCAGCAGCTGGGATTACAAGGCATGCACCACCATGCCCAGCTAATTTTTGTATTTTTTGGTAGAGACAGATTTTGCCATGTTGGCCAGGTTGGTCTTGAACTCCTGGCCTCAAGTGATCTGCTCGCCTCAGCCTCCCAAAGTGCTGGGATTACAGGCATGAGCCACTATGCCTGGCCAGATATTTTATGCATTTTACTGCTAGCATGAGTCACCATCCTTATTGCTAACTTCCCACAGTAAAACTCACTTATTAAGTCTGTTGATGGTTCAATGCTTCTTCTTGATTGGTTAAAAAAAAAATTATATGCCTGTGTGTGTGTGTGTATACACACTATATATATATACATATATATGTATATATACACATAATATATAACATATAATGTATATATAACATATATATAACATATTATGTATATTACATATATTATACATACAATATTATATATATTGCTAACTTCCCAGTGTAAAACTTATTTAGAAGTTTGGTGATCGTTCAGTGCTTCTTCTTGGTTAAAAAAAATTATGGTAATCCCAGCACTCTGGGAGGCCGAGGCAGGCAGATCGCGAGGTCAGGAGATCGAGACCATCCTGGCTAACACTGTGAAACCCCATCTCTACTAAAAATACAAAAAATTACCCAGGCGTTGTGGCGGGCGCCTGTAGTCCCAGCTACTCGGGAGGCTGAGGCAGAATGGCATGAACCCAGGAGGAGCTTGCAGTGAGCTGAGATCGCACCACTGCACTCCAGCCTGGGTGATAGAGCGAGACTCCATCTCAAAAAAAAAAAAAAAAAAAAATTATGTCTGTGTGTGTGTATATATAGTGTATATATAATTATATTATATTATTATATATTATATATATACAGAGAGAGAGAGAGAGAGGGTCTGTTTGTTGATGGTAAATTATCCTTTTTTGTTTCTGTCTTTATGTTTTCCTGGTTCTTGAAAGTAGTTTTGCTTTGTATGCAAATCTACACTGACAGCTACTTTCTATCAATACTATAAAAATATTTTTCACAACTGCCTCTGGCTTCCATTGCCGCTGCTGAGAAGTCTGTCATCAGTTTAATTGTAGTCCTTTTTAAAAAATTAAAAAAATTTTTATGGGTACATAGTAGGTATGTATCTTTTGGGGGTACATGAGATGTTGATATAGTGTGTAATAATGACATCAGAGTATATAACAGGGTATCCATCACCTCAAACATTTATCATGTCTTTGTGTTACAATCATTCCAACTATACTTCTCCCCCAGTCCCCTCACCTTGAGACAGGGTCTCACTCTGGTCCCCCAGGCAGGGGTACAGTGGTGCAATCTCAGCCCACTGCAGCCTTAATCTCCCAGGCTTAGATGATCCTCCCGCTTCAGCCTCCTGAGTAGCTGGGACTATAAGCACATACCACCACACCTGGCTAAATCTCGTGTTTTTTTAGAGATGGAATCTCACCATGTTGCCCAGGCTGGTCGCAGACTACTTGGCTCAGGCAATCCTCTCACCTCGGCCTCCCAACATGTCAGGATTGCACACGTGTGAGCCACTGTGCCCAGCCCCAATTATTACTCTTTAATTGTAGTCCTTTTATACTGATTTTTTTTTTTTGGCTGCTTTTTTATCATTTTCTTGTGATTAAATATATGTAACATAAAGTGTGCCATTTCAGCCATTAAATGTACAATTCAGTGGCAGTAACTACATTCACAATGTTGTGCAATTCTCACTACTATTTCCAAAATTTTCCACTACCTCCCTTAGACCTCATCACCTCCCAAAGGCTCCACCTCTTAATACTACCATGTTAAGGACTAGGTTTCAACATATGAATTTTGGGGGGACATAAATATTCAGACCACAGTACTCTGTACCAATAACTCCCCCTTACCTCTTTTTCCCAGCTCCTGATAACCTTTAATCTCTATGGACCTAACAATTCTAGGTATTCTGATAAATGTAATCATACAATATTTGTCCTTTTGTGTCTGGCTTATTTCAGCATGTTTTCACAGTTCAACCATTTCGTAGCATTTACCAGACTTTTTTTTTTTTTTTTTTTTTTTTTAAGATTTAGGGTCTTGTTCCATCACCCAGAAGAAAGTGTAATCTCATTCCTTTTTTAAAGAAAATTGTGGTAAAACACACGAAAAATTTACCATCTTAACCATTTTTTTAGTGTACAGTTCAAAAGTTAAGTACATTCACACTGCTGTGCAACCAAACTTCAAAACTTTATTTTCCCAAATTGGTATACTATATCCACTAAACAATAACTCCCAATTCTCCCCTTTCCCCAGCAACCATGATTCTACTTCCTGGCTCTGAATTTGACTACTGAAGGTGACTGATGTAAGTGGCATCATATAATACTTGTCCTTTTGTGACAGGCGTGTTTCACTTAGTATAATGTCATCAAAGTTCACCCATGCTGCAGCATGTATTAGAATTTCCTTTCTTTTTGGCCGGGCGCAGTGGCTCACGCCTGTAATCCCAACACTTTGGGAGGCTGACGTGGGTGGGTCACCTAAGGTCAGGAGTTCAAGACCAGCCTGACCAACATGGTGAAACCCTGTCTCTACTAAGAAATACAAAAATTAGCTGAGTATGGTGGCGCGCACCTGTAATCCCAGCTACTCAGGAGGCCGAAGCAGGAGAATTGCTTGAACCCGGGAAGCGGAAGTTGCAGTGAGCCAAGACTGTGCCGTTGAACTCCAGCCACGGCAACAAGGACAAAACTCCGTCTTGGAAAAAAAAAAAAAAAAAAAAATTCCTTCCTTTTTAAGACTGAATAATATTCCATGTTTGTATACATCACACTGTTTATCCATTCATCCACTGACGAACATGTGGATTGTTCTTCCTTTTGGCTACTGTGAATAATGCTGCTATGAACATGCCTATACAAATTTCTGTTTAAGTCTCTGTTTCCATTTCTTTTGGGGTGTATATCTAGAGGTAGAACTGCTGGATCATGTGGTAATTCTATGTTTAATTTTTGAGGAACCACCAAACTGTTTTCCACAGCAACTGCAGCATTTTACATTACTGCAAGAAATGTAAATGGGTTACAATTTTTCCAAATCCTCTCTAAGCCTTGTCATTTTCTAGTTGTTTGTTTGTTTTGAATTATAGTTACCCTAGTAGATGTAAACTTTGGATGCTTTTTTCATTACAATAACTAGGTATAAATTTTTATTCATGTTATTTAGTATATGTTATTGCTTCCTATATCTTAGATTCATATTTTTCATCACTTTTAGGGTGTTCTCAGCCAGTGTTATCTTATTTTTTTTGAGACGGAGTTTTGCTCTCGTTGCCCAGGCTGGAGTGCAATGGCGCAATCTCGGCTCACCGCAACCTCCACGTCTCGGTTCAAGCGATTCTCCTGCCTCAGCCTCCCGAGTAGCTGGATTACAGGCATGCGCCACCAGGTCCGGCTAATTTTGTATTTTTAGTACAGACAGGGTTTCTCCATGTTAGTCAGGCTGGTCTCGAACTCTCAACCTCAGGTGATCCGCCTGCCCCAGCCTCCCAAAGTGCTGGGATGACAGGCGTGAGCCACCACGCCCAGCCAGACAGTGTTATCTTCTAAAGAACTCAAAAGTTCTGTCCTTTTGTACAGAATCTCTCAGGCTCAAGTGATCCTCCCGCCTCAGCCTCCTGAGTAGCTGGGACTATAAGTACACACCACCACACCTGCCTAATTTGTATTTTTTTATAGAAATGAGGTCCCACTATGTTGCCCAGGCTGGTCTTGAACTCCTGGGCTCAAGTGATTCTCCCATCTTGGCCTCACATGCTGGGATTATAGGTGTGAGCCACCACACCTGGCCTTCATTTTTCATTTTCCCCACTCCTTATTTCTCCTGTCGCATTCTGACTTCTTCAGAACTACATTCTTGCGTATTCTCTTTCCTTTCAAGAGTTCCTATAGATTATTTTTTTCCATCTGTCCAAATATCTTACCTGTTGTTCATTTTGTTATTCCATTTAATCTTTCTCTAACATTTCATATACATTGCTTTACGTATTCTGTCTGATAATTCCAATCTCTGAAACTCACTTTGGGAGGAACTAAATCGATGGATTCTCAATTGTGGTGGTCTGTTTTCCTGTGTGTTCAGACATCTTTCACTGTGAGCACATTTGTTTTTAACCTATGGGATTCCTTGTGGCCTAAATAGAAAATGTGTTCATATAGAGAAAATATATCTCAGAAGCCAGGGGGAGCTAATTACCCAAGAGCACATTTGCCCTTCTCCAGAGCCTAGTTTAAATGCCAAGATCACATAGTATTGTTATCGGCATGCTGGTTAATGTTAGCTTTGCCATTCTAATACATCCACTGTTTTCGGTTCTGTTTAAGTTTTGTCAAGGATGTAGTTATCTTATAACAAAATGACTCCTTGGAATAGATGGTTGACTATTCTGCCAGAAGTCAAATCATAATTATATATAAACATCTGTTTCTTCAACTAGACTACAGAACTTCTTCAAAAGTGATTATAACTTATTCATTGTTGTTTCTTTGCTGTTACTAAATAGTAGCTGAATGAATGACAACAGGATATTATCATTTTCTTTTTTTTTTTTTATAATGGTCTCGTACTTTGGGAGGTCGAGGTGGGAGGATCACTTGAGGCTAGGAGTTCGAGACCAGCCTGGGCAACATGGTGAAACCTTGCCTTTACAAAAAATACAGAAATTAGCCAGGTATGGTTGCACGTGCCTGTAGTCTCAGCTATCTGGGGAGCTGAGGTAGGAGGACTGCTTGAAACCCAGAGGTCAAGGCTGCAGTGAGCCGTGATCGTGCCACTGTACTCCAGCCTGAGAGGTTAAAAGTCACTACTGGCTGGGTGTGGTGGCTCACACCTGTAATCTTAACACTTTGGGAGGCTGAGGCGGGTGGATCAACTGAGGTTGGGAGTTTGAGACCAGCCTGACCAACATGGAGAAACCTCGTCTCTACTAAAAATACAAAATTAGCCAGGCGTGGTGGTGCATGCCTGTAATCCCAGCTACTTGGGAGATTGAGGCAGGAGAATTGCCTGAACCCGGGAAGCAAAGGTTGTGGTGAGCTGAGAGCGCATCACTGCACTCCAACCCGGGCAACAAGAGCAAAACTCCATTAAAAAAAAAAAAAAAGCCACTACTGACCACAATGTCAATTTTCACAGAATTTACAATCACCACAAACCATGTAACATGCTTAGTTACATAACCTTTTGATCTTTGATTTTTAAGTTAAAAAAAAAATTGGCTGACCTTGTAGAATTGCTAGGATGTTCAACAGCGACCTTATATAATTGCTAGGATGTTCAACAGATGCTTTCTTTGCTAGTGACACCCCCCTTACTCTTATAACAGGAAGGTACTAGCAAATTACTTCAAAGGATGAAGTTGATAAAGTACAAGAGGAGGTGTCCAGATGTCACAGTTACATAAAACTAAACACCATAATCTTGTACCTCACTCAGAGGGGTCTCTTTCCTTTATCAATACCTCATTACTGGGAAGTCATCAGAATAATGTGCTGTCTCACAGGTCCTTAGTAACATTTGTTAATTGTCTGAATAAAAGACTAAGGAATGGGTTGACTCAGGCCAGGTAGCACACACCTATAGTGCCAGCTACTTAGGAGGCTGACGCATGAGAATAGGAAAGGGAAGGAGGAAGGATCACCTCAAGAGAGAGAGGCAGTCCATCAGTCAATACTTAGTCAAAAAACCTTGAAGCTGAAAAACAGTGTATGAGGATAGATTTTTTTTTTTTTTTTGAGACAGTCTCACTCTGTCACCCAGGCTGGAGTGCAGTGGCACGCAATCTCGGCTCACTGCAACCTCTGCCTCCCAGGTTCAAGCGATTCTCCTGCCTCAGCCTCCTGAGTAGCTGGGATTACAGGCGCCCGCCACCACGCCCAGCTAATTTTTTGTATTTTTAGTAGAGACAGGGTTTCACCATGTTGGTCAGGCTAGCCTCGAACTCCTGACTTCAGGTGATCCACCCACCTCGGCCTCCCAAAGTGCTGGGATTACAGGCGTGAGCCACCACGCCCGGCAAGGATAGATTTTCATTCTAAAATTCAAAAATTTGCCACTCTGTATCTCCTAACATAATTCCCATTCATATAACTTACTTTGTCTACGACAAATATCTTCCCTAATGTATCACTTTAATTTTGTTATCTTTTGTAATACAGAAGTTTAATTTTTATGTAATCAAACTCAAATATTTTTATTAGTTTTTTGTCTTAAGAGCCTTTATTCCCTATAATCATAAAAATATTTATATTTTCTTCAAATATTTTAAAGTTTTGTTTTACACACCAAAGTAATTCACTTGGAATATATTTCTGTGTACAGTGTAGGAAATCATTTAACTTTATTTTTTCTATACAGAAAGTGTTATACCCCAGAATCCTTTATTAAAGAGTTCATATTTGAGAAGAGTCTCACTATGTCACCCAGGCTGGAGTGCAATAGCGTGATTATGGCTCACTGCAGCCTTGACTTCCTGGGCTCAAGAGATCCTCCCGCTTCAGCCTCCTGAGTAGCTGGAAACATAGGCACACGCCACCATATCCAGCTAATTTTTGTATTTATTGTAGGGATGGGGTCTTGCCATGTTGCTTAGGTTGGTCTCAAACTCCTGGGTTCAAGCAATCCATCCACCCTGGCCTCCCAATGTGTTGGGATTACAAGTGTGAGCCACCACACCACACCCAGATACCTTAACATTTTCTTTTCTTTTTTTTTTTGAGATAGAGTCTCGCTCCGTCGCCCAGGCTGGAGTGCAGTGGGGCAATCTCGGCTCACTGCAACCTCTACCCCCTGGGTTCAAGCGATTCTCCTGCCTTAGCCTCTCGAGTAGCTAGGACTACAGGCACACACTACCATGCTCAGCTAATTTTTGTATTTTTAGTAGAGATGGGGTTTCACCATGTTGACCAGGACGGTCTCGATCTCCAGACACCAAGTGATCCACCTGCCTTGGTCTCCCAAGGTGCTGGGATTACAGGAGTGAGCCACAGCACCTGGCCTTTTTCTTTTTTAAAACTATTTATTTATTTATTTATTTATTTATTTATTTATTTATTGAGACTCAGTCTCACTGTATCACCCAAGCTGGAGTGCAGTGGCATGATCTCGGGTCACTGCAACCTCCACTTCCCGGGTTCAAGTGATTCTCCTGCCTCAGCCTCCCAAGAAGTTGGAACTACAGGCACATGTCACCATGCCCAGCTAATTTTTGTATTTTTAGTAGAGACGGGGTTTCACTATGTTGGCCAGGCTGATCTTGAACTCCTGACTGCATGATCCGCTCGCCTTGGCCTCCCAAAGTGCTGGGATTACAGGCATGAGCCATAGCACCCAGCCTATCTTAACCATTTTCAAGTGTACAATTAAATGTCATTAAGTACCTTGGTATTGTGCAACCATCACCACCATCCATATCTCCAGAACTCTTTTCATTTTACAAAACTGAAACTCTATACCCATTGAACAATAACTCCCCATTCCCTGCCCCCTACCCCAGTCCCTGGAAAACACTATTCTATTCTCTCTTACAATGAATTTGACACTGAAAGTACCTCACTGTGTATTTGTTTTTTATTTCATTAGTTTCTGCTCTTATTTTATTATATCCTTCCTTTCTTGGGCTTATTTTGCTCTTCTTTTAAAACTTCTTGAGATGGATACTTAGCTCACTGATTTTTAGAGCATTTTCATGTTCCTTTATAATGCTTTACATATATTAGCCTATTTAATCCTCACAGCATCCCTAAGAGACAAACTGTACTATTATTCTCATTTTACAGATGGGAAAACTGAAGCACGAGAAAGTTAAATAAACTACTCTACCAAGTAAGAGATCCAGGATTTAAACCCAGGCAACCTTGCAAGTTTGACTCCAAACCTTGCATTTTTAACCTCTAAGCTCTGCTGCTTCCCAAGGAGGAAGAGCTACTCCGTGAAGAAAAATTCATAAACATTTATATTAAGATATACAGTATTAGCGTTTGGCTAGAGCAATGTCTCATTACTGGGATTCAGGAGAGCTGGTGGTAAGGATGGGAAGATTGAGATTTGACTGTAGAAGGCTTTAAGTGGCATCCCTTTTTTTTTGTTTGTTTGAGACAAGGTCTCACTCTGTTGCTCAAGGCAGAGTGCAGTGACACCACCACAGCTCACTGTATCCTCCACCACACAGGCTCAAGCGATCCTCTTGCTTCAGCCTTCCAAGTAGCTTGGACCACAGACATATGCCACCACACCCACTTAATTTAGTAGAGATGAGGTCTCCCTATGTTGCCCAGGGTGGTCTCAAACTCCTGGGCTTAGGTGATACTGCTGCCTTGGCCTCCCAAAGTGCTGGGATTATAGGCGTGAGCCACCACACCCAGCCCTCTCTTATTTTTTAATGTTCAGTTTCCTATCTCCAAGTAGTTTTATATGATTTATTTTATCATCAGCATCCTCATCTGTAAAATGAGGATAATAATCTTTGCTCCTAATTATATCATATATTTGATTTGAGAATCAAAGAAGATAATAAAGATGGAAGGAAATTTCTTTTTTTTTTTTTTTTTGAGACGGAGTTTTGTTCTTGTTGCCCAGGCTGGAGTGCAATGATGCGATCTCGGCTCATTGCAACCTCTGCTTCCCAGGTTCAAGCAATTCTCCTGCCTCAGCCTCCCGAGTAGCTGGGATTATAGGTATGTGCTACCACGCCTGGCTAATTTTGTATTTTTAGTAGAAACGGGGTTTCTCCATGTTGGTCAGGCTGGTCTCAAACTCCTGACCTCAGGTGATCCACCCGCCACGGCCTCGCAAAGTGCTAGGATTACAGGCGTGAGCCACCTCACCCGGCCAGAAATTTCTTAAATCATAAAGCAATATAAAAATATATTTTAAAGGTTTTCAGAGTATGCCTTGCTAATATTAATTTGTTAATAATAGCAGTAGTAGGCACAGTCATCTTCCTCATCATAGCAGCAGCTAACATTTATTGTTTATTAAATGTCAGTTACTGTTCTAAGCACTTTATATATATTATTAACTCTTTAGTTTCCATACTTTATGAAGTAGGTACTATTACTGGATACATTATACAGATGAGAAACTAATTTTATTTACCTAAAGTTATAGAGTTATGAGGTGGCAGAGCCAGAATTCAAATCTATGCACACTGGTTCCAGAGACTATGGACTTAAACCATTATATCTCTGGACATCTGTGTGTATGTAGTCTGAAGTGAATGAAAAAGGTAACAGAAACTGGGAAACTAGTTAGCAGGCTATAATATTAATATAAATATATCAAACAGAGCAACAATAACAGAAAATTAAAAGGCAGAGAGAAAAGGAGCAAGAAACTTTAACAGAAGAATCAGTCCCTGGTAAGTGACTAAGAAATATGAAAGAAAAATTAAAGATTACTAAGGGGCTGTTATAAAATGAAAAACTGTAAGTTAGATTTAGGAGGGCTATTTGGCAGAATAGAAATAATAGAGGACTAAGAGTCAGAAAAATCTGGGTTCTAGTCCCAGGACTTTTACTAAATTGTCACTTTCCTTTGGGTGGTACCTTAACTGCTCTGGACTTCAGTTTTTCTCATTTTGTAGAAAGAAATAATAAAATCTGGGCTGGGCGCGGTAGCTCATGCCTGTAATCCCAGCACTTTGGGAGGTCAAGGCAGGCGGATCATGAGGTCAGGAGTTAAAGACCAGCCTGACCAACATGGTGAAACCCTGTCTCTACTGAAAATACAAAAATTAGCTGGGCATGGTAGCACTCGCCTGTAATCCCAGCTACTCAAGGCTGAGGCAGGAGAATCGCTTGAACCCAGGAAGCAGAGGTTGCAGTGAGCCGAGATCGTGCCACTGCACTCCAGCCTGGGCGACAGAGTGAGACTCCATCTCAAATAAAAAGAAAAAAAAATAGAAATAATAAAATCCAATCTGCTTATCTGCAAAGTTAGTTACCATTTATACAGCAATTTTCAATTTATATTGAACATATTTTCACATAAATTGAAACTGTAGGAGTAGGACTTTACACAAAGTAAGGCATGTTAGTGTTTCAGGCATTCTGAACTGAATATGGACATATAACATTTAAGTAGAAATTCTCAACTGGCCAGGTGCTGTGGCTCACACCTGTAATCCCAGCACTCTGGGAGGCCGAGGCGGGTGGATTACCTGAGGTCAGGAGTTTGAGATCAGCCTGACCAACATGAAGAAACTCCGTCTCTACTGAAAATACAAAATTAGCCAGGTGTGGTGGTGCATGCCTGTAATCCCAGCCTCTCAGGGGGCTGAGGCAGCAGAATTGCTTGAACTCAGGAGGCGGAGGTTGCAGTGAGCTGAGATCACGCTATTGCACTCCAGCCTGGGCAACAAGAGCAAAACTCTGTCTCAAAAAAAAAAAAGAAAAAAAATTTGTTTTCAGATTTTGGAATATTTGCATTATCCTTACTGGCTGAGCATCTCTAATTTGAAATCCAAGAGGCTCCAATGAGCATTTTCTGTGTGCAACATGTTGGTGCTCAAAAAGCTCCAGATTTTGGAGCATTTTGGATTTCAAATTTTCAGATTATGAGTATTTAACTGTTACCAAGCTCATTATTTCCTCAAAATCTGTCATGACACCTTTTCCCCAAAAAAGATCATGCATATAATTCTCTATACACCCTTAAGAGTCAATAAAATCACATTAAGCTCTTATATAACAACTAGCATAAATTCATTTTTCAGTTCAATTAAAGATGAAAATGTATAAGCACAAATAATTGCCTTTTACGAAAACCTGGGTTAGGGACAGGATTTTGGAAAGCTCTACCCACATTAAAGATATACCTACTCTCACACCATCCTGACACAATACAAGCAAACCCTCAGTTCTTAAAGGGATTCTTCTATAATCTATATATAACATCAAAATCGTTGCTCGTTGCAGAGTAGTCCACAGTTTCCCAAATGTAACTCAACTCTGACATTCATAGACACTTTTCCTGTGCTTCAAATTAGTGTTTCAACCATTCTGGTCTCATGGTGACGTATATTCAGATAAACTGGCATTTCTGTCCCTTAGCTAGGACCTCTAGGACACAAATGGCAAATAACAGGTTGGTTTAACTATCAGTTTTACCCCTCCCTCTCACATACATATTTTCTTACAATAATAACTAGTATATCTAAAATACAATCTCCAGGTTTCCAGCCCATGGAATTTCCAACCAGTGATGGAAAAGATAAACTGAAATTTAATAAAAAGAACTGAAATAATTGGATAAGTACTAGAGAAAATAGTTTCCCAACTTATCTGAAAGTCCTACTTTCCCTTATTTGGGCATCTCTTTTAACATGTGGCCGTGAGTCCACCCCATACCAATTTTTAATCAAGTGAAATCAATAAACACTTTAAAGGCATTCAAGGAATAAAATTAATGTCCCTAATAAGTTGCCCATAGTTCAATATGATCATCAAATGTGTTTTGTTTGTCAGCAATATTATTTTTTAAATCTGACAATGTCATACATATAAAAATGGTGTGACTTCATATAAAAATCCAAATTTCTGTCCTGGTTTAAAAGTGAGAAAAGTTTGGCAGCATATGTTAATGTTGGGCTTATATTTCTTCATGGCCATTAGCCTAGGACTAAGTAACTGCTGTCCCTATTAAGTGGATTTTTTCTCACACTCAACCTATTTCACTCATCTATATTACCTGCCAGGAACTTCTAGGCATTTGCCCTCCTTGAATTAAAGGAATCAAAATAGCCTTAAGAGAAAAAAATTCAGAAAAGGAATCAGTGTATAGTAGTATTGTGAATAAGAGTTTTATTTATTATTATTTTAATTTTATTTATTATTATTATATTATTATTATTATTTTGAGACGGAGTGTCGCTCTGTCGCCCAGGCTGTAGTGGCGTGATCTCAGCTCACTGCAAGCTCTGCTCCCCAGGTTCATGCCATTCTCCTGCCTCAGCCTCCCAACTAGGTGGAACTATAGGCGCCCGCCACCACACCTGGCTAATTTTGTGTGTGTGTGTGTGTGTGTGTGTTTTTAGTAGAGACGGGGTTTCACCGTGTTAGCCAGGAAGGATGGTCTCGATCTTCTGACCTTGTGATCCACCCTCCTTGGCCTCCCAAAGTGCTGGGATTACAGGTGTGAGTTTTAAAAGGGGAAGTGGTGGTTAGGATGGGGCTGTTTAAGGAATACTTAAGTTCTTTATTTGTTTATTTTAGAGATAGTGTCTTGCTCTGTCACCCAGACTGGAGTGTGGAGTGCCATGGTATGATTATAATTCACTTCATTCTTGAACTCCTGGAGTCAAGAGATCCTCATGCCTTGGCCTCCTGGTAGCTAGGACTACAGGCACATGCCACCACACCTGGCTAATTTTTAATTTTTTTTTGTAGAGACAGGGTCTCGCTATATTGCCCAGGCTGGTCTCAAACTCCTGGCCTCAAGTGATCCTCCCACCTCAGCCTCCTAAAAGTGCAAGGATTACAGGTGTGAGAACCATCACACCTGGCATTAAGCTCTTATTTTATTATCTTCTGATTTACCATATACTTTATAATTTATTTATTTATAAGCAAGAGTGTATTCTGTTTCACTAATACAATCTTCTATTCCTGCTTCCATTATTGTTTTAAGATATATTTGATAACTGGTAGGGAATTTTAACCTTACTTTTCTTAAAAAAAAATTACCTTGGATATTTATCCTTCCACAGGAAATCCTATTGAGATTTTGATTGGGATTACAGAGTATAAATAACATATTAGGAAAGAAATGTATTTTTAACAATACCAAATCTTTTCCTTCAAAAAACCCTATATATCTTCATTTATCCAGATCTTCTTTAATATTCTTTAAATTTTTAAAATTTTCTTTATAAAAGCCTTACATACTTCTTATATTTATTCTTGGGTGGGGTTTTTCTTTTATTTTTTGTCTTGCAAGATAAATCTTTCTTCCTAATTACAGTTTAAAATAAGTTGCTGCTGGCATACATAGGAAAGCTACTGATTTTGTATGTTCAACTTGAATCTGGCTATTTAGCTGAGTTCTTATTAGTTGATCATCATGACTTTCTATGTAGGCTAAGGGCTGGCAAATTATGAACCTCAGACAAATCTGGTCTGCTGCCTATTCTTATTGGAACATAGCCATACCCATTTGTTTCTGTACTGTTTGGTGCTTTCATGCTAGAATGGCATTGTTAAGGAGCTGTGACAGAGATACTATGGCTCAAAAAGCCTAAACTACTTAACTATCGACCCTTTACAGAAAAGGGTTGCCCACCTGATGTAGATAATTATATTACCTGCAAGTAATGCCAATTCTGTCTCTTCTAAATGCATTTTATTTATTAATTCCTTTTTTCTTTTTCTTGAGACGGGGTCTTGCTCTGTCGCCCAGGCTAGAGGGCAGAGGCACGATCTCAACTCACTGCAACCTCCACCTCCCAGGTTCAAGCGATTCTTGTGCCTCAGCCTTCCGAGTAGCTGGGATTACAGGTGTGCACCACCACACCTGGCTACTTTTTGTACTTTTACTACAGATGGGGTTTCACCATGTTGGCCAGGCTGGTCTTGAACTGCTGACCTCAAGTGATCTGCCTGCCTCGGCCTCCCAAAGTGCTGGGATTATAGGCATGAGCCACTGCACCTGACCTATTTATTCATTCATTCATTTCCAAATAAATGGAACCTCCAGCATAGTGATCAATAGTAATGATAATGAAGGACTTCTGTCTTGGAATGCTTTGTTTCATCATTATGTATGATGTTTACTACAGGTTTCTGAAGATATGTTTCATTGAGTTAAAACATTCTTGGGGGCTTAAGGTTTTAAGAACTGTACTTTATTCCGAGATTATGTCCTTCTCACTTTTTTCCATGAAATAATGGTAGTAACACACAAAGTAGTTGTTTTTAAACATATCTTTACATGGCTTAAAAAAAAAAAAAAGTTGACAACTGTATATTAATCCATGAAATAGGTCATGAAATTAAAGTCTAGGAAACACTAGGCTAAGTTATAGATACTACAGTGATATTTATAGCAGAAACTCTGGTGTATTGTTGTTCTTATTCACAATTATACTAGGTTTTATATATAAAGAGGCAGCATGGATTAGTGGTTAAGTGGCAAACAACATGGGCTTTGGATTTAGATAGCCTGAAGTGGGAATCTGGCTCTCTGCCTCCAGGTAGCTCTGATAGCTTAGGCAATTTACCTAACCTCTCCAAGCCACAGTTTCTTCTTCCTTAAAATTAGGCTAACAAGGCCAGGTGCGTTGGCTCACTCCTGTAATCCCAGCACTTTGGGAGGTGGAGGCCGGCGGATCACCTAAGGTCAGGAGCTGGAGATCAGCCTGACCAACATGGAGAAACCCGTCTCTACTAAAAATACAAAATTAGCTAGGCGTGGTGGTGCATGCCTGTAATCCCAGCTACTCGGGAGGCTGAGGCAGGAGAATTGCCTAATTGCTTGAACCCAGGAGGTGGAGGCTGCAGTAAGCCGAAATTGTGCCACTGCACTCCAGCCTGGGCAACAAGAGCAAAACTCCATCTCAAAAAAAGAAAAAATTAAGGTAACAATAGTGCCCACGGTATAAAGTTGTTCTCAAAATTAAATGATAAAGCACTTTGTATAATATTTAGTCAATTATAAATATCCAACAAATGGTAGGTGTTATTATTTTATGCACTTATTTACTTAGTACATTCAAGTAGTACCATATTTTAATCTTTTCTAATAGCAAGGTAGACATTTTAAGTTAACAATCCTAAGGAAGGAAGAGGGATCAGTCAGTTCTTTTATTTCTTATTTTCAATATATTCCATAATTTGACAGGATCAGTGCTGACTGGGTTAATACTAACAAATGGGTCAATGATAATAAATATATAATCTGAGGAAGCATTTAGCTATTATGGTTGTTCCATATAACTGTTTATATATTGTTCTATATATTGTTTATCCTGTAACTGTGTGTGTCTCTTGTAGAAAACAATTTACAAATATGGATGCAACACAAAGAACACACTATTAATACAGGGCAAAAATAAGATCAGATATAAGTTTGTACTGTATATACACCAGAATTCTCCCCGAATGTGGGGATGTTCAATAGGCATTCAAAAAGAAGGGCCCATGGTCAGAGTTTAGGAAATGCTGTGGTTTTGTTTTGTTTTGAGACGTAGTCTCACTCTGTCGCCCAGGCTGGAGTGCAGTGGCATGATCTCAGCTCACTGCAAGCTCCGACTCCTGCGTTCAAGACATTCTCCTGCCTCAGCCTCCTGAGTAGCTGGGACTACAGGTGCCTGCCACCACGCCCGGCTAATTTTTTGTATTTTTTAGTAGAGACAGGGTTTCACCATCTCTTGATGGTCTTGATCTCCTGACCTCGTGATCCGCCCGCCTTGGCCTCCCAAAGTGCTGGGATTACAGGCATGAGCCACAGTGCTCAGCCAGGAAATGTTTTGAAATTAGCTTTGTAAAGCTCCAAAAAGAAATCAAATTATTGATATGGTAATGTGAACTTTGAATCTTCAGGAAAGGAAAAGTAGTATGGATCATTTTCTAAACTTATTTGAGCACAGAACCCTTCTTCCTCTGATCAGTTCATAGGAATACACTGTGGGAAGTGCTGGATCCAACTACCGCTAAAAATGAAGTTAAATCAATATGGAATTGGGAGTATGACGTTGGGAAATAATTTCCGTTTGTCTTTACATATTTCATGGAGGGAAAAAAATTTCAGTAAGACTCAGAAAGAAGAAATGAAATGTGTTAAAACAAACAAACAAAACAGACACAGTAGTTAGAAGGAAGCACATTCAGACATTATCACCAGGAGACACACATGGTCAAGTAAGGATAAACAGGAGACCAGCTTTTGAAAACAGAAGAAAGAGCTTTTAAAAGAAAAACATGGCCGGGCACGGTGGCTCACGCCTGTAATACCAGCACTTTGGGAGGCTGAAGCAGGTGGATCGTGAGGTCAGGAGATTAAGACCATCCTGGCTAACATGGTGAAACCCCATTTCTACTAAAAATACAAAAAATTAGCCGGACATGGTAGCACGCACCTGTAGTCCCAGCTATTTGGGAGGCTGAGGCAAGAGAATTGCTTGAACCCGGGAGGCGGAGGTTGCAGCGAGCTGAGATGGCGCCACTGCACTCCAGCCTGGGCAACAGAGCGAGACTCTGTCTCAAAGAAAGAAAGAAAGAAAAAAGAAAAGAAAGAAAGAAGGAAAGAAAGGAAAGGAAACGAGAGGAGAGGAGAGGAAAGGAAGAGAGAGAGAGAGAAAGAAAAGAAAAGAAAGAAAAACGTGTGTTAATAAGAAAGTAATAATCAACCATTTAGGCAAATTATCCTTCAATCTTCAGGCATGTTCAATTATTACAGTTCTTAATGGGTTAAGAAACTAAAATTCTAAGTTGTCTAAGTTTAGATCCCATAGAGCAATAAAGATTTACTTACTTCACTAGAGCAGCTGCTTCAGGAAGTACATCAGCAAATGATTCACGGAATATGATTGCATTTTTCCTTTTACAGTTCTGTATGACATCATTGGCAAGGTAAAAGAGATTCAAACGGTGGGGATATGCAGCTAGAGATGACAAAAGACAATAAATAAAACCAAATGAGTCAATTTACACTTAGTTCAACTTATTCCAAATACAGTGTTCTCAAACTGTAACTGGTATTTCTTTTCTTAAATGGATATAAAAGGATGAATGTAATTACATGGATGGAAGGGAGGAAGGATGGATGGATAAACCGACAAATGAACTAATGGATGGAAGGGAGGAAGGATGGATGGATAAACTGACAAATGAACTAATGGATCAGTTTACCAAACATACTAAAAACCTTGACTACTTCAGGTTAAGTTTCTGTTCAAGGTACTCCTCAGGGAGATTTCTCCCTCACTTTGTAGATGTTTGGCACAAAAAAAAGACCCAGTAACTCTGGAGAAGCTAAAATAAAACAAAATTATAGTCTCAAAGTCTCAAACATCTGGGAAGACAAAAAAAAAATGAGTTGAACATGCTCAACTTGTTGCGGAAATACCAAGGTTAGTAGAAAGAGCATGGGCTTTGTAATCAAATCAGAATGTGATCTTAAGCAAATTGCTTAACATTTATTATAGATAGACCCTCTCCCCATCAACCAATCCAGATACTACTCAGATACAGCTTAGTCTTCCCATCTACTGGAGGGAGGCTCTGCTGCTGCTTTCATCACTAGACGAATATCCTGCAAAATAATACGATCCCTATGTATGCATCTAGGTTAAACTTTTCTTCTTCTTCTTTTCTTTTTTTTGGAGATGGAGTCTCACTCTGTCGCCCAGGCTAGAGTGAAGTGGCACAATCTCAGCTCACAACAACCTCCACCTCCTGGGCTCAAGCAATTCTCCTGCCTCAGCCTCCCAAGTAGATGGGACTATAGGTGTGCACTACCACGCCCAGCTAATTTTTTTGTATTTTTAGTCGAGATAGGGTTTTACTATGTTGGCCAGGCTGATCTCAAACTCCTGACTTCAGGTGATCTGCCTGCTTTGGCCTCCCCAAAGTGCTGGGATTACAGGGTGTGAGCCACCATGCCCAGTCAGTTAAGTTTTTCAATGGCTCAGGACAAGGCCCAATCAATGTACTATCTGGAACCCTGAGCAAAGTCACCTTAAGTTTCATTATTATGCTGGGTAATTTCAATGTCTATATGGATGATCTACCATGTTTTCTTGTCTCTCAGTTCCTTGATCTCACATTTGGTGACCTCCAAGAACCACTCCTTTGTACATTTTAAAATCTCCTTCTCTGATCACAACCTCCCACTCCGACTATACTTGTTCTTCAATTTCATCAAGATCTCAGCTTTTTATTTTCTCTAACTCTACATTCTCTTCTCAGTACTCAATTCTTCATCAATTCCAGAGTCTTTGTCCATTATTTAAAACAGTATTTTATTAAAACCCTCATAATCTTGTCCTTCTCCCTAATTCAGCCTTCTATCTCATGTGCTCAACGAAATCCCAAATTTGGATCAATCTAACTAACTGCATTTACTGCACCTTTATTTCTGCTGCTGGGTTCTGCTGAAGAAAAATCATACAAAAAAAAATAAATCATACAAATTAAAAGTCTCCTTCTTCACCTGGGCCCTCAATGCTACATACAGTCCCTCCTCATGTGCTTAGTCAGCATCCTCTCTCAAAGAAGTATTTCAAATTTTAACCACTTGTCAGACCTGAATCTTTACCACATCTCTTCTCACTCTCAGGAGATAAGCTTATATGGTGTTTCACGGAGAAGGCAAAAAAATAGATGGAAATTATCTTGTCAAAAAAAATGTATCCACATTTAAACTCACCTAGATCAATTTACCTAGTAAAAAGCATCACTCCTATTAAAGAGCAATCCTTCCACTATGTACTGTTTCCTAGACTCTATTCATATCTTGAGAACCTCATGCTCCATTAACTATGCTTGCTTCTTTTTTTGTGTTTTTTGTTTATTTGGAGACAGGGTCTCACTCCTGTCACCTAGGCTGGGGTGCAGTGGTGCGATCACAGCTCACTGCAGCCTCCTTGGGTTCAGGTGATCCTCCCACCTCAAGCCTCTCGAGTAGCTGGGACTTCAGGCATGCCACCATGCCTGGCTAATTGTTTTTGTATTTTTAGTAGAGACAATGGTTTGTCATGTTGCCCAGGCTGGTCCTGTACTCCTGGGCTCAAGCAATCTGCCCACCTCGGCCTCCCAAATTGCTGGGATTACAGGCATGAACTACTGCGCCTGGCTTATCCTTGCTTCTTGTATTTTAATTTGATCCTTATTTGTATTTATTAATTATTATTATTATTATTATTGAGACAGTTTCACTCTTGTCGCCCAGGCTAGAGTGCAATGGCACAATCTCAGCTCACTGCAACCTCCGCCTCGCGGGTTCAAGCTATTCTCCTGCCTTAGTCTCCCGAAGTAGCTGGGATTACAGGCACCTGCCACCAAGCCCAGCTAATTTTTTTGTATTTTTAGTAGAGATGGAGTTTCACTATGTTATGTTAGCAGGCTGGTCTTGAAATCCTGACCTCAGGTGATCCACCCGCCTTGGCCTCCCAAAGTGCTGGAATTACAGGCATGAGCCACTGCGCCCGACCTCTTATTTATATTGTATTCCTTCAGGCTGTCTCTCAACATATGTATATGCACGTCTCTCCTATCTTAAAGTTTTCTTGTGACCACCTTAGGTTACCCCTAGCCTTTCCTTCCTTACCTAATGTTAGTTAAGACCTTTTAGGGTGAAGAGTCTGAAAGAGTTTTGTATGCTCACTGTCTACATTTTTAACTCCCATTAACTCCATAATTATAGGAGCCACTCTTTTATTGCACTTAAAAAATATGCAATCTACCATGCTAAGAGCTTTTTATAAATTACGTTATCTCATTCATGTTGCCAACAGTTCACTCAAACACCAATTTTCAAGGTTACTAATAAATTCCAATTTACTAAACTCAATGGAGATTTTTTTTTAATGTTATTTCTTTATAGCTTTGGCATGCAGAATAATCTGTCACAGTACTTTCTCCTTTGGCTTCTGTCTTAACCACTCTCCCGGTTTTCATCCTACCTCTCTGGGTCCTCCTCTAGAATCATGTATAGGTAGCCAGTCTGGCCGTGATCATCCTCTTTTAAATGTTGATGTTCTCCAGGATTCTCTCCTGAGCACTCTTCTCTACTCATAGCATAGTGTTTTAAGATTTCAGGCTGTAAGTCAATCTTTTCCATTTCTGGCTCTGTCACTTGTTAGCTTTGGAGTCTTTTACATTACTTAACTCTTCTCTATGTTGCTTTCCTTTGTAAAATGACAACCTCACAGGATTGTTAGAAGAACTAAATAAAACAATGTATGTAAAACAATTAAGATAGGGCTTAATACACAGCAAATGGAATGCTATTAGCATAATCACCTCCTTCTAGTTGCTTTAACTACTTCAACCTATGTATCAATGACTCCCATATCTGTAGATATCAAGCCTGGATTTCCCTTTACCAGTCGATGTACACATCCACTTCAAAGTCTCCGAGGCACCCTGAGCTTGATTTTAATTTTTTTTTTTCTTCTGTCACCCAGGCTGGAACGCAGTCACAATCTTGGCTCACTGAAACCTCTGCCTCCTGGGTTCAAGTGATCATCCCACCTCAGCCTCCCAAGTAGCTGGGACTACAGGCACATGCTACCATGTCTGGCTAATTTTTTTTTTCTTTTTGAGACGGAGTTTTGCTCTTGTTGCCCAGGCTGGAGTGCAATGGCATGATCTCGGCTCACCGCAACCTCTGCCTCCCGGGTTCAAGCGATTCTCCTGTCTCAGCCTCCCGAGTAGCTGGGATTACAGGCATGCGTCACCATGCCTGGCTAATTTTGTAGTTTTAGTAGAGACGGGGTTTCTCTATGTTGGTCAGGTTGGTCTTGAACTCCTGTCCTCAAGGAATCCACCAGCCTCGGCCTCCCAAAGTGCTAAGATTATGAACATGAGCCACTGCACCCGACTGATTTTAATATTTTATTTTATTGTCATTTATTTATTTATTGAGACAGAGTTTCACTCTTGTTGCCAGGCTGGAGTGCAATGGCACGATCTCAGCTCACTGCAACCTCTGCCTCCCAGGTTCAAGCGATTCTCCTGCCTCAGCCTCCCGAGTAGCTGGGATTACAGGCATGCGCCACCGCACCCAGCTAATTTTTTTTGTATTTTTAGTAGAGATGGGGTTTCTTCATGTCGGCCAGCTTGGTCTCAAACTCCCGACCTCAGGTGATCCGCCTGCCTCAGCCTCCCAAAGTGCTGGAATTACAGGCATGAACCACAGCGCCTGGCCTTATTATTTTATTAATCATGTTCCTCTTTTTCTATCTGTTACTACTCTTTAGTCAGAATTTTAGCAATTCTTTCTGACTCCTTCTCCTCCTTACCCCCCTACACCTATTAATAAATCTCTAAACTCTAGCCAATTTTGTCTCCAATAATATTTCTCAACTTTATCCCCTCTTGTCTTTCCCTTCCTACTATTGCTGTTTTCTGGGTTTCATCACCGTTGACCTGGACCACTCCTGCAACAGGCTCCTAGTCATCTGCCCCTAGACTTGCTCCCCTTAAATTTCCTCCCTATATTGTTGCCAAATTTATTTCTTTTCTTTTCTTTTTTTTATCTTCCTTCCTTCCTTTTTTTAAAGAAAAGATCAGATTTATTTATCTTTTTTTTAAGAAAAGATCAGATTATTACAGCCCAAAGGATGCGATTTTATATCTCAAGACATCTCCCAGGTATTAAGTCCACATATTACAAATCATTTTCATAGAAGGTATTTTTGTATAAATTTTACATGCATTCAGGAGTGGGACATAAATCAATCCCCGTTTCTATTTTAACAGGGGAGCAAGGTAGGGAAGTGGGAGCCAAATTTATTTTCAAATATGCAAAATTATCCAATTATTTCTCATATCAAATCTGTCAATGATTTTGCACTGCTCAATGGAAAAAGCTGAAACACTTTAGCTTCCTTTATGATCTGCATCCTGCCTTCTCTTCCAGTCTCATTTCTTCCCCCTCAAATTCAAAGTTCCATCTTTAATGAATTACTCACAATTGCCAAAAACCCTGCTACCTTGTGTTTTCTCTTTTAGTCAGAATTTTCCTTTTCTAGGATAACTCATCCTAAACCGTTTTCAGTGGTTTTCTACTCATCCATAGGAAAACGTCCAAAATTTTAAATTTAACTCATGTCAGTTTCTGACCACCCCCATGTTAAATCTCTACTTCTTCCCGCAAACCACCCCAAACTATTTTATTACTACTTCTCCTCAATGCAAACTCTCCACTCTAGTCAGAGCACTTTGGAAATTCTGGAGGAATGAAAAAAAGTAGTTGAGGTAATCTGGGAAGATGCTTAAAGGCTGTGGTCTTTAAGCACCCTATACTTTTACCTACTATAGCATTTATCACACTGTGGTGTACTTGTCTGTATCCTCACTGGATTATAAGCACCCAGAAGACTGGAATTTCTCGTTTACTGCCTTATTCTTTTTTTTTTTTTGGATACTGAGTCTCACTCTATCGCCCAGGCTAGAATGCGGTGGTGTGATTTCGGCTCACCGCAACCTCCGCCTTACAGGTTCAAGTGATTCTTGTGCCTCAGCCTCCCCAGTAGCTGGGATTACAGGCGCTTGCTACCACACCCGGCTAATTTTCGTATTTTTAGTAGACAGGGTTTTACCATGTTGGCCAGGCTGGTCTCGAACTCCTGACCTCAAGCGATCCACCCACCTTAGCCTCCCAAAGTGCTGGGATTACAGGCGTGAGCCACCGCGCCTAGTCTACTGCCTTATTCTTTGTTTCTTTTTTTTTTTTTTTGAGACAGAGTCTCGCTCACTGCAACCTCCGCCTCCCAGGTTCAAGCAATTCTCTTGCTTCAGCCTCCTGAGTAGCTGGGATTATGGGTGCGTATCACCACACCTGGCTAATTTTTGTATTTTTAGTAGAGATGGGGTTTCATCATGTTGGTCAGGCTGGTCTAAAACTCCTGACCTCAGGTGATCCACCTGCCTTGGGCCTCCCAAAGTGCTGGGATTACAGGCATGAGCCACTGTGCCTGGCCTATAATTTTTAATTTATTTAATACTTTCTATATGCCAGGGACTGTTTTAAAGAGGATACAGATATTAACTTACATCCTCACCACAACTCTATGAGGTTGGTACCAGCCTGAGCAACACAGTAAGACGCTATCTTTCCAAAAAAAATTTTTAGGTTAGCCAGGCGTAATTGCACAACTGTAGTCCTGTTACTCAGAGGCTGAGGTGGGAGGATCACTTGAGCCTGCGAGGCTGAGGGTGCAATGAGCTGCAATTGCCCCACTGTACTCTAGTCTGTGTGACAGACCAAAGCCAGGAAGGAGCCCTGAGCCCTCACCAGAGACCAAACTGGACCTTAATCTTGAACTCTGCAACCTCTAGAACTGTGAGAAAATCAACTTCCTTGTTTAAGCCACCCAGTCTGTGGTATTTTATTATGGCAGCCAAGCTGACTAATGCAACTGTATAAGGAATATTCTTGTTTTTAAGAAACGAACACCAAAGTACTAAATAGGGCAGCATGTCTGCAACATATGCTCAAACAGTTCAGAAAAAAAATGTGTGTGTGCCTGTAGAGAGAGCAGTAAGAGAGATAAAGCAAATATGTTAAAATGTTAATAACTGGGGAATCTGAGTGGAAAGTACACAGAAGGTTTTTGTAATACTCTTGCAACTTTTTTAACATTTGAAATTATTCAAAAATAACAAGTTTAAAAAATATATACAGACTCCAACCACTACTTACTACCTCCAGCACTGCCTGTGGTCTAAGTCACTATCATCTTTTGCTTGAATTATTGCAGCAGCCTCCTACCTAGTCTCCCTGCTTCTACCTTTGCCTGGCTTCAGTTTAATCTCAATTCAGAAGAGAGAGTGATCCTTTAAAAATATAAATTGATCATATTATTCTACTTCTTAAATCCCTCCCATAATGGTCCCCTCTTTAATAAGAGTAAAGTTCAAAGTCTTTACACTGGCCTAGAAATCCTAAACAATCTGGCACTGTGTTATCTTCCTGACCTAATTTCTTCCTCACCACTGATCCCACTGTAGCCACAGTGGCCACCTTGCTGTCTTTACAAGGCCTCCAACACACCTGGCTGAGTCCTTCCTTCACGGTCTGTTAAGCTCACTGTTCTGGAACTTTCTTCCCCCGTATTTCTCATGGCTCGTTCAATCACCACCTTTAAATCTTGCTCAAATGTTCATTTCTCAGTGAATATGTTCCTGACTACCTTACTTAAAACTGCAACATCAGGCCAGGTGTGATAGCTCACGCCTGTAATCCCAGCACTTTGGGAGGCCAAGACAGGTGGATCACCTGAGGTCAGGAGTTCAAGACCAGCTTGACCAACATGGTGAAACCCCATCTCTACTAAAAATACAAACTTTAGCCGGGTGTGGTGGCATGCGTCTGTAATCCCAGCTACTGAGGAGGCTGAGGCTGAGGCTGAATTGCTTGAACCCAGAGGCGGAGGTTACAGTGAGCCAAGATTGTGCCACTGCACTTCAGCCTGGGTGAAAGAGCAAGACCCGGACTCAAAAAAAAAAAAAAAATTGCAACATCAAGCCAACAACACTCTTACCACCCTTCTTTGCTTTATTCTCCCAAATAACACATAATTTTCCAATATACTATACAATTTATTTTTTGCCTATCTCCCCCATGAGAATATAGGCTCATAAGGCAAAGGATTTTTGTCAGTTTTATTTACTGCTGAATTCTCAGCACCTAGAATAGTGCTTCACACTTAGTTGGCGTTCAGTAACTATTTCTTGAATAAATAAATTTAAAAAAAAAAGAGAAGGAAGAAAAGAAAAGGGGAAAAAAAAGAGTAGTCCTCTATTCAGTTTGGCTAACAATCCCATAAGGCTTCTCTGTAAATGCACAGCATAGGTAGAGACTAGGTACAATGAGGTATTCTAGGGGCTGTTGCAGAAGTTAATCTAGATATAGTCAGTGTTCTCACAACATCAATTCCTCAACGATCTACAAGCTAGGCATTCAGCTTTCTTTTAATTATTATGCAGAAGGAGAAAGGAATTAGCAACAGGAAACTGGAAGGTTACTGATTTAAGTCTAAGTACCTACAAAATAAAACTGTTAACTTGGTAGGAGACGGGTTAGGTAATTTTTAACTTGAATTATTTATATTTTATGTCTACCTTGCCTTGTTCCAATAATGGGCTAAGACAGCTGATACATAAAGTGTTTTCAATCCATGTAGTTTTTCAATTATAGAAAACAAGCATTATGGTATAATGGAAAGGGCATCAGCACGAGAGTCCAAAGATCTGAGTTGTAACCCTTGAAAAAGATTCATTTTCATTAGCTTAGGTCTGTCTTCATTTGCAAAACAGGCTGTAGAAAGGAAAAACAAAAAGAAGAAAAAGCCACATGGACAAAAATGTTATTTATAGTTGTAGAAAAACTAGAAGCAACTTAAAGAATAGTAACAGGGGAATAGTTAAGTAAAGGTGCATCCATATTATGTGGATATTAAGTATATGCCTATAAATAACATGAAGATGCTTGCATGAGAGTTAGTGAAAACACAGGAAAGAAAAATGTACATATACCATTATGCAAACTATGTAATACACTATTTAAATGTATATGTAAAGGTACATCCATATTATATGGATGATAAGTACATGTCTGTAAATAACATGAAGATGCCTGCCTGACTGCCTTCCTCTCTCTTTTCTTTCTTTCTCTTTCTTTCTTTCTTTCCCTTCCTTCCTCTCTCTCTCTCTCTCTCTCTCTCTTCTTTCTTTTCCCTCTGTGGCCCAGGCTGCATGTAAACTACTCGGCTCGCTGCTGCCCCGCACCACGGACTGCCTGGGACTGCCAGCGCTCGCCAGCCTGCTTTTCCTCCTTTGGCTGCAGGCGTGGTTTCGCCAGGTTGGCCACGCTGCTCTCCGGCTCCTGACCCCGAGTGCTCTGCCCGCCTCGGCCTCCCGAAGTGCTGGGACTGCGGGCGGAGTCTCGCTCACTCGCTGCTCCGTGTGGCCCGGGCTGGAGTGCGGTGGCGTGGTCTTGGCTCGCAGCAACCTCCGCCTCCCAGCCGCCTGCCTTGGCCTACCAGGGCGCTGGGATTGCAGCCCCTGCCCGGCCGCCGCCCCGTCTGGGACGTAAGGAGCGCCTCTGCCCGGCCACCCATCGTCTGGGAGGTGAGGAGCGCCTCTTCCCGGCCACCCATCGTCTGGGAAGTGAGGAGCGCCTCTGCCCGGCCACCCATCGTCTGGGAAGTGAGGAGCGCCTCTGCCCGGCCGCCCCGTCCGGGAAGAAGTGAGGAGCGCCTCTGCCCGGCCGCCCCGTCCGGGAAGAAGTGAGGAGCCCTCTGCCCGGCCGCCCCGTCTGGGATGTGAGGAGCGCCGCCCCCCCGTCTGGGAAGTGAGGAGCGCCTCTGCCCGGCCCCCCGTCTGGGAAGTGAGGAGCGCCTCTGCCCGGCCACCCATCGTCTGGGAAGTGAGGGGCGCCTCTGCCCGGCCACCCATCGTCTGGGAAGTGAGGGGCGCCTCTGCCCGGCCACCCATCGTCTGGGAAGTGAGGGGCGCCTCTGCCCGGCCACCCATCGTCTGGGAAGTGAGGGGCGCCTCTGCCCGGCCACCCATCGTCTGGGAAGTGGGGAGCGCCTCTGCCCGGCCACCCATCGTCTGGGAAGTGAGGGCGCCTCTGCCCGACCACCCATCGTCTGGGAAGTGAGGAGCGCCTCTGCCCGGCCACCCATCGTCTGGGAAGTGAGGAGCGCCTCTGCCCGGCCACCCATCGTCTGGGAAGTCAGGAGCGCCTCTGCCCGGCCACCCATCGTCTGGGAAGTCAGGAGCGCCTCTGCCCGGCCACCCATAGTCTGGGAAGTCAGGAGCGCCTCTGCCCGGCCACCCATAGTCTGGGAAGTCAGGAGCGCCTCTGCCCGGCCACCCATAGTCTGGGAAGTGAGGAGCGCCTCTGCCCGGCCACCCATCGTCTGGGAAGTGGGGAGCGCCTCTGCCCGGCCACCCATCGTCTGGGAAGTGGGGAGCGCCTCTGCCCGACCACCCATCGTCTGGGAAGTGAGGAGCGCCTCTGCCCGGCCACCCATCGTCTGGGAAGTGGGGAGCGCCTCTACCCGGCCGCCCCGTCTGGTAAGTGAGGAGCGCCTCTGCCCGGCCACCCATCATCTGGGAAGTCAGGAGCGCCTCTGCCCGGCCACCCATCGTCTGGGAAGTGGGGAGCGCCTCTGCCCGGCCGCCCCGTCCGGGAAGAAGTGAGGAGCGCCTCTGCCCGGCCACCCATCGTCTGGGAAGTGAGGAGCGCCTCTGCCCGGCCGCCCCGTCTGGGAAGTGAGGAGCGCCTCTGCCCGGCCACACATCGTCTGGGAAGTGAGGGGCGCCTCTGCCCGGCCACCCATCGTCTGGGAAGTGAGGGGTGCCTCTGCCCCGCCACCCATCGTCTGGGAAGTGAGGGGCGCCTCTGCCCGGCCGCCCCGTCTGGGAAGTGAGGAGCGCCTCTGCCCGGCCACCCATCGTCTGGGAAGTAAGGAGCGCCTCTGCCCGGCCGCCCCGTCCGGGAAGAAGTGAGGAGCGCCTCTGCCCGGCTGCCCCGTCCGGGAAGAAGTGAGGAGCCCTCTGCCCGGCCGCCCCGTCCGGGAAGAAGTGAGGAGCGCCTCGCCCGGCCGCCCCGTCCGGGAAGAAGTGAGGAGCGCCTCTGCCCGGCCGCCTCGTCTGGGAAGAGAGGAGCGCCTCTGCCCGGCCGCCCGTCCGGGAAGAAGTGAGGAGCGCCTCTGCCCGGCCACCCCATCTGGGAAGTGAGGAGCGCCTCTGCCCGGCCGCTCCGTCTGGGAGGTGAGGAGCGCCTCTGCCCGGCCGCCCCGTCTCGGAGGTGAGGAGCGCCTCTGCCCGGCCGCCCCGTCTGGGAGGTGAGGAGCGCCTCTGCCCGGCCGCCCCGTCTGGGAAGTGGGGAGCGCCTCTGCCCGGCCACTCCGTCTGGGATGTGGGGAGCGCCTCTGCCCGACCGCCCCGTCTGGGAGGTATACCACGGAGGCCAGAAGCAATCTGGGGGCTCACGTGGTGGCTCACGCCTGTGGTCCCGGCACTCTGGGGGGCCGAGGTGGGTTGATCACTTCAGGCTAGGAGTTCGAGACCAGTCTGGCCAACATGGCGAAACATATGAAAAATACAACAGACAAACCAACCAACCAACTCAGTGACAAGAAAACAGATCTATCCTGGAGTCATACTCTAATTTTTTCTATTTTCCTCCCTTTCTGATCCTTTATCCCACTTTCTTTTTCTTCCTCTTCCTTCTCCTTCTTCGTCAAATAGAGGATTGAGTTATTATCACTGATCCAAAAAACAAAACAAAACAAAACAAAACAAAACAAAACAAAAAAAAACATGAAGATGCTTGCATGTCAGTTAGTGAAAACACCGGAAAGAAAAATGTACATATACCATTACGTAAATTATGTAAATACACTATTTAAATGTATAGACGGGCTGGGTATGGTGGCTCATGCCTATAATCCCAGCACTTTGGGAGGCCGAGGCAGGTAGATCACCTGAGGTCAGGAGTTTGAGCCCAGCATGACCAACATGGTGAAACTAAAAATACAAAAGTTAGCTGGCCGTGGTGGCGGGTACCTGTAATCCCAGATACTCGGGAGGCTGAGGCAGGAGAATCACTTGAACCTGGGAGGCAGGGGTTGCAGTGAAACTCCAAAAAAAAAAAAAAAATTCTATGAATATTTTAAAATAAATGTTATTTTCTAAACTTTCTATGTTACAATTATAATACCTTTATATAAAAAATAAAAGCATAGGCCAGGTGTGGTGGCTCACACCCATAATCCCAACACTTTGGGAGGTCAAGATGTAAGGATCAGTTGAGCCCAGGGGGGTCAAGGCTGCAGTGAGCCATAGTTGTGCTACTATACTCCAGGTTGAATGACAGGGCAAGGCCCTGTCTCCACACACACAAAAAAACCCACATAAAATAACTAATTTAGATTAGATCATCCATAACATACCCTCTGGCTTCAATATCCTATGATTAAATAAATATTTAACTGTAAGGACACTCAGTACAAATAATGGCAGTGTCACTTGAATATTTAAATAGAAGAAAACAACACCTTTTTTCAAAGGATCTACATCTTCTCTTTAAAAAGATAAATCTTCCAACTTCCTTAAAATCACTTAGTTGCTTTTTTGAGGGTTAACAAGAAAAAATTATCTGAAAAAGTATCAAGGCAGCAGAAAGAACACTGAACTACGTAGAAAATCTGAGTGCCATACTCCTCCACCACTATGTGAGGATGATCACATTATCATTCAAACTGTTACATTTTGAGAGTGAAAGGGCATCACATCAGGACAGGTGGCCACATATGTTAAGCTGAGCTAAAACGCAACTAGCCTAAGTCTATGTAAAATGAATGTACTCAAAAAGTTTCTAAGGCCCCTTTTGGATCTAAATGTTGTAATTTTATTTCTTTTTTAAGAACTGAAAATACTGAACAAATGGTGCTGTATGTATAGAAGTCAGAGATGCTTTGTTTACTAAATAATATATTTTTTAAATGAGTAACTTAATTTCTTGCTTAGGGATTCAGATTTATAATTAAGTTTATCTGGGGAGATATTAATGAATGAACTTAAAATGTACCTTAAACTCCTCTGATGAGATGTTCTTGTTGGGACTGAGAAACAACGAGAACCCTAGCACTGTACGTGCCATACCCAATAACCAAAAGTATTATGTGAATACCATATGCTCTACAGAATGAAGTACAAAGAATATACTAATACAGAAATTAGAGATATCATTACTAGAGGTGGTCATATCATATTCGCACTTACAAGAATTTACTGGCTGGGCATGGTGGCTCACACCTGTAATCCCAACACTTTGGGAGGGTGAGGCAGGCGGATCACCTGAGGTCAGGAGTTCAAAACCAGCCTGATCAACATGGAGAAACCCTGTCTCTTACTAAAAATACAAAATTAGCCGGGCATGGTGGCGCATGCTTGTAATCCCAGCTACTTGGGAAGCTGAGCCAGGAGAATCATCTGAACCCAGGAGATGGAGGTTGCAATGAGCCGAGATCATGCCATTGCACTCCAGTCTGGGCAACAAAAGCAAAACTCTGTCTCAAAAAAAAAAAAAAAAAAAAAAAAAAATTTACTTGTAAGTACTTGGCTGGGCGTGGTGACACATTCCTGTAATACCAGCACTTTTGGAGGCCTAGGTGGGAGGACCATTTGAGGTCAGGAGTTCAAGACTAGTCTCACTAACATGGTGAAACCCCATCTATAGTAAAAAGTAGCCAGGCGTGGTGGCAAATGCCTGTAATCTCAGCTACTCGAGAGGCTGAGGCAGGAGAATCACCTGAACCTGGGAGGCAGAGGCTGCAGTGAGCTGAAATTGTGCCACTGCACTCCAGCCTGGGCAACAGAGAGAGACTCTTGTCTCAAAAAATTTTTTTTACCTGTAAGTACTAAGCCAGAGTGTGAGAGAGAAAACAATTAACAAGAACCTTAAACAAATGTTCAGGGGTAAAGGTAATTACAGTAGTCCCTCCTTAACATGGGGGTATATGTTCTAAGACCCCTAGTGGATTCCTGAAACCAGACAGTACAGAACCTGACTGCTGTCACCTGAAACACATATCTGTTCATATCTTCCACCAAAAATTTAATGCCCTTTTCATCTTAACCAAGCAGTTAATCAAGCACAGTGGCCATAACTTTTGCAGTATGAGGTGCAACAGCAAAACTAGCACAAATTTATTTTTCCTTCTTCATCATTTCACAGATAGGAGATTCATTCTTATCACAGATCTTAGCAACTTCAGGATATTATTCATTTTCTTATTAAGAACTTTAACCTTTTCACTTAAAGGAAGCACTTAACGGCTTTTCTTTGGCATATCCAAATTAAAAGCATCACTATTCTTGTGCTTTGGGACTGTTATTAAGTAAACTAAGGGTTACTTGAACACAAACACTGCAATACCTTGGCAGTCAATATAACAGGGGCACTAATGGGTGGGAAGCGTCAACAGCATGGATACAAAGGACAAAGAGAGGATTCCTGTCCTGGGCAAGATGGCATGAGATTTCATTATACTACTCAGAATGGTGCACAATTTAAAACTTAAGAACTTTATTTCTACAATTTTCCACTTAATATTTTAGGCATAGTTAACCAGGAAAATGTAAGTATCAGAAAGACATTTGAGGCCATAGACAAATACTCACTGATGAAGAATCAGAAGAAATATTATCTTCATAAAGATGATGAGAGAGAGAGAAACCAGGAAGTTTGACTCTCCCTAAATTGGCTTCATGTTCCAAGCATCAAAACATTCAGCTGATTTACTCTCTTAATATGATTCACCCTACGGAATTATATGCTACCAAATAGAGCACAAATCATGCATATATGTATTTCTGTACAAGGCTGTTTACAAAAAAAAATCAAAAATTTTGTCATTACTAAAAATTTCCAATATATTTTCAAGCCTAATTTCATTTTATGTACTGACTTTAGAACCCAAGTCCTGAGTAAAATAACTTCAATATACACTGAAAGAGCCATATCTAAATTAAAAATCTCAAAGTAGTCTGTTAACATTCATAAGGTATCAATCCACCAGTTACTTAATTTACTACTCATTTTTGTTAAACATTGTTACATACAATTATCTATAAATCTACTAAATCAAATAGTATACATTTTCACCCAGGATCTGCGAATCACAAAAATCTGTAACAAACCATATCAAATCCTCCAAAGGAAAAGCTCCAAGCATCAATATCTTTTCTTTATCCTGCAAACAACCTCAGCAATACTTGACAAAGTCCGTGAAATACTGGTACAGATTCAACAAATTTTCATGAACTACTCGCTTCATGCAAAGCACATGCTATAATAGGTAAGAATAAGTAAGATATGGTAATCTGAATTCAAAGGACTGACTAACAAGCACTGAAATGACAATATGTAATAACGGAGAGACACGCACTAAAGGTGCAATAAATATTAAAATGAGATCTAAAACCAGACTGAATTCTGGATAGGATCTCTTGAGTATAAGTTATACAGATTTTTAAAAAATATGTGATGAGGCCGGGCACAGTGGCACACACCTATAATCCTAGCTACTCAAGAGGCTGGGGAAAGAGTACTGCTTGGGCCTAGGAGTTCAGAGTTCAAAGTCTGAAGTTTGAGACTAGCCTGGGCAACATAGGGAGACCCCACTTCAAAAAAAATTTTTTTTATTTGGATGAGATCTGATACAGCCTAGCAAAGACATCCACTTTAGCTATAAGAAATAGACTTCTTAGGCCCGGCGTGGTGGCTCACACCTGTAATCCTAGCACTTTGGGAGGCCAAGGCAGGAGGAATGCCTGAGCTCAGAAGTTCGAGACCAGCCTGGGCAACTTGGTGAAACCCTGTCTACCAAAAATACAAAAAATCAGCTGGATGCGGTGGCAAGCACCTGTGGTCCCAGCTACTCGGGAGGCTGAGGTGGGAGGATCACTTGAGCCTGGGAGGCAGAGGTTGCAGTGAGCCAAGACTGTACCACTGCACTCCAACCTGAATGACAGAGTGAGACCCCATCTCAAGAAACAAAAACAAACAGCCTTGTTTAAAATTTTGAGCCTAAAAAATTATTTCAAACTAATATTTAACCACAAAACACGCGTTAATAAAAACAAACACAAAATCACACAAGTGTGGCTGCTAAATCAGCGGGGTCTTAGGTCTTTTTCAAGTTTTCTACTTCTCCTGGAGTCAACAGGGTTAATATTTTTATGGACATTTTCTCCATTTCCTCTAGGCTTTCAAATTATTAACGTAAAGTTGAACATTTATTTGTCTATAATTTTAAAAATCTCTAGACCTACAGTAAGCTTTAAGAAAACATTGGGTAAAAGAGGCCAGGCGCAGCAGTGGCTCATGCCTGTAATCCCAGCATTTTGGGAGGCCAAGGTGGGTGGAATTCCTGAGTTCAGGAGTTTCAGGCCAGTTTGGGCAACAGGGCGAAATCCCATCTCTACTAAAAAAACAAAAATTAGTAGACCAGTGGTGCCAGCTACTCGGAAGGCTAAGGCATGAGAATTGCTTGAATCTGGGAGTCAGAGGTTGCAGTGAGCTGGGATCGTGACACTGCACTGCAGCCTGGGCCAGAGCAAGACTCTGTCTCAAAAAATAATAATAATAATAATTGGGTAAAAGAATGTGGTCATTGCCCCGTCTGGGAGGTCTACCAAAGAGGCCAGAAGCAATGTGGGGGCTGGACGTGGTGGCTCACGCCTGTAGTCCCAGTACTCTGGGAAGCCGAGGCGGGTTGATCACTTGAGGCTAGGAGCTCGAGACCAGCCTGGCCAACATGGCGAAACATATCAAAAATACAACTGACAAACCAACCAACCAAGCAACAACAAAACAGGTCTACCCTGGAGTCATACTCTAATTTTTTCTATTTTCCTCCCTTTCTGATCCTTTATCCCACTTTCTTTTTCTTCCTCTTCCTTTTCCTTCTTCCTTGTCAAATAGAGGATTGAGTTATTATCAATGATCCATACAAAGTCCCTCTCTCATTTATTTTCTTTAATTCCCACCCCCCATTTCTATTCCCCGTCTTCCCATGTGCAACCTTCCTAATATGTTTGATATGCATCTTTTTGTTTATATGTATTTTTAGAAAATGTTTATTGTTTTGTGTGCAAAAAAAAAAATAAAAAAATTATTAAGTGAAAAAAAAAAAAGAATGTGGTCGCATACAATGGAATATTATCCACCCATAAGGAGAAAATTCTGACATATGCCATAATATGGATGAACCTTGCAAAGTCATTATGTTATGGAAATAACCCAGTCACAAATGAACAGATACTATATGATTCCACTACCATGACGTACCTAGGAGTAGAAAAATTCAGAGACAAAAAGTAGAATGGTGGTTGCCAGGGGCTGGGGAATGGAGAATTATTGTTTAATGGGTATATGCTTTCAGTCTGGAAAGTGAGACGAAGTTCTGAGGATGGATGGTGGTGATGGCTGCATAACAGTGTTAATGTTCTTCATGCCACTGTACCTACATTTAAAATTGGTTAAAATGGTCAATTTTATGTTATGTGTACTTTACCACAGTTTAAAAAAACTGATAATATATATATGTATGCAAGTATTAAATCACGCTATAAGAATATAGGAGACATTATTCAAAATGGAACTGGGTATGTAAGAAAGAAGGTGAAGGGTAGCTTACTTTTCATTTTATAACATATACTTAGGTTGGTACATTTATTTCACTGCAGTAAAAGATTTCACTATGAATATACCACAGTTTTATCCATTGAACTGCTGATGGACATTCAGGTTGTTTCCACATTTTCTTTGCTTTTCTGAGACGGGCATCTTGATTTGTCATATTGTCGCCTAGGCTGGAGTGTAGTGGTGCAATCACAGCTCACTGCAGCCTCAACCTCTTGGGCTTAAGTGATCCTTCCATCTCAGTCACCTGAGTAGCTGGGACCACAGGCATGTGCCACCACACGTGGCTGTTCTTATTTTTCTGTAGAGACAAGGTCTCACTATGCTGCCCAGGCTGATCTCAAACTCCTGGGGTCTAGCGATCCTCCCATCTTGACGTCCCAAAATGCTGGGATTACGGGCGTGAGCCACCACACTGGGCTTGTTCTCTACATTTTTATACGATAAATAAAGCTGATATGAATATTTTTATATCCGTATTCTGGGGCACATGTGCAAGAGTAGAACTGCTGAATTGAAGATAGGTATGCAAATGTTTGATTTTACAATTGCCAATGTTTCCATTTAAAACCCCATCAAGGCCAGGCATGGTGGCTCATGCCTGTAATCCCAGCACTTTCAGAGGCCGAGGCCAGTGGATCACAAGGTCAGGAGTTCAAGACCAGCCTGGCCAAGATGGTGAAACCCCGTCTCTACTAAAAATACAAAAAATTAGCTGGGTGTGGTGGCGGGCGCCTATAGTCCCAGCTACTCAGGAGGCTGAGGCAGGAGAATGGCATGAAACCAGGAGGTGGAGTTTGCAGTGAGCCAAGATCGCGCCACTGCACTCCAGCCTGGGTGATAGAGTGACATTCCATCTCAATAAAAATAAAAAATAATAAAAAAAAAAACATCAGAAGTACTATCCTAGCATGTTGGGAGGCCCAGGCGGGTGGATTGCTTGAGTCCAGGAGGTCAAGGCTGCAGTGAGCTATGATCATGCCACTACACTCCAACCTGGGCAACAAAGTAAGACTCTGCCTTTCTTTTTCGAGACGGAGTCTAGCTCTGTTGCCCAGGCTGGAGTGCAGTGGTGTGATCTCAGCTCACTGCAACCTCTGTCTCACAGGTTCAACCAATTCTTCTGCCTCGGCGTCCCGAGTAGCTGGAACTACAGGCTTGCACCACCATGCCCAGATAATTTTTGTATGTTTAGGAGAGACAGGGTTTCACCATGTTGGCCAGGCTGGTCTCAAACTCCTGACCTCAGGTGATCCACCTACCTGAGCCTCCCAAAGTGCTGGGATTACAGGCGTGAGTCACCATGCCCAGCCAAGACGTTGTCTCTTTTTTTTATTTTTATGAGACGACGTCTCGCTCTGTCGCCCCGGCTGGAGTGCAATGGCACGATCTCGGCTCACTGCAAGCTCCACCTTCCCGGGTTCATGCCATTCTCCTGCCTCAGCCTCATGAGTAGCTGGGACTACAGGTGCCCTCCATCACATCCGGCTAATTTTTTGTAGTTTTAGTAGAGACGGGGTTTCACTGCGTTAGCCAGGATGGTCTTGATCTCCTGACCTTGTGATCCACCCGCCTTGGCCTCCCAAAGTGCTGGGATTACAGGCGTGAGCCACTGAGCCCGGCCCTCTTTTAAGAAATAATAATAATAAAAAAAGTACTATGAAAGGATCAATAAAATTCAACATTCATTTATGATAAAACGTCTCAGAAAACTAGAAATATAAGGGAACTTCCTCAAACAAAGGACATTTATTAAAAACTTACAGCTAACATCATATATAATGGTGGAAAACTAAAAGCTATCCCCCCAAGAACAGCGGAAAAGGAAGAACGTTCACCCTCACCCTTCCTCTACACAGGGTTTCCCAACCCCAGTGGCCTGTTAGGAACTGGGCCACACGGTAGGAGGTGAGTGGTGGGTGAGCGAACATTAACTCCTGAGCCCCAAATCCTGTCAGATCAGTGGCATCATTAGATTCTCATAGGAGCACAAACTCTGTTGTTAACTGCGCATGCCAGGGATGTAGGCTGTGCACTCCTTATGAGAACAACGCCTGATGATCTGAGGTGGAACAGTTTCATCCCCAAACCAACCCCAACCCAGTCTCTTCCAGTTGGGGACTGCTGCCACCATCATCCTAGAAGTTTCAGCCAATGCAATAAGGGAAGGGAAAGAAAGAAAAGGTATATAGATTAGAAAGGAAGAAACTAAACCATCTCTATGTATAGACATGATTTATCCATATAGAAAAATCAGAGACCCTACAAAATAGGTACTTGAACTAATAAGTTTAGTAAGGTTGCAGGATACCAAAGTCAACTATATACTTACACAGCAACAAACAGGGGGAAATTAAATTTTTCTTTAAAGAAAGCAGTACCATTTATAAGAGCATGAAAGACTTAGATTATCACCTAGCAAAATATATGCAAGACTGCTATGCTGAAAAACATACAAACACTGATAAAACAAATCAAAGATGACCTAAATAAATGGAGAGATATACTGTATTTATGGAAGACTAAATATATTTAACAATTCTGCCCCCATATTAATGTACACATTCAATTTAGTCCTAATCAAAATCCCAGCAGGATTATTTGTAGAAATCAACAAGCTGATCCTAAAATTTATAAGGAAAAACAAAAGACCTAGAATAGACAACATAGTTTTGAAAATTTTGTTAGAAGATGCACACTACCTGATTTCCATACAAGCTGCAATAATCAAGGCAGCATATACACACGTGGGCAATCGATTTTTTTTTCTTTTGAGATGAGGTCTCACTCTGTCACCCAGGCTGGAGTGCAGTGGTGTGATCTCTGCTCACTGCAACCCCCGCCTCCCAGGTTCAAGCAATTCTCCTGCCTCAGCCTCCCAAGTAGCTGGGATTACAGGCGACCACCATCATGCCTGGCTAATTTTTGTATTTTTAGTGGAGACGAGGTCTCACCATGTTGGCCAGGCTGGTCTCGAACTCCTGACCTCAGGTGATCCACCCGCCTCAGCCTCCCAAAATGCTGGGATTACAAGCATGAGCCACTGCGCCCAGCCGGCAGTCGATTTTTTACAAAGGTGCAAAGTGCATAGACAATTTAATGATGAAAGGATTGGCTTCTCAATAAATGGTGCTCGAACAATTGGATACCCATTTTAAAAAATTGATCCATACCTCATGCTATCTGAAAAAATTAATTCAAAATGCATTATAGACCTAAGGTAAAACGTAACTATAAAACTTCTATGTCTGTAATCCCAGCACTTTGGGAGGCCAAGGTGGGAGGATTGCTTGAGCCCAGGAGTTTGAGACCAGCCTAGGCAACATAGGAAGACTTTTCTCTATAAAAAAATTAAAAGATAAGCCAGGTGAGGAGGTTTGCGTCTGTGATCCCAGCTACTCCAAAGGATGGAGTGGGAGGATACCTAGAGCACAGGTGGTTGAGACTGCAGTGAGCTATACGGCACCACTGCACTCCAGCCTGGGTAGCCAAGTGGGACCCTTTCTCAAAAAATACACTAATTAAAATAAATAAAACTTCTGTAATATAGGAGAAATTCTTTATGACTTTGAATTAAAGAAGGATTTCTTATATATAACGAAAATATAATCTGTTAACATTTTTAAAATAAACTGGACTTCATCAAAATTAAGAAATTATTGTTTTTTAAAAAATGCTGTTAAGGCTGGGTGTGGTGTCTCATGCCTGTAACCACAGCACTTTGGGAGGCTGAGGCAGGTCGATTCCTTGAGGTCGGTAGTTTGAGATCAGCCTGGCCAACATGGCAAAACCCTGTCTCTACTAAAAATACAAAAATTAGCCGGGCATGGTGGCTCACGCCTGTAATCCCAGCACTTTGGGAGGCTGAGGAGGGTGGATCCCTTGAGGTCAGGAGTTCGAGACCAGCCTGGCCGACATGGTGAAACCCGGTCGCTACAAAGATACAAAAAGTAGCTAGGCATGGTGGTGCACAACTGTAATCCCAGCTACTCCAGAGGCTGAGGGAGGAGAATGGCTTAAACCCAGGAGGCAGAGATTGCAGTGAGCCGAAATCACACCATTGCACTGCAGCCTGGGTGACAGAGTGAAACTCTGTCACAAAAAAGGGGAAGGAAGGAACGAAGGGAGGGAGGGAGGGAGGGAGGGAGGGAGGAAGGAAGGAAGGAAGGAAGGAAGGAAGGAAGGAAGGAAGGAAATAAAATAAAATAGGCCAGGCACGGTGGCTCATGAAGGAAGGAAGGAAGGAAGGAAGGAAGGAAATAAAATAAAATAGGCCAGGCACGGTGGCTCATGCCTGTAATCCCAGCACTTTGGGAGGCCGAGGCGGGCGGATCACGAGGTCAGGAGATCGAGACCATCCTGGCTAACACGGTGAAACCCCATCTCTACTAAAAATACAAAAAATTATCCGGGCATGGTGGTGGGCGCCTGTAGTCCCAGCTACTCAGGAGGCTGAGGCAGCAGAATGGCGTGAACCTGGGAAGCAGAGCTTGCGGTGAGCCGAGATCGCGCCACTGCACTCCAGCCTGGGAAACAGAGCGAGACTCCGTCTCAAAATAAATAAATAAATATATAAAATAAAATAAAATAAAATAAATATAAAAACACAAAAATTAGCCAGGCATAGTGGCAGGTGCCTGTAATTCCAGCTACTGCGGGGCGCAGGTGGTGGGGTGCTGAGGCAGAAGAATGGCTTGAACCTGGGAGACAGAGGTTGCAGTGAGCCAAGATCATGCCACTGCACTCCAGCCTGGGCAACAGAGTGAGACCCTGCCTCAAAATAAATAAATAAAAAAAATTAAAGATGCTGTTAAGAAATGTTTGTGTGTTGCTCAAGGCCCATCTCTACGAAAAACAGAAACAGATTAGCTGGGCATGGTGGTGGATGCCTGTAATCCGAGCTACTCGGGAGGCTGACTGAGGCAGGAGAATCGCTTGAACCCGGGAGGCAGAAGCTGCAGTGAGCGGAGATGGCGCCACTACACTCCAGCCTGGGTGACAGAGCAAGACTCTGTCTCAATAAATAAATAAATAAGAAATGTTTATGGTGGCTTTATTCATAATTACCAAGAACAAAACAACCCAAATGTCCTTCAACAACTGTGAAACATCCTTAAGATGGAATATTATTTAACAGCAAAAAGAAACAAAATTTTGCTATGTATATTTTACAATTGCATCATGCTAAATGAAAGAAGTCAGACTCAAAAGGTTACATCACTCCATTTACATGACATTCTGGAAGAGTCAAAACTATAAGGTCAAATACTGGGTCACAGACGAAAGGGGTTCAATAAAAATGGGGAAGAATTTGGGGAGTAACAGAACTTATATAAGTTCTATATCTTAATTGTGGTGGCTACACAATTATAAATTCATCAAAATTTATAGAACTATACACTTAAAGGGTAAACTTTGGTGTATGTAAATCATAACACAATAAACCTGATTCCCCACCACCCAAAAAAAGCAAAACACCAACAGAATCAATAAGACTTGCTGTTTCAGCCAGGTGCAGTGGCTCACGCCTGTAATCCCAGCACTTTGGGAGGCCGAGGCAGGCAGCTCACTTGAGGTCAGGAGTTTGAGATCAGCCTAACCAACATGGTGAAACCTCGTCTCTACTACAAATACAAAAATTAACCGAAGGTGGTGGCAGGTGCCTGTGATCCCAGCTACTCGGGAGACTGAGGTAGGAGAATTGTTTGAATCTGGGAGGCAGAAGCTGCAGTGAGCTGAGATCATGCCACTGCACTCCAGCCTGGGCGACAGAGCAAGACTCCATCTCAAAAACAAAAATAAAGAAAATTTTAATTTTAATAATGATGAATTTATATATTTATTGTGGTAATCATTATTTTTATTATGGCTAGCATAGTGTGTCTCGTTTGAGAATTCTTTCCCTATACTATTCTGTTCCATTGGTCTATGTGCCTATTTTTATGCCAGTACCATGCTCTTTTGGTGACTATGACCTTAGAGTATAGTTTGAAATCAGGTAATGTGATGCCTCCAGATTTGTTATTTTTGCTTAGCCTTGCATTGGCTATGTGGGGTCTTTTTTGGTTCCATATGAATTTTAGGGTTGTCTTTTCTAATTCTGTAAAGGATGATGGTGGTACCAATTGATCTTTGACAAAGCAAACAAACAGATAAAGTGGGGAAAGGACACCCTATTCAACAAATGATGCTGGGATAATTGGCAAGCCACATGTAGAAGAATGAAACTGGATCCTTATCTCTCAGCTTATACAAAATAAATTAACTCAACATGAATCAAGGACATAAATCTAAGACCTCAAACTATAAAATTCTAGAAGATAACAATGGAAAAACCCTTCTAGACATTGGCTTAGGCAACTATTTCATGACCAAGAACCCAAAGACAAATGTAATAAAAACAAAGATATAAAGCTGAAACTTCATTAAACTAAAGAGCTTTTGAAGAGCAAAAGGAACAGTCAGCAAGAGTAAACAGACAATCCACAGAGTGGGAGAAAATCTTCACAATCTATACATCTAACAAATGATTAATTTCCAGAATCTATAATAAACTCAAACAAATCAGCAAAAAAAAAAAACAAAAACAAACAAAAAAAAAACCCACACACACACACACACACACAGACAATCCCATCAAAAAGTGAGTTAAGGACATGAATACACAATTTTCAAAAGAAGGTATACAAATGTCAAACAAACATGAAAAAATGCTCACCATCCCTAATGATCAGGGAAATGCAAATCAAAACCACAATGCGATACCACCTGACTCCTGCAAGAATGACCATAATCAAAAAATCAAAAATTAATAGATGTTGACATGGATGCAGTGAAAAGGGAACACTTCTACACTGCTGGTGGGAATGTAAACTAGTACAACCACTATGGAAAAGAGTGTGGAGATTCCTTAAGGAACTAAAAGTAGAACTACCATGTGATCCAGCAATCCCAATACTGGGTATCTACCCAGAGGAAAAGAAGTCATTATATGAAAAAGATACTTGCCGCCGGATGCGGTGGCTCACGCCTGTAATCCCAGCACTTTGGGAGGCCGAGGCAGGCAGATCACGAGGTCAGGAGTTCGAGACCAGCCTGGTCAACATGGTGAAACCCCGTCTCTACTAAAAATACAAAAACTAGCCAGGCATGGTGGCATGTGCCTGTAATCCCAGCTACTTGGGAGGTTGAGCAGGAGAACTGCTTGAACACGGAGGCAGTGGTTGCAATGAGCCAAGATGGTGCCACTGCACTCCAGCTTAGGTGACAGAGCAAGACTCCATCTCAAAAAAAAAAAAAAAAAAAAAAAAAAAAAGATATTTGCATACACATATCTGTAGCAGCACAATTTGCAATTGCAAAAACGTGGAATCAACCCAAATGCCCATCAGTCAACGAGTAAATAAAGAAACTGTGGTGCTGTGGTGTATACACACACACACACACACACACACACACACACACACACAATGGAATATACTCAGCCATGAAAAGGAATGAATTAATTGCATTAGCAGCAACCTGGATGAGATTGGAGGCTACTATTCTAAGTGAAGTAATTCAGGAATGAAAAACCAAACATCATATGTTCTCACTCATATGTGGGAGCTAAGCTAGGAGGATGCAAAGGCATAAGGAAGACACAGTGGACTTTGGGGACTCAGGCGGAAAGAGTGGGAAGTGGGGGAGGGATAAAAGACCACAAATTGGGTTCAGTGTATACTGTTCAGGGGATGAGTGCACCAAAATCTCACAAATCACCACTAAAGAACTTACTCATATAACCAAATACCACCTGTTCCCCAATAACTTATGGAAATAAAAAAATTCAATGAAAAAAAAGAATTATTTCCCTATGCTATGGTCATAAAGATGTTCTTTATTTTCTGATAAAACCTTTGTTTAGTTAGCCTTTTGTATTTGCCTTTATCCTATGCAGAAGTAATTTTTGTGGCCAGGCGCAGTGGCTCACGCCTGTAATCCCAACACTTTGGGAGGCCGAGGAGGCAGATCGCTTGAGCTCTGGAGTTTGAGACCAGCCTGGGCAACATGGTGATACCTGGTCCCTACAAAAAAATACAAAAATTAGCCAGGCATGGTGGTGTGCACCACCTACTCTGGAGGCTGAGGTAGGAGAACTGCTTGAACCCGGGAGGCTGAGGTTGCAGGGAGCCGAGATTATGCCACTGCACTCCAGCCTGGGCGACAGAGCGAGACTTCGTCTCAAAACAAAAACAAAAACAAAAACAAAACAAAAAAAACTCCACAAAAAGGTTGAAAGTTCAGTAAACATTCCTATATTTTACCTACATTTAGCAATGGTTAATATCTTGCCAAATCAGCTCTCTCTATATATACAACACTTAGTTCTCTTTTGCCAAACCATCTTAGATTGTAGAGAGCAATATAATTTATCCCTAAATATTTCAAAAAGAACATTCTCTCATACAATCATAGCACCATTGTATCTTAAAAAAACTTAATTCAGGCCTGTTGCGGTTGCTCACGCCTGTAAACCCAGCACTTTGGGAGGCTGAGGCAGGCGGACCACCTGAGGTAGGGAGTTCAAGATCAGCCTGACTAACATGAAGAAACTCTGTCTCTACCAAAAATACAAAATTAGCCAGGCGTGGTAGCGCATGCCTGTAATGCCAGCTACTAAGGAGGCTGAGTCAGGAGAATCGCTTGAACCCGGGAGGTGGAGGTTGCAGTGAGCCAAGATCGCGCCATTGCACTCCAGCCTGGGCAACTTTTAAGAGTGAAATTCCGTCTCAAAAGAAAAGAAAAGAAAAGAAAACAACAAAAAAAATTAATTCAGCAACACCAGCCGATATAAAGCTCATCATCAAATTTTCCCAACAATCGCCAGACTGTTTATAGTTGGGTTTTTTTATATACTGTTATTTTTACCTTTGTTTTTTTCACTCCAAGAACCAAAGTTCTTATGTTTGATTTTCATTATCTCTTTAATATCTCTTAATGTAGGAGAGTCCCTTCACCTCTCCCTATTCTTCATGACTTTGATGATCCAAGCCAGATGTCCTGCAGAACATCCCACATTTCAGGATTCATTCATTTTCTCAAGAGTAGATTCAGGTTAAACATTTTTGGCAAGAATACAACTTTGTTGGCATTGTATACCACCCACTACCTTCCATCAAAAGATATATAATTTTCATGCCATCCCACTACTATTGATGCCAAATTCTCTCTGCATTATAAATGCATGTTTTTCCCTCTATTATAAAGTAATAATCTATAATTATCAATTTGTAACTCATAATCTATGGGGTGATACATTCACACTGTAGGAATACTATATACTGCTCCTCAACAGTCTTTCACCCAATGTTTTTTTATTGTTTTTTTTTGTTTGTTTGAGACAGGGTCTCTCTGTCGCCCAGGCTGGAGTGCAGTGGCAGATCACACCTCACTGCAGCCTCAACCTCCTGGGCTCAATCGATCCATCCACCTCAGCCTCCTAAATAGCTGGGACTGCAGGCATGTACCATGCCCAGCTAATGTTTCTGTAGATGAGATTTTGCCATGTTGCCCAGGCTGGTCTTGAACTTCTGGGCTCAAGCGATCTGCCTGCCTTACCCTCCTGAAGTGCTGTGATTTACATGTGTGAGCCACCGCACCCAGCCCTCTTTAATAATGTTTTGGTTTGGGTCTTAACATCTTTATTCATGCAGCTACTATAGTGGTATGTTTTTTATTGTTTGTGGTTAGTAACTGCCTTTTAACTTTTCTATTTTAGATATGTCTCTCTATATAGCTACATTTAAAAAAAAATCTAAACTGATCATCCCTATTTTTTAACTGCTAAGATTATTCTTTTATGTTTAACTGTGATTGATATATTTGAATTTGTTTCTATCATTTTATGTTGTGCTTTTATTTGCCCTGCCTTTTTCTATACTTCATACTTCTTTATTCCCTTCACACCTCTTTGCCTTTTGGGGAAGTTTTCTTTTCTTTTTTTATTTTTTTTTTTAGACAGGGTCTTGCTCTACTGCCCAGGCTGGAGTGCATGGCGAAATCACAGCTCACAGAAATCTGCAACTCCTGGGATCAAGCAATCCTCCCTCCTCAGCCTTTCCAGTAACTGGGACTATGGGTACTTGTTACCAGGCCCAGCTATTTTTTATTTAGTAGAGACGACGTCTTGCTATGTATGTTGCCCAGGCTAGTCTTCAACTCCTGGCTTCACGCGCATTGTATACCACTGAACTCCTGCCTCAGCCCTCCAAAGCGCTGAGACTACAGGGATGAGCCACGGCCGAGAAATTTATTTTTTAAACTGTTCTCCCCCTTCTAGTGGCTGAAAGCTATATATTCTATTTTTACCCAATTTTTTTGGAGTCTCACTCTCTCACCTAGGCTGGAGTGCAGTGGCGCGATCTCGGCTCACTGCAGCCTTCGCCTCCTGGGTTCCAGCAATTCTTCTGCCTCAGCCTACCGGATAACTGGGATTACAGGCATGTGCCACCACGCCCAGCTAATTTTTGTATTTTTTGTAGAGATGGGGTTTCACCATGTTGGCCAGACTGGCTGGAACTCCTGATCTCAGGTGATCACCCACCTTGGCCTCCCAAGTGCTAGGATTACAGGCGTGGGCCACCGCACCCACCCCTAAATCACTCTCTTCTTCTTTTTTCTTTTTTTTTTTTGAGATGGAGTCTTGCTCTGTCGCCCAGGCTGGAGTGTAGTGGTGCAATCCTGGCTCACTGCAACCTCCACCTCCCGGTTCAAGTGATTCTCCTGCCTCAGCCTCCCGAGTAGCTGGGACTACAGGCGCCCACCACCATGCCTGGCTAAGTTTTTTCAATTTTTAGTAGAGATGGGCCTTGAGCAACACACAAACATTTCTTAACAGCACACCACCATGCCCGGCCCACTCTCTTCTTGAACTACAATACTGAACAGAAAATAGTTTTGTCCTTTTTTTAATTTTTATTTTTTGAGATGGAGTCTCATTCTGTTGCCCAGGCTGGAGTGCAGTGGCGCGATCTCGGCTCACTGCAACCTCTGCCTCCCAGGTTCAAGCAATTCTCCTGCCTTGGCCTCCCAAGTAGCTGGGATTACAGGTGCCCACCACCAGGCCCGGCTAATTTTTGTATTTTTAGTAGAGACAGTGTTTCGCCATGTTGGCCAGGCTGGTCTCAAACTCCTGACCTTAGGTGATCCACCCGCCTCAGCCTCCCAGAGTGTTGGGATTACAGGTGTCAGCCCCTGAGCCCAGCCTGTCCTGGCTTTTTAAACTATACTAATTAAATATCTCATACAGGAAATGTTCATTCAGATTTACTCTTATGGTTACCAATATACTTGCTTAGCATTGCATTTTATCTCTTAGATTTTTTTCTGGGATTACTTTCCTTTCCCTGAAGTATATGTCCTTTTAAAGGTCATTAACGGGCCAGGTGTGGTGGCTCACACCTATAATTCCAGCACTTTGTGAGGCCAAAGCAGGAGTATCACTTGAGCCCAGGAGTTTGAAATAAGCCTGGGCAACACAGTGAGACCTTATCTCTACAAAAATAAATAAATGAATTAAATAAAATAAAGGTCATTAGGTGAAGATCTGTTGGTTTCTAGCTTTTGTCTTTATGGAAATGTCTTTATTTTGCCCTTGTTCTTAAAAATTAGTTTTGCGAGGTAGACAATTCTAATTTGATGGCTGTTTTCTCTCTGCACTTTGAATATTTTATTCCAATGTCCTCTTGCTTCCATAGTTATCAATCTGTCATTCCTTTGTAAGTAATTAATAATCTATAATTATCAATTTGCATTTCATGATCTGTGCAGTGATAGTTTCATACTGTAAGAATACTGTATACTGAGGATAGAATACCCATCCTCTCCTACTGTTTTTAAGAGCTTCTCTTTGACTTTGATATTCTTCAGTTATCTATAAAGTATGTACAAGTAGATTTCTTTTTATTTAACCCCCTTCCTTCATATGCGTTATGGTCCCTATATTTATATATCCATATCTTTCATCAATTATCCCATTTTCTCCATTATTCCTTTAAAATATTGCCTGTTCTTAATTCTCTCCTTCTAAGACTTCAATCACACATGTTAGACTCATTATGCTTTTCCTTTTAACTTATTTCTTGACATTACATTCTGGGAAATTACTTCAGATCTTTCAGTCCATGAATTCTCCCTTTGCCAATGGTCTCATCTGTTGTTCAAATCATCCACTAAGTTTTCAATTTCAACAGTTATACTTTTATTTCTAACATTTCTCTTTGGTTCTTTTTCAAATCTGCATAACTGTCTGAGAGTTATTCCTTGATATATTTTAGATTCTTTTATTAATTTAAATATTTTATACATGGTTCTTTTTATTTTTATTTCTTTTGAGACGGAGTCTCACTCGTCGCCCAGGCTGGAGTGTAATGGCGTGATCTCGGCTCACTGCAACTTCTGCTTCTCAGATTCAAGCGATTCTCCTGCCTCTGCTGCCCGAGTAGCTGGGAGACTACAGGCATGCGCCACCACACCTGGCTAATTTTTTACTATTTTTAGTAGAGATGGAGTTTCACCATGTTGGCCAGGCTGGTCTAGAACTCCTGACCTCAGGTGATCTGCCCGCCTCGGCCTCCCAAAGTGCTGGGATTACAGGCGTGAGCCACCGTGCCCGGTCAGTTGTTTTATATTTCATATCTTATTATTTCAATAGTTTAAGTCTTTGGGGTTTGTTTCTACTAAATCTCACCCAGAGTTGTTTATTTCTTTGTGTTCGGCAATTCTTTTATTGTAAGCTTATATTTTGTTGAATTTTATCTATGGGAATTCTGAAAGCCTAATCAGAGAAAGCTTTTTCTAAAAACGTATATGCATTTACTCTGGCAGAGAGTCAGGGGCAGTACTGACCTAGGTTCAATTCAGCATCTTTCTCAAGGGGCTTTTCAACTTTTCCGGGGGCCCAAGGCTTGGTCTCCCATTAGTGCTGATGTGAGCGTTTGCCTTCAGGAAAACTTTGCCAGTCTTGTTTGCTCACTAGCTTACTCACTGCTCCTGTTTCAGCTGACTCTTTACTTCTGTGAATGAATAGACCCTTGGAAACCTCCCTTACTTTTTTTTTAGTACACCCAGTAATGCATTAAAATGTGTGCTTGCTAATGTCTACACAGAATTCCGAAAAATTTACATAGATGCTGCCTCCTCAAGGAGGTAGACGGCATAACTCCCCTAAATTGTGGGCTGTGCAGTGACTTCTTCCCAAAGAGTACAATGTGGTAAGAGGCTTCAAAAAAGAAGAAATCTGAAAAAACTATCTCAACCAGGTGATCAAGGTTAGTATCATTCGCGGTAAAACATGTTGATAGGATGGACACTCTTGATACCACGTGATGAAAATGGAATTTTACCTCTGTGGTCTTCCTCCAAAGAACCAATAACCCCAGCTAATCATTAAAACAAAAAACAGCCACAAAAAAATAGACAAATCCACATTGAGGGACATTCTACAAAATATCTGACCAAATCTAGAGAATCTTAAAAGAAAACTGTGGGCACAGTGGCTCACACCTGTAATCCTAGCACTTTGCGAGGCCGAGGCAGGCAGATCGCTTGAGCTCAGGAGTTTGAGACAAGCCTGGGCAACATGGTGAGACCCTGTTGCTACAGAAATTATAAAAATTAGCCAGGTGTAGTGGTGCACACCTGTGGCGCATACCTATAGCCCCAGCTACTCGGGAGTCTGAGGTGGGAGGATTGCTTAAACCCGAGAGGTCGAGGCTGCAGTGAGCTGTGATTGTACTACTGCACACCAGCCTGGGTGACAGAGCAAGACTCTGTCTGCAGGGAAAAACAGAACAAAACAAAACTGTCAAAATCTAGAGGAGCCTAAAGAGATATAATAATTAAATGTGGAGTTATGGAGAAAACAACAGTAGGTAAAAACTAAGGCAATTCATAAAATACGGACTCTTAATAATTACATATTAGGCCGAGTGCAGTGGCTCACGCCTGTATCCCAGCACTTTGAGGGGCTGAGGCAGGCAGATCACGACGTCAGGGGTTCACGACAGCCTGGCCAATATGGTGAAACTCCGTCTCTACTAAAAATACAAAAATTAGCTGGGTGTGGTGGTGTGTGCCTGTAGTCCCAGCTACTCAGGAGGCTGAGGCAGAAGAATTGCTTGAACCCAGGAGGCAGAGATTGCAAGATCGCGCCACTGCACTCCAGCCTGGGCGACAGAGCAAGACTCCGTCTCAAAAAAAAAAAAAAAAAAAAAAAATTACATACCAGTATTGATTCATTGGTTTTAATAAACGTACCATACTAATATAAGATGTTAACAACAAGGGCAACAGGATGCAGGGTGTATATATGTGTGTGTGTGTGTGTGTGTATATATATAGTGTGTGTGTATATACGTGTATACATGTATGCACGTGTATATACACGTATATATGTGTATATACATGTATATGTATATATACATGTATATATGTATATGTGTGTATATGTACACACACGTATATACACATACATATATACACATACATACAAGAACTCTCCGTACTATCTTCACAACTTTTCTGTAAATCCAAAACTACTGCAAAGCTAAAATTTTATTTAAAAATTATGTCTGGGCCGGGTGCAGTGGCTCATGCCTATAATCCCAGCACTATATGAGGCCAAGGCGGGTGGTTTGCTTGAGCTCAGGAGTTTAAGACCAGCCTAGGCAACATAGTGAGACCCCGTCTCTACAAAAAAATACAAAAATCAGCTGGGCGTGCTGGTGCACCCCTGTAGTCCCAGCTACTTGGGAGGCTGAGGTGGTAGGATGGCTGAAGTCTAGGAGGCAGAGGTTACATTGAGCTGAGAACACACCATTGCACTCCAGCCTGGGTGACAGAGTGAGAGATACTGTCTCAAAAAAAAAAAAAAAAAAAAAAAGAAAAAGAAAAAAAGAAAAAAATGGCCAGGCGCAGTGGCTCACGCCTGTAATCCCAGCACTTTGGGAGGCCGAGGCGGGCAAATCACCTGAGGTCAGGACTTCAAGACCATCCTGGCCAACATGGTGAAATCCTGTCTCTACTAAAAATGCAAAAATTAGCCGGGTGTCATGGCACCTGCCTGCAATCCCAGCTACTGGGGAGGCTGAGGCAGAAGAACCACTTGAACCCAGGAGGCAGAGGTTGCAGCAAGCCGAGATCACGCCACTGCACTCCAGCCTGGGCTACAAGAGTGAAACTCCGTCTCAAAAAAAAGAAAGAAAGAAAAAAAAGTCTGTTGCAACTTCTCCAAGATTTAGTTGTATTTCTGGTGGAAGGAACCTGCAAAATATCTAGCCTGTCACATGACTAGGAACAGTACAGTTTCACCTGCAACCCAGTACAATCATGCTCCTTCCCTCTGGCAAACTCTCTCTTCCCTTAGTTTCTGAGAAACCATTTTGTTCTGATCCTCTCTCCTCTCCCTAAGACACCTGTTTTTGCACTAACCTTGAAACTCTGGTGTTCCCAAGGTTCTTTCATTGGCCCTACTCTCTTCTCACTTAACACACTGTGGTCTGAAGTGCTTATCCATTAACTAGTAAACATATGCTTAGACAGATGACCTTTGAACAACACAGGTTTGAACTGCACGCATCCCACTTATATGTGTATTTTTCAATAAATAGATTTTCAAAATTTTAGATTTACAACAATTTGAAAAAACTCACAGATGAATCATGTAGTCTAAAAGTATTTAAAAAGTTGAGAAAATTAGGTATGTCATGAACGCATAAAAACTATGTAGACACTAGTCTATTTTCTCATTTACTACCATTAAATATACACAAATCTATTTTAAAAAGTTAACATCTATCAAAACTTATGCACACACTTAAAGACATATGTGCAGCCATCCAGTTGAGTAATGTAAACAATCATAAAAATTCAGTATTAAATCATAACTGCATAAAATTCACTACTGTACATACTGTACAATAATAATTTTGTAGCCATCTCCTACTGCTACTTCAGTGAGCTTAAAGCATTGTGAGTATCCACTCAAAACACCCTGTGATGCTAATTATCTCTATGTAAGCAGTTCATCTCTCCAGAAAATTGCATATGTCAGTAAAAAGTGATCTCCTGTGGTTCTCATATTTTTCAGGTTTAGTGCAATATTGTAAACCTTAAGTAAACACCATGGGACCCACACAAAGTGCCACTAGTGATGTTAAAAGTGCTCCAAAGAAGCAAAGAAAAGTCATGACATTATCGGCCGGGCGCGGTGGCTCACGCTTGTAATCCCAGCACTTTGGGAGGCCGAGGCGGGCGGATCACGAGGTCAGGAGATCAAGACCACGGTGAAACCCCGTCTCTACTAAAACTACAAAAAAATTAGCTGGGTGTGTTGGCGGGCTCCTGTAGTCCCACCTACTCGGAGAGGCTGAGGCAGGAGAATGGCGTGAACCCGGGAGGCAGAGCTTGCAGTGAGCCGAGATTGCGCCACTGCACTCCAGCCTGGGCGACAGAGCGAGACTCCTTCTCAAAAAAAAAAAAAAAAAAAAAAAAAGAAAAGTCATGACATTATCAAAAAAAAAAGTTGGACTGCTCGATATGAACCACAGATTGAGATGTCCAGCCACAGGTGCTCACCATTTCAGACAGTTCATTTTGCAAAAAGTGACATAAACTTATGGTATTGATAAATGCAGCACCACCAAGCCCAGCTAATTTTTTTTGTATTTTTGGTAGAGATGGGGCTTTGCCATGTTGCCCAGACTAGTTTCGAACTCCTGGGCTCAAGCAATCCACCTGCCTCGGCCTCCCAAAATGCCGGCATTACAGGCATGAGCTACCACACCTGGCCAACTGTGCTATTTCAAATACCAAAATACAGGCCGGGTGCAGTGGCTCATGCCTGTAATCCCAACACGTTGGGAGGCCAAGGTGGGAGGATCACTAGAACCCAGGAGTTCGAGACCAGCCTGGGCAACATAGTGAGATCCCCCACCGTCTCAAAAAAAGTAAAAGAAATAAATAAATAAAAATAAGAACCAAAATATAGTATTTTTCTTGGCATAATACAAAATCAGCTTTATTTATCTTTCTTACCTTAATGTCTTCTATCTAATCATACACCACACCCCTCTCACTTTCAATACAAACTCTACCCTACTTACCTACGATTTATTACTCAACTCAGGAAACTCCCCTAACTCATTCCCCTCTACCCTTGTCACCACCTACTTAAAAGATTGAGAATATGCACCCAAGGGGGAAAAAAGCCCTCCATAACAAAGGATTTCTCCTTGGGGAAAGAAAGAATTCAGATTTCCATTAGGGCATCTTAGCCAAGTTGGCCAAGAGAAAAATTAAAAGTTCAGCAATTTGGAACCACTCAACAGAGACAGTTCTGAAAGCACTACTCAGGGGAGTTAAACATGGCAAGATGATACTGAAGTCCAACCTAACCAGCTACATCACATATGACAACACTAAGGGTATCTCTAGCAAAAAGACCAAAGTCAAAGGACATGGCAAAGCCAGTAGGAGCTAATGATTTGTATTATGATAACCCATACTTAATATTTACATACTGGCCAGGTGCGGTGGCTCACGCTTGTAATCCCAGCACTTTGGGAGGCCGAGGCGGGCGGATCACGAGGTCAGGAGATCGAGACCACGGTGAAACCCCGTCTCTACTAAAAATACAAAAAATTAGCCGGGCGTGGTGGTGGGCGCCTGTAGTCCCAGCTACTCGGAGAGGCTGAGGCAGGAGAATGGCGTGAACCCGGGAGGCGGAGCTTGCAGTGAGCCGAGATCGCGCCACTGCACTCCAGCCTGGGCGACAGAGCGAGACCCCGTCTCAAAAAAAAAAAAAAAAAATTTACATATTTACAGTTTTGTAAATTTATATTTTTATTTGATATTCTAGAATGATAATACTTAAAATATTAAATATATTACCTACTTATTTTTTTATTTAAAGGCAGGATCTTGCTTTGCTGCCGAGGCTAGAGTGCAGTGGCACAATCATGGCTCACTGCAGACTTGACCTCCTGGGTTCAAGTAATTCTGTCTCAGCCTCCTGAGTACTTGGGGCTACAGGCATATGCCACCACGCCCGACTAATTTTTTTTTTTTGGCGGGGGTGGTGGGGAGTTAGATATGGACTCTTACTATGTATGTTGCCCCAGCTGATCTCAAACTCCCAGGCTCATGCAATCCTCCCACCTCAGCCTCCCAAAGTGCTGGGATTACAGGCATGAGCCACCGCACACCCAGCCACTTCACTGATTTAATTTCAATTTTATGAATTTCAAAAGCTTTGAATAAAACCCAAATGTTATATTAATACTAGTATTACAAAAAGTAATCTTGGCTCAGTGTTACAATCGCCATTTATTGTAGCTTTTATGTGTACATGTAATTACTTTTTTTTAAGAGATGGAGTCTTGCTATGTTGTCCAGGCTGGAGTGCAGTGGCTATTCATAGCCAGAATCACCATGCCTTATAGCCTTTAACTCCTGGGCTGAGTGATCTTTCTGCCTTAGTCTCCCAACTAGCTGGGACTTCACACGCCACCACCACACTCAGCTAGTTACCTTCTTTTAAATATATTCCCCTACCACAACTCTTTATGTCTTAAAAACCATGCCTTTTGGCTGGGTGCAGTGGCTCACGCCTGTAATCTCAGCACTTTGGGAGGCCGAGGCAGGTGGGTCACCTGAGGTCAGGAGTTCAAGACCAGCCTGGCCAACAGGGTGAAACCTGGTCTCTACTAAAAATACAAAAAAAAAAAATTAGCCAGGCATGGTGGCAGGCGCCTATAATCCCAACTACTTGGAGGCTGAGGCAGAAGAACTGCTTGAACCCAGGAGGCGGAGGTTGCAGTGAGCAGAGATCGTGCCACTGCACTCCAGCCTGGGCAACAAGAGCTCCATCCCTAATAATAATAATAATAATAATAATAATAATAATAATGCCTTTTATTCCTTCTCTTTGTCTTTTCCATTCTCACTTAGCTATGCATGTGTGCCTTCTGGTTATGACTCCTCTCTGATTTTTTCACACTTTTGCTTATATGTCAGATGTCTTCTTTCACCTGTTTCACATAGTTTTTGAAAAAATGTTTCCTCCAGGAAGCCTTTCTTACTGTACACAAATATAAATTGGTACTCCCTGCTCTGCAACTAGGATTTTCCCAGAAACTCTTATATTACCAATGTTTTCCCCAAGCATGTTCCAGGAAACAGTAGTCACATCAGATGGCTAAAAAAGAAAGGGATTCCATGGTCAAATAAGTTTGGAAAATGCTGAATATCCTACCTACCCCCTCCAGAAACTCATAGGTCTTTGTATTAAGGGTACTAAAGTACAGCAGCATGAAAGCAGGTTTAACTTTAATTTGGTAGTTCCTAAACTTTGACAGTGAAACCCTAAACTATCACCACTTTTTGGGAAATTCTGTTGTATAAAGTACAAATTTGTACTGTTATTTTTGTTCACTACTATAGTATGGTATATTTTCTCCGTATCTTATCACATTTGTCAGTTGATGCATATGTGCTACATATGGCAATCTGAGAAGCCTAAGAGGACAGAAGTGAATTCTTATCCTAGTTGATACTAAAAATAGTATGCATGTGTGGGATGTCCTACGAATGAATTTCAAAAGCTCTTCACTTTTCTATTATCAGGTTTTTTAAGTCTTCGTAAAGTGAAATTGTTTTATACCCCTTATTTCTGTTATTTATTTTTAAAAATCCAGTGACACCAAGAATACGGATGTCCTTTCAAAATCTCTTCTTTGGCCAGGCACGGTGGCTCATGCCTGTAATCCCAGCAAGCTGGGAGGCCGAGGCAGGTGGATCACCTGAGGTCAGGAGTTCAAGACCAGCCTGGCCAACACGGCAAAACCCCATCTGTACTAAAAATACAAAAATTAGCTGGGCGTGGTGGCGCGCCCATCTGTAATCCCAGCTACTCAGGAGGCTGAGGCAGGATAATCGCTTGAACCTGAGAGGTGGAGGTTGCAGTGAGCCAAGATCGTGCCACTGCACTCCAGCCTAGGCAACAGAGCAAGACTCTTGTCTCCAAAACAACAACAACAACAACAAAATATCTTCTTTGAGGCCAGGTCTCGTGGCTCACACCTGTAATCCTAGCACTTTGGGAGGTCAAGGCAAGAGGATAGCTTGAGTCCAGGAGTTCGAGACCAGCCTGGGCAACATAGCGAGACATCATCTCTACAAAAAATTTTAATAGTTAGCTGACCATGGTGGCCTGCACCCATAGTCCTAGCAACTCAGGAGAATGAGATGGGAAAGATTACCTGAGTCCAGCATGTCAAGGCTGCAGTGAGCCGTGGTCGCACCACTGCACCCCAGTCTGAGTGGGTGAGTGAGACTCTGTTTCAAAAAAATAAAAATAAAAAATCCCAGCCGGGCACAGTGGCTCACTCCTGTAATCCTGGCATTTTTGGGAGGCTGAGGTGGGCAGATTGCTTGAGCCTAGCAGTTGTGGACCAGCCTGGGCAATGTGGTGAAACCTTGTCTCATCTCTTACTCATTTATTTTTAAAAACTAGAAAGGTGTCTTGCTATGTTGACCAGGCTGGAGTTCAGTGGCTATTAACAGGCATGATCAGGGTGCACTGTGGCCTCAAACACCTGGCCTTAAGTGATCCTCCCATTTCAGCCTCCCAAGTAGCTGGAACTATAGGCAAGTACCACCGCACCCAACAAGATGCATTTTATATTAGCACAATAGCTATAGGCCAGGTGCAGTGGCTCACGCCTGTAATCCCAGCACTTTGGGTGACTGAGGCAGGCAGATCGCCTGAGGCGGGCAGATTGCCTGAGGTCAGGAGTTCAAGACCAACATGGCCAACATGGTGAAACCCTGTCTCTACTAAAAATACAAAAATTAGCTGGGCATGGTGATGGGCACCTGTAATCCCAGCTACTCAAGAGGATCACTTGAATCCGGGAGGCAGAGCCAAGATCGCCACTGCACTCCAGCCTGGGCGACAGAGCCAGACTCTGTCTCAAAACAAACAAACGAACAAACAAAAAAGCTATGAAAACATAAAAAATTCCTAAGTTCCCAATGAATTTCTAGAACTACAAGATGTTGCTATATGAATAGGTCCTTGAAATAATCAAAATAGGAAAACAGTTTCCAAATTATATGTTCTTTTGCTATTTGCTAATAGTAATAAGAAAAGGGCTCAAAAAAATCCATGTCCACCCCTTTAGATTATTAAACTTAACATTTCACATAGAGTATGCAGGATTAATCGGAAGAATTTAAAAAGCTTATGCAGACAGGCCTGCATAAAACATGTTATAATAACTGTATATCATAACTGCATTTTAAATGACAAGTTATCATTTGCTGAATTTTCTAAATGTCAGGTAGTTTGCCAAATACTTCATATGAAGCATCTTATTTTAATTCCACCAACAATCATATAAGGTGAGCTATACAATTATTATCCCTATTTAAAAGCTTTAAGAGGTTAGTAGCAACCATAATGTCTGAGATCAAAGCCCATGTTCTTTACCAACTAACCACCACACAACAGTACAATACAGTATGTCTCCCTACATACGTAAATCTAACAAAAAAATTGTGTCCTATGGCCAGGCGCGGTGGCTCACGTCTGTAATCACAGCACTTTGGGAGGCTGAGGCAGATGGATCACGAGGTCAGGAGATCGAGACCATCCTGGCTAACGGGGTGAAACCCCGTCTCTATTAAAAATACAAAAAATTAGCCAGGCGCGGTTGCGGGCACCTGTAGTCCCAGCTACTCGGGAGGCTGAGGCAGGAGAATGGCGTGAACCCAGGAGGCAGAGTTTGCAATGAGCCGAGATCACGCCACTGCACTCCAGCCTGGGCGACAGAGCAAGACCCCTTCTCAAAAAAATTAAAAAAAAAAAAAATTGTGTCCTCTTGCAGCAGTTCTCAATGTGTGGTCTGGGGTCACACTTAAGAAAGATTCATTGATGAAGCACTTTTACGTTTTTGGAGCCAGGGTCTTGCTGTTGTCCAGGCTGGAGTGCAGTGGCACAATCACAATTCAGTGTAGACTCAACCTCTTGAGGCTCAAGCAATCCTCCCACCTCGGCTCCTGAGTAGCCAGGGCTGCAGGTATGCGCCACCATGTCTACCTATTTTTTTTTTTTTTTTTTTGTAGAGATGGGGTTCTCACTATGTTGCCCAGGCTGGTCTCCAACTCCTGGACTCAAGCAATCTTTCCACCTTGGCCTACCATAGCACTGGGATTACAGGCATAAGCCAGCACACCCTGCCAATCAGAGCACTTTCTATGTTCCATGCCTTCTTCTAGGTGCTGAGGATGCAGTGGTGAACAAAACAAATAATCTGTTGTTAGCAGTTTACATTCTTCTTGGGGGTAAGGGGGGTCATGTGTGTCAATAAATAAGCAAATAAATGAATAAACAAGGCAGTATCTTATAATGAGAAAAGCTATAAAGAAAATAAAGGCCAGGCGTGGTGGTTCACACCTGTAATCCCAGCACTTTGGGAGGCCGAGGCGGGCAGATCACAAGGTCAAGAGATAGAGACCATCCTGGCCAACATGGTGAAACCCCATCTCTACTAAAAATACAAAAAAATTAGCTGGGAGTGGTAGCGAGTGCCTGTAATCCCAGCTACTCTGGAGGCTGAGGCAGGAGAATTGCTTGAACCCAGGAGGCGGAGGTTGCAGTGAGCCGAGAGCACGCCACTGCACTCCAGCCTGGCAACAGAGAGACTCTGTCCCAAAAAAAATAAAAATAAAATAAAATAGGGGCCGGGTGTGGTGGCTCATGCCTCAATCCCAGCACTTTGGGAGGCTGAGGCAGGTGGATCACCTGAGGTCAGAAGTTCAAGACCAGCCTGGCTAATAGCGAAACCTCATCTCTACTAGAAAAATACAAAAATTAGCTGGGCATGGTGGTGTATGCCTATAATCCCAGCTACTTCAGAGGCTGAGACAGAAGAACTGCTTGAACCCATGAGACAGGAGAATCGCTTGAACCCAGGAGGAAAAAAACAAAAAAAAATAGGGTAATGTGATAAGAGAATGATGGGCGGGGGAAAGAGGTGGGCTCTTAGACAACCACCATAAGGTCAACCTCCAAGGAGATGACACCTGAGCTGAGATCTGAAAGACAAGGACATCAAAGCAAATTTTTCAAATAGCTAAATTTATGTAGTTTGAAGGTTTATACTTTATTCTGAGAAAATGTCCTTCTAACACTTTTGGAATTAAAGTATAACCTCTTTAATAAAGTGATAGTTTATAAAATGGTAGGTAGTGATGCTATAAATGTAGTATATTTTTATGTCCATTTTTGGCAAAATAAAAAGCTAACAAACTTATGATCTCACAAATTAAAAATAAAAATTAACTGGTTGATAAAATAGAGCCTAGAGACCATCGGGCAATATGCAATGTTAAGATGAGAGACAATGGATATCTACATTGCAGAAAACTGACAAAGGTCATTCTGTATTTTGGTTTCAGGAACACTTTATGTTGGTAAAAATTACTGAGGACCTCAAAGAGTTTTGTTTATGTGGGTTATGGCTATGGCTATTTACTATATGAAATTAAACTTGGCTGGGTGCGTTGGCTCACACCTGTAATCCCAGTACTTAGGGAGGCCAAGGCGGGCGGATCACAAAGTCAAGAGATCGAGGCCATCCTGGCCACACATGGTGAAATCCCATCTCTACTAAAAATACAAAAATTTGCCGGGCGCAGTGGCTCACACCTTAATCCCAGTGCTTAGGGAGGCCGAGGCGGGCAGATCACCTGAGGTTGGGAGTTCGAGATCAGCCTGACCAACAGGGAGAAACCCCGTCTCTACTAAAAATACAAAATTAGCCAGGCATGGTGGCACATGCCTGTAATCCCAGCTACTCAGGAGGCTGAGGCAGGTGAATCGCTTGAACCTGGGAGGCGGAGGTTGCAGTGAGCCGAGATGGCGCCATTGCACTCCAGCCTGGGTAACAAAAGCAAAACTCCGTCTCAAAAAAACTACGTTAACAAAAATAAAATAAATAGAAATTAAATCTAAGAATTTAAAAACATCCATTAACTCATTAAAAACAATAAATCCATTACAATTAATAAATTATTTTTCTTTCTTTTTTTTTTTTTTTTGAGATGGAGTCTCGCTCTGTTGCCCAGGCTGGAGTGCAATGGCGTGATCTCGGCTCACTGCAACCTCCGACTCCCAGGTTCAAGCAATTCTCCTGCCTCAGCCTCCTGAGTAGCTGGGATTACAGGCGCATGCCACCATGACGGTCTCATTTTTGTATTTTTTTTTAGTAGACACAGGGTTTCACCATGTTGGCCAGGCTGGTCTTGAACTCCCTCACCTTGTGATCCGCCTGCTCGGGCCTCCCAAAGTACTGGGATTACAGGCGTGAGCCAACTCAGCTGGGCCTTTTTTTTTTTTTTTTTTTTAAACGAAGTCTTGCTCTGTTGCCCAGGCTGATGTGCAGTGGCACCATCTCGGCTCACTGCAACTTCCACCTCCGGGTCCAAGTGGATTATCCTGCCTCAGCCTCCCAAGTAGTTGGGATTACAGGCTCATGCCACCATGCCTGGCTAAGTTTTGTATTTTTAGTAAAGATGGGGTTTCTTCATTTTGGCCAGGTTGGTCTTGAACTCCTGACCTCAAGTGATCCACCCGCCTTGGCCTCTCAAGTTGCTGGGATTACAGGCAGTGAGCCACCCTGTCTAGCCAATAAATTATTTCCTAATTAAAAATAACTATATTTTGTAAAACAAAAATTTAGTGGGAGTAAACTGTTTTTCATTTTTGCAAATCTGCTTAATGGTCTGGCTTAAAACAAGAGAAGTGTGTTCTCCTACTTGCTTCTATATGAGAATGGACAGGTGCAAGGCTGTTTGGGAACTTTTATCCTGTACATACCACACTGGCCATGGAATACTATAAAATACCAATATACTCTGAAAGAAGCAGGAAGCCGTCTACCATAATGGTAAAGTGTAGGCCTTGGAGTCAAGACTGCTTAAGTTTGCAACCTGGCTCTATTGTTCATTAGTTGTGTACCTTGAACAAGTTATTTTAACCTCACTGAGCCCTCAAGTACTTAATTTATTATCATTTATAGGGTTTATTATTTTACCTGTCACCAGTATAATTTACATATACACCACTAATAGATTTACTCAGTAATAATATATTAACTAATGAATTGTTATATTAAATGAAATCACATAAGAACTCAGTAAATGTTATTTTCTTACTAAACTATTAGTGTTATGTTTGTAAAATTAACTACATTAATGACTGGAAATTTAAGAATATTATTAAGTAACAACAACATACTTGTAAGCAACTTGGGCTTTGAATCCACCATATTTCTTTTCTTTCTCCCACTTACCTTCACCTTCTGTTTATATAAAACAAAAAGAAAATTAAGCTTATGCTTAGCCACCCTGAAACCAGGCATGGTTTCCTTTTCCTACACTATAAATGTTCTGACAATTTCCCCAAAATAATCAATTTACTTCTCTGAGACTCAATTTATAAATTTTTAATAAATTTATAAATTCATCTGTTACACATTTATATTTTATAAATTCATATTTTTTATAAATTTACAAATTCATATTTTGCAGAGCTGACATCAAGATTATAGGTAATACACGTATGATAGCTAGTAAGGATCCTCAGTAAACAATAAGGATCTGGCAATCCAACCAAAGTGATACCTATTCTAAACTGTTAGAGCATATAGAACTCATATTATTATACTTCCCAGAACCAGTTATATTTGTTCATCTCCTATCTTACTTACTAAATGTTGTTTTTGTTTTTTTTTTCAGACGGAGTCTTGCTGTGTCACCCAGGCTAGAGTGCAGTGGTACGATCTCGGCTCACTGCCAGCTCTGTCTCCCAGGTTCACACCATCCTCCTGCCTCAGCCTCCCAAGTAGCTGGGACTATAGGCGCCCGCCACCACACCCAGCTAATTTTTTGTATTTTTAGTAGAGATGGGGTTTCACCGTTAGCCAGGATGGTCTCGATCTCCTGACCTCGTGATCCGTCCGCCTCGGCCTCCCAAAGTACTGGGATTACAGGCGTGAGCCACTGTGCCCAGCCATTTACTAAATGTTAAGTTCCTTATAATTCCATCTCTTTCAGCACCCAGTACAGGGGGTTACATAGAGAAAGTACTCAATATTTCCTTTTTTTTTTTCTTTTTTTTTTCTGGAGATAAAGTCTCGCTCTGTCACCAGGCTGGAGTGTAGTGGCACGATCTCGGCTCACTGCAACTGCCGCCTCCTGGGTTCAAGTGATTCTCCTGCCTCAGCTCCCAAGTAGCTGGAACTACAGGCACATACCACCACGCTCAGCTAATTTTTGTATTTTTAGTAGAGACAAGGTTTCACCATGTTGGCCAGGCTGGTCTCAAACTCCTGACCTCAGGTGATCTGCCCACCTTGGCCTCCCAAAGTGCTGGGATTACAGGCGTGAGCCACCGCGCCTGGCCAGCACTCAACATTTCTAAGTTCATTTTCTCATTCTGTATCTTTAGGCATAACATATTATAAGAGAATTTTAATCTTTCAAGTAATACTGCCTCCTAGACACAAAGATCATCATTTTAAAAGACTGTATCGGCCGGGCACGGTGGCTCACACCTGTAATCCCAGCACTTTGGGGGGCCAAGCCAGGCGGATCACGAGGTCAGGAGATCGAGACCATCCTGGCTAACAAGGTGAAACCCCGTCTCTACTAAAAATACAAAAAAATTAGCCGGGCGTGGTGGCAGGCGCCTGTAGTCCCAGCTACTCAGGAGGCTGAGGCGAGAGAATGGTGTGAACCCAGGAGGCGGAGCTTGCAGTGAGCCGAGATCGTGCCACTGCACTCCAGCCTGGGCAACAAACAGAGAAAGACTCCATCTCAAAAAAAAAAAAAAAAAAAAAAAAAAAAAGACTGTATCATGCTACACTCTAAAACTATGATGATGGCAAAGGAACACAAAAACAGCTCAGGATCCATTCTAGGTTTTTTAAAACAAAAAATGTTAAGTTATAATCCCAAACATTTAAAGATCCTTTTTTCCTTTCACAGTGCAACTTTTACTAAAGGGTAATAAAGAATCACTCTATCTCTCTGCTAATGGATTCCAGAGAACTAGAAAGTGCAAGTAAGTGAAATTAATTATAAGAGAAGGAAGTGAAGGAAGAGAGATGAGGGAGAGATCAACGCCTCATCAAACACTAGTAAAATTTAAACCCAGCAAACCAAACATTTTCATTTCTTTCATCAAAGAGCCTCTATTTCAATATTTCTCTAAAAACAAGAGAATAAGAATGAAGCATTTTTAAAAACTATCTTTATCTTAGCCAGAAAAGCTTCAATATTTCAAAGCGCAGATGGAATTGTTGCCTTTTCTCAAAAGGAATAACTAGGTTCTACTACTTTCTCCCTAAGACGTACATTCCTCCAGTGTTCTATAATTAATATCTGTGGGGGCAGTGGAATTTGAAATCACTACGAAACACAACTACTTTTTGTTTCCTTGACAAATAGATGAGAAAGTCAGCCAAGCTGGCTTGTAAATTGTTCTGTTCTTGGGTAATTTTTATTAGGGTCTCTGAGTTCCTTCAACAAATTAAACCTCATATATCCTTAATTCTCAGTTGAAATTTTAAAACAACTGATCGAAATCTCCCCTTTTGACTTTTAAAAGTACTGCTGTAAAACAATGAACACCTGGAAAAAGTGGGAGGAAAAAAGAGAACATAATGACAAAAGCCTAGGAGGAAGAAAGAATTTTGATGCAATTATTATTTATTACTTTATGAAAGGCAGGAAGCCAAATCATTGAGTAAAATCAATCCACCCAAGGAAGTTGATAACAACAAAAAAGAATAAAATCAGTAAGCCTCTACTCCCTAAAAAATTACCCACATACATACACTCATCCCTCCTCTACAGACAAAACTAACATTAAAGTAATTCTGGGGTGGCCTGTGTGAGCAAGTTTTAATATTAGTGTTTTTCCATTGCCATTGTAATTTTCCTTTCAAGATATCTCCATGCCACAGAACCATGTGAAGTTTGTCAGTAGTGTTTCACACTTTTAGTTATGGGAATGTTTATTTGCTACAAAATTTACCCTTTAGCTTACTATGGAATTTGGTATAGCAAAATTATGTTTTACATATTGCTTCAAACCCATCTAAGGCCATGGATGAAATCACCCTTCTGCTGTAAGAGAGAAGGCAGCTAAAAGGAAGAACGTAACAACTGCTTGTAAAGTCTCACAATACAGACAAAAAGGCTTAATATATACCATTACAATAATTATAGTTTATAATTAAGACAGTTCCATGTTTTGAAACATTGCCAGAAACCTGGAAAAATGCCACCTATAACTCTATGAACCTAGAGCAATGGAATGAAAAAAAAAAAAAAAGGTGACTTAGGCATCTAAAGGGGAGGGAGAGGATGGATAATAATGCAATTATAACAGAGCTCCTGCTCAATGAATACAGAAATGCCACTAAGCGTAAACCAAGAGTAAAAATATGCAAGAGATTTATTACTTCTTTGGGGGGCTGAGACAAAGTTTACCTTGAACCTCAAAAAGAACCTAAGCCAATAACACACTAGACTAAGTAGAAAGAGTCATCTAAAATACTAGAATGCCCCAACAGGCTTCTGGGAATAGAGGAATAAACAAACTTAAAAGTGCTTTTCCCATATTCTCATTCAACAATCAACAAAGACTTCTTTGACCAAATGTATGAGAGTTTTCCCCACACACACCAAGCAAGCAATTCTGCAATGAACACCAGCTAGGTGCCCTCCAATTCAATTCTGACACTGGAAGAGAGCATCAGATCCCACAGACTGAGTGCTCAGTCTCACAAGACTGCCTCCCACTTCCCATGCCAATCACAAATCTCAGGTTAACATTTGCTCTGCCCAACCACCATAAATCGGGGCTCACACAACCCCCTTCCTGGGTTCCATTAATTTGCCTGAGCAGCTCACAGAACTCAGGGAAACACGTTTACTGGTTGATTATAAAGGACATAACAAAGGACACCAATGAACACCAGATGAAGAGATGGAGGGGGCAAGGTAGGGCTAAGAGTGCAGAGCTTCCAGGTTCTCTCTGGGCATGCCAACCTCCAGGAACCTCCATATGTTCGGCTGTCTAGAAGCTTCCTGAAACCAGTCCTTTTGGATTTTTATGGAAGTTTCGTTATGAAGGCATAATTAATTAAACCACTGGCCACTGGTGTTCAATTTACCCCTTCAGCTCTTCTCCCTTCCCCAGAGGTTAGATGGTAGCGCGGAAAGTCACAACCTCTAGTCCTGCCTTATTCTTTCCAGTGACCAGCCCCCAACCTTAGGCTACCCAGGGGATGCCAACCGTCAGTCAACTCATTAGCATACAAAATGACACATCACTTTGAAGACCCAAGGATTTTTGAAGTAGTATGCCAGGAAATGGGATAGAGACCAAATAGAGATTTCATAATACCATAGCCTCTCTGGACTTCTTCTCTATCTGTACTTGCTGCTCTATCTTACTAGACTTACTTCCCTATCTACACTCTCTCTCTAGTTGATCTCTTCCAGCTTCCTGGCTCTAAAAACAATCCATATACTAGACACCCTATGGTGATTGCTGAACAACTCTATGAATATACCAAAACAATTGAATTGTACACTTTAAATGAGTATATTTTTTGTGAATTATATCTTTAAAAAGATTTCTTAAAATAGACATCCCAAACCTAACACATCCAAAACTAAACTTCTCATCTTCTTCCCAAAATCTGCTCCACTCACAGCCTTCCCCATATCAATAAATGTCAACTCTTATCTTTCTAGTTGCTCAAGCCAAAAAAAAAAAAAAAAAAGTCATTCTTGATTATTCTCCTCCTCTCACCCCACATTTAATCCATCTAGAAATCTGGCTGGACCTACTTTCAAAATAAATCTAGAATTAAATTACTTATCACTTCCACTGGCCATAACCTGGTCCAAGCCATCAATATTTTACACTGGATTACAATAGCCATTTAATTGGTATCCCCGTTCCAGCAGAAACCAGAATAACCTTTTAAAAACAAACGAGTGCCAGGCATGGTGGCTCACGCCTGTAATCCCAGCACTTTGGGAGGCTGAGGCGGGCGGATCACCTGAGGTCTGGAGTTCAAGACCAGCATGACCAATATGATGAAACCCTGTCTCTATTAAAAATACAAAAATTAGCTGGGCATGGTGGCATGTAATGCCAGCTACTCAGGAGGCTGAGACAGGAGAATCGCTTGAACCCGGGAGGCGGAGGTTGCAGTGAGCCGAGATGGCGCCATTGCACTCCAGCCTGAGCAACAAGAGCAAAACTCCGTCTCAAAAAAAAAAAAAAAAAAAAAATAAAAAAAATAAAAAAAAAAAAGAGTTCATCTCCTTCTGCTTAAATGGCTCATCATCTCACTCTGAATAAAAACCAAAGTCCTTACAATGCCTATAAAACCCTTGGTGAATCCCATTTCGCTCATCCCCAACACCACCCACCACAATCTCTTTGAACTCATCCACTAATTTTCATTTTAACAACTCCTTTCCAGTCACAGAAGCTTTCTTGCTGCTCCCTAAACTCACCAGGCACACTCTAACCTCAGGACTTTTGTTTTTTCTGTTCACTTAGTCTTGAACATGCCCACCTCATACCCTCATGTCTATATTGCTTAATATCATACCTCCCTACTCAAATGTCTCCTTCTCAGTGAGGCCTTCCCTTACTATTTAATGTAAGACTGCAAACCCCTCTGTTTCCCCCTTCCCTGCTTTCTATTTCTCTAGAGCATTTATCGCCTTCTATTAAATATTTTACTTATCTGTTTGCTGTCTGTCTCCCCTTACTAGAGTATATGCTGTCTTTGTGTGTGTGTTTGTGTGTGTGTGTGTTTCTTTTTTCAGATGGAGTCTCACTCTGTTGCCCAGGCTGGCATGATCATGGCTCACTGCAACCTCTGCCTCCCGGGTTGAAGCAATTCTCCTTCCTCAGCCTCCTGAGTAGCTGGGACCACAGGTGTGTGCCACCAAGCCCGGCTAAGTTTTAAGCTCTGTGAAGGCAAAAATTTTTGTTCATTTTGTTCTCCCGCTGTATCCCCTGTGCCTAAACAGTGCCTGGCACAGTAGGTGTTCGATAAATATTGAAAAAACTGAATGTAAACTAGGGATTTATAAACAAATTTCATCTTAGAACTCAAAGTTAGGGTCTGTATCTACCCACCTGTATTACTAATTTGTTTATGTATGATATGTGATTAAAAAGCTGTATGCCTATGGCAATACTGTTACACTCTACATGTCATCAGTCTAAATGAACCTCACATTTAGAAAGGTTTTTACCTAGATGATAGCTTCAATAATTATGTTCCATTTTTTTCCCTTTTTTTAATTAATCAAAAACATAAATAAATGCCTGTCTTAGTGATTTGAATCACTAAGAGATAGTTTTGCCACAGAGGGGAAAAAAACAAAAAAACACAAGAATTTAAAATCTTGATAGTCTAGTTAATCTATATAGTCTAAATCTTGAATAAATAAGCAAGCTATCAAAATTTTCTTGCACTGTAGAAAATATTTTATGAATAGGAAAGGCTGTGTAGGATGGTGGGTAAGAGTGTATACTGTAGATCAAGAATGCCTGGGTATGAATTCTGTCTCCATCTCCACCATCTATTAGCCCTGTAACCATGGGCAAGTTACTTAACCTCTTGGCACGGCCGGGCGCGGTGGCTCATGCCTGTAATCCCAGCACTTTGGGAGGCCAAGACGGGCGGATCACGAGGTCAGGAGATCAAGACCATCCTTGCGAACACGGTGAAACCCCGTCTCTACTAAAAATGCAAAAAATTAGCCAGCCTGTTGGTGGGCGCCTATAGTCCCGGCTACTCGGAAGTCTTAGGCAGGAGAATGGCGTCAACATGGGAGGCGGGGCTTGCAGTGAGCTGCGATCGTGCCACTGCACTCTAGCCTGGGCGACAGAGCGAGACTGCGTCTCAAAAAAAAACAAAAACAAAAACAAAAACAAAAAAACCTCTTTGTGCCTCTGTTTTCTAATCTGTAAAATGGAGATCATAATAATACCTAATTAAAAGAGTTGTGAGAACTGAATGAATTAATATGCGTAAAACGCTTAGTGCCTGGCATATAGTAAGCACTTAACAAAAGTTAGCTATAAAATTAATACCAGCTATAAAATTATTATGAGATCTAAGGATCTCGATATCCAAACTGAGAAACCATTGGCATACATTAACCATACTTTGTAAATTCTCTGCAAAAACAAATCCTGTATGAAGAGATTTTTTTCTAGTCCATGTTGCATTGAAATTTACTTCAAAGTACTAAGGGAGAGGAGGTAAAGTGAAGGAGATAGGTGAAAAAAGACTGTTACGTGACAACTACTGAAGTGGGGAGATCAGTAGAAAGGTGGTGTGTCATTACGCTTCTATTTTTATACATACTTAAAGTTTCTATGAAAAATAGCTAAGAAGAGTGCGGTAGCTCATGCCTGTAATCCCAGCACTTTGGGAAGCCAAAGAGGGTGGGCTGCTTGAGCTTAGGAGGTTGATACCAGACTGGCAAACATGGCAAAACCCCATCTCTACAAAAAAATACAAAAAATTGGCTGGGTGTGGTGTGTGTACCTGTAATCCCAACTACTTGGCAGGCTGAGGCAGGAGAATCACTTGAACCCAGGGGGCAGAGGTTGCAGTGAGTCAAGATCATGCCACTGCACTCCAGCCTGGGCAACAGAACAAGAATATGTCTCAAAAAAAAAAAAAAAAAAAAAAAGACAAAATGGATGTCATTAACACAATATTTTCCATTTTGTCCTACTAGTTCTTCAAAGCATATGCTAATTTACTACAGAGAGGCTAGTCCAATTCATCTCTCACAAACTGGGAATGTAATTTCCAGCACTGTGCCAAGGTGCCCAAAACAAAATTCTGAGGTAATTATTTTGAATACTCTGGATCTTAAAACTGTCTTTATCTGCATAACTATCATCATCATAAATAATAAATAACTTGAATGTTTTCTATGTGCTAGATGATTAAATACATGCATTATCTTCTTAAATCTAGCCAAAAACCCTGAGAGATCACAGGATTCCTCTACAAGTAGACAGAATTATCTCTACTTGTAAATTGTAGAATTTTCTTTTTTTTTTTTTTTTGAGTTTATTTATTTATTTTTTATACACAAAAACAATAAACATTTTCTAAGAATACATACAAACAAAAAGATGCGTATCAAACATATTAGGAAGGTTACACATGGGAAGTCGGGGAATAGAAATGGGGGGTGGGAGTTAAAATAAATGAGAGAGGGACTTTATGTGGATCAGTGATAACAACTCAATCCTCTATCTGACAAAGAAGAGGGAGAAGGAAGAGGAAGAAAAAGAAAGTGGGATAAAGGATCAGAAAGGGAGGAAAATAGAAAAAATTAGAGTATGACTCCAGGGTAGACCTGTTTTGTTGTCACTGAGTTGGTTGGTTGGTTTGTCTGTTGTATTTTTCATGTTTCGCCAAGTTGGCCAGACTGGTCTCGAACTCCTAGCCCGAAGCGATCAACCTGCCTCGCCCCCCAGAGTGCCGGGACCACAGGCGTGAGCCACCACGTCCAGCCCCCACATTGCTTCCAGCCTCCGTGGTAGACCTCCCAGACGGAGCGGCCGGGCAGAGGCGCTCCCCACTTCTTCCCAGACACGGGGCGGCCGGGCAGAGGCGCTCCTCACTTCCCAGATGGGGCGGCCGGGCAGAGGCGCTCCTCACTTCTTCCCAGACGATAGGTGGCCGGGCAGAGGCGCCCCTCACTTCCCAGAGATGGGTGGCCGGGCAGAGGCGCTCCTCACTTCCCAGACGATGGGTGGCCGGGCAGAGGCGCTCCTCACTTCCCAGATGGGGGCCGGGCAGAGGCGCTCCTCACTTCCCAGACGGGGCGGCCGGGCAGAGGCGCTCCTCACTTCCCAGACGATACGTGGCCGGGCAGAGGTGCTCCTCACTTCTTCCCAGACGGGGCGGCCGGGCAGAGGCGCTCCTCACTTCCCAGACGGGGCGGCCGGGCAGAGGTGCTCCTCGCTTCTTCCCAGACGGGGCGGCCGGGCAGAGGCGCTCCTCACTTCTTCCCGGACAGGGCGCCCGGCAGAGGCGCTCCTCACTTCTTCCCGGACGGGGCGACCGGACAGAGGCGCTCCTCACCTCCCAGACGATAGGTGGCCGGGCAGAGGCGCTCCTCACTTCCCAGACGATGGGTGGCCGGGCAGAGGCCCTCCTCACTTCCCAGACGGGGTGGCTGGGCAGAGGCGCTCCTCACTTCCCAGACGGCGGGTGGCCGGGCAGAGGCGCTCCTCACTTCCCAGACGATGGGTGGCCGGCAGAGGCGCTCCTCACTTCCCAGACGGGGTGGCCGGGCAGAGGCGCTCCTCACTTCCCAGACGGTGGGTGGCCGGGCAGAGGCGCTCCTCACCTCCCAGACGGTGGGTGGCCGGGAAGAGGCCCTCCTCGCTTCCCAGACGGGGCGGCCGGGCAGAGGCGCTCCTCACTTCCCAGACGGTGGGTGGCAGGGCAGAGGCGCTCCTCGCTTCCCAGACGGGGCGGCCGGGCAGAGGCACTCCTCCCTTCCCAGACGATGGGTGGCCGGGCAGAGGCACTCCTCACTTCCCAGACGATGGGTGGCCGGGCAGAGGCGCTCCTCACTTCCCAGAGGGGGCGGCTGGGCAGAGGCGCTCCTCACCTCCCAGACGATGGGTGGCCGGGCAGAGGCGCTCCTCACTTCCCAGACGATGGGTGGCCGGGCAGGGGCGCTCCTCACTTCCCAGACGGGGTGGCCGGGCGGAGGCGCTCCTCACCCCCCAGACGGTGGGTGGCCGGGCAGAGGCGCCCCTCACTTCCCAGACGGTGGGAAATTGTAGAATTTTCATCTACAGGTACAGAACTACTTATAGATGAAAAACTGAGGTTCACAGTTTAAGTATTTTGCAAAGTGTCATCCAGTATTAAGTGACCGGAGTTAACATGTTAACACAGGCCTAACTCTTTTATACTTTTCCATATTGATTCCCATTTTACATTAAAAATGGGAAAGAAGGTCTGGGCCTGGTGGTTCGTGCCTGTAATCCTACCACTTTGGGAGGCCAAGGCAGGCAGATAGCTTGAGCCCAAGAGTTCAGCCTGGGCAACATGGCAATACCTCGTCTCTACAAAAAACATAAAAGTTTGGCTGGGTGTGGTGGCTCACGCCTGTAATCCCAGCACTTTGGGAGGCTGAGGTGGGCGAATCACTTGAAGTCAGGAGTTTGAGACCAGCCTGGCCAACATGGAGAAACCCCATCTCTACTAAAAAATACAAAAATTAGTTGGGCGTGGTGGCATGTGCCTGTAATCCCAGCTACTCAGGAAGCTGAGGCATGAAAATCACTTGAGCCCGGGAGATGGAGGTTGCAGTGAGCCGAGATCCCACCACTGTACTCCAGCCTGGGTGACACAGTGAGACTCTGCATCAAAAAGAAAAAAAAAAAATCATAAAAATTAGCCAGGTGTGGTGGCATGCACCTGTAGTTCCAGCTACTCAGGAGGCTGAGGTGGCAGGATTGCTTGAGCCCAGGAGGTGGAGGTTGCAGTGAGTGGAGATCATGCCCTGCACTCCAGCCTGGGCAACAGAGCCAGACTCTGTCCCTCCCCCACCTCCCCACAGAAAAGAGAGAAAGAAGAACGAAGTATAGAAATGATAATCTGGGCAAACTGCGCATCAAGTCCACATACCTCCAACTACTGTACCTGTAATTTCTTTCACTAAATTATAAATGCTTCCTTCTGCTAAACAGAAATTAAAGCAATTCTGTTCCTTAAGTTCTTGATTAGCTATTTCACAACATTATGTTGGCAAATATTTACTGATTGCTAACTGTATGCCAGCACTATTCTAGTTGTTTGGGGACAGTGCAGCAAACAAGACAACCTTGTCATCTGGTGGAGGGAAGCCAGACAACAAACGTGTAACAAACAAGGTAATATCATATACTGAAAATAAGATGATATGACAGCAATTGAAGGCACTACTTGAAATAAAACGAGGCTGGGTGCAGTGGCTCACGCCTGTAATTCCAGCACTTCGGGAGGCTGAGGTGGGTAGATCAAGACCAGCCTGGCCAACATGGTGAAACCCTGTCTCTACTAAAAATACAAAAATTAGCCAGCTACCGGGTGCGGCAGCTCACACCTGTAATCCCAGCACTTTGGGAGGCTGAGAGGTAGGTGGATCACCTGAGGTCCAGAGTTCAAGACCAACCTGGCCAACATGGTGAAACCCTGCGTCTACTAAAAATACAAACATTAGCCAGGCATGGTGGCGCATGCCTGTAATTCCAGCTACTTGGGAGGCTGAGGCAGGAGAATCACTTGAACCCGGGAGGCAGAGGTTGCAGTGAGCTGAGATCGTGCCACTATACTCCAGCCTGGGTGACAAGAGTGAAACTCTGTCTCAAAAAAAAAAAAAAAAAATTACCTGGGCTTAGTGGTACACACCTGTAACCCCAGCTACTCAGGAGGCTGAGGCAAGAGAATCACTTCAACCTGGGAGGAAGAGGTTGCAGTGAGCTGAGATCATGCCACTACACTCCAGACTAGACGACAAAGCAAAGCTCCATCTCAAAAAAATTAAATTAAATTAAATTAAATAAAAAACAGATACATGTAATTTAAAAAATCTATTAAGACTCCGTATCAAAAAAAAACAAGAAATAAGGTGATCAAAGAAGGTCTTTCTGAAGAGGTAATATTTGAGTTTGATCTAAACAATGAGAAGGAGGCAGGATGTGAAGAAGCCCGAGGTAGGCAGAGCAGATGGTATAGGACTTACAGATCAATGTAAAAGAAATTAAGATCTTCAACTTGTTGCAATGGGATATCACTGCAGGGTTTTAAAGCAGATGAATGATATTTGTTTATGCTACAGAAAGATCACTTTAGAAAATGATGGTCTGAGGTCAGGAGTTCGAGACCACCCTGGCCAACATGGTGAAACCCTATCTCTACTAAAAATACAAAAATTAGCTGGATGTGGTGGTGTGTGCCTGTAATCCCAGCTACTTGGGAGGCTGAGGCAGGAGAATTGCCTGTACCCTGGAGGTGGAGGTTGCAGTGAGCTGAGATTGTGCCACTGCACTCCAGCCTGGGCGACAGAGTGAGACTCCGTCTCAAAAAAAAAAAAGAAAAGAAGGATAAAATAAAAATATCTCTGGAACATATCCTCAGGTAGCCTATTTCTCTAAATTATTTCCTTTTATATGAACAAAAGTCTCATTACACACTATGAAATAAAGGATAAAATAAAAATATCTCTGGAATCTAACAGTTACTTAAATTTATACTGAGGTCTAAATATAAATATAAATTACTAAATAATGGATGTCAGAAGAAAAAAGATAAGCAAAGTGGCATCAGGAAAATGGACAGAAAGGCTGGGAATGCCAAAGATAGCTACTTCACAGTTTTTCCTAAAGCTGACTTAGAAACCGAACTCAAAGTAAACTAAGTATAACTGTAAAGAAATAAGAACTTAAATGAAAACAAGGCCCATGCATAAACTGTTTTCATTGCGCCCCACACCATTCTGCTGAATATTTCTCTCAAAACGCTTTATTTACAATGAGACCAGTGAAGTTCACTAAATGTAAATACAAAACGACTAAAATTACCCTTAATCATTTTAGAAAGTTAAATTCCATTCCACTAGAAAAACAACATCAATGTATGATGTTGTTTTAGCCAAAAGCACTTAACAATATAAACTATACACAATGCACTTCAACTGACACACTGCCCTCCTGGAGCATTCATTTTTTCACTCTTAAGATATCAATAAAAGAAATAAACTCAGGCACAATAGCAACAACAGCTGAGGTAAAAAATTCTGGCTTCATTATATCTCATTATTGCTGACTAGAAAAAAAACTGTAATTGTCACTTGTGATCCCACACAGCAGAGATGGGACGGGGACCAACTTATTCTTGCAAATGATGTGACCATACAGTTAAAGCCCCAGAGCCCAAGGTGAGGAAATGTAAAATGCTTGCATAGTTTAGTAAAAATGTTTGAAAATAGGGTGGAGAATAGGTTCTCTCACTCACATTAGAACTGCTTGCAATATATCACTGGTGTACCAAGTACATTAAACATTATTTTACAAAGTTAATGATGAAGTCAAACCCTAACCCCACCATTTCACTGAATAACCTTAAGCAACTTAATTTCCGAGTCTTAGTTTCCTCGTTTGTAAATCAGTGATTAAAAAATCTACTTCTTAGACGATTTTAAGGTACAATGAGATGACTGGGCACATAGCAGATACTTAACATGTGAGTCTTCGATGACGACTGTTAGCATATTTGATGTTTTTGCACGTTATAATTTTACCTCTGGGCAAGAAAATAACTATTTGATCGGTTATTGGTAAACACAGGTAATTCTGTCTTGTATCTACTAATTTCTCTGCATTATTATTCAAAGAACCACAAAACATCCCTCCCAAAACTTTAAACACAAATAGTTTGAAGCATGGGGCCTATAATTTTGCAAGCTTTATCTCTCTGTTCTCGAAAAGGTAAACAAATCAAAACACTACAGGAGCAATGGCAGAAGTGGAATAAGGCAGAATAACTGGATGATGGGTCTCACTGGTGAAATGCCGCAGGCAGGAAGCAAAGAAAAATTCTAATAGATATATATGGAGTAAGAGTTAACCCTCTCTTCTCAGCAGGAAACAGTAACTTCTCCACACTTCCTCCTATAAGATTTGAAACCTTCTGCAAACAATCCATGCTTTAACAGAGCTCGTTTCTGCAGTAAAGCAGCAAAATGGAAAAATCTCCAGGATAAAGACAAAAAAAAAAAAATAATAACTGGAGAAAAAGGTACTACATATTCAAAAAGCACATTTCCTGTTGTGATTACCCATGAGATCAACTCAATTGTGTAAAAAGGTATTTCAGGTAATTAAAAAGTAACGGGGCCGGGCATGGGGGGCTCACGCCTGTAATCTCTGCACTTTGGGAGGCCGAGGCAGGTGGATCACCTGAGGTCGGGAGTTCGAGACCAGCCTGGCCAACATCATGAAACCCCGTCTCTACTAAAAATACAAATAATTAGCCGGACATGGTGGCGGGCGCCTGTAATCCTGGCTACTCGCAAGGCTGAGACAGAAGAATCGCTTGAACCCGGGAGGCGGAGGTTGCAGTTAGAGGAGATCGCGCCACTGCACTCCAGCCTGGGCGACAAGAGCAAAACTCCGTCTCAAAAAAAAAAAGTAACTGGACACGCTTTATATTTTAAGGTATTAACGATGATACTGACTACTGTATCGCAGTTGTTTCTGGTCAGGATCCAAGAAACCTGTATTTTATTGCTGCAAACACAGGTACAGGGAAAACCCGGTGGTGCCTCAGATCTATGTAGAGCTCATGCTGCTTCTTAACATTCATCCAGGTAAGACTCTCCTTACTACACATCACAAGTTTTAGACACATTCATCCAGACAAGGCACTCCTTATTAAACATCACTGGATTTACTACTGCTTAAAACCACAGCTTGCCTACCATCAGGAAAGCCAGAAATCATTAACACGTCAAGGCCTGTAAGAAATAAACAGACGCTACAATTTCCGCGAAGGTTCGGAAAAATCAATACACCTTACAAGGCTCTAAAATATTAAAAACAATATACGTAAATCTCTATGGATCTGGGCCCAACGGCCCAAGGTCACAACAATTCAAAGGCTAAAAAACCCAATAAATGAGTCTCCTGCAATTCAGGACAATCCTGGCTAGGAATGGAGTCTGGGTTTGGGACCACTGGCGTCAAACCTTTAATTGTTCTGAACAACCCCAACCAAATGCTGTGGCTCCGTGGGAAAACCCCAAGCGTTTCAGGCCACACTTCCTTCCATTTCCCCAGTCTTCCCTTCCCTAGTCACCCCCAACACTCACATCTCCGGAGCCACTTCATCCAATGGTAGACGATAGTACTGTGGTGTTTTTTGTTCTCTATACACCAAGACGACAAGCCTTGAATGGACTCCATGGTGTTGGTCACCGACTGGAATTTTCGATCCAACGAGGACTCCAGAGCCCCTGCCGAAGAGGCCGACGAGGAGGAGGCCTTACTGCTGCCTCCGCCGCCGCCGGCCGCCATCTTCCCGAGGTTTGCACAAGCGCTGCTGCTCCTCTGGCGGCGGCGGCGGCGGCGGCGGCGGCGGCGGGAGCGGGCAAAACAATCACTGCGAGTGCGTGAAAGCCGTAGGTGGGGAGGGAGGCTGGGGGGTGGGGATGGTGCACGCGCTGGGCTCTTCTGGAGGTACGGACGGCAACACCAGCTGCTGGGCACGCTGGCAGCTCCTACACGCTGCAAGGAGGGGCTGCGGGTCTCGGAGGTTTTATCAATATTGTTCAAGGGGTCGTGTTTAAACCAGTCAGTAATCACGGAAAAATTACGCAGAAAACAGGACCTGCAAAGCCTTTCAAAACGCCTGACGCCGAAACTAATCGTTTTATACTTTTCGGCTCTCAATGCTAAGGCCCTTCCCCGCCCCTGTTCCCACACTCCTGTGAGCCAGGTCGGGCGTTAATATCTTAAATGTAATACTACCCGACTGCCCCTTCAGTTCCAGAAATCTTTCTTTCCTTTAGACTCGCTAGCACAGAAAAGGTCCAAGGATACCTAGTCAGAATTTTTTTTTGCAACGCAATAGCAGCAAAGGGGCAGCAACAGTATCGCGCACGCGCCACTTGGCCCCACCCCTGCTTCCTTCTCAACCTTGAAAGCAGAGGGAGGCGTGATGGCGGGGCAACCTAACCAATCAGGAGTGGAGAACCACAAGCGCGCGCAGGAGCTCTGAAGCCCCCAGGGCCCAGGAGGCGCTACGATTATTTTTGCGCCTGCGCAGAAGATCAGCGTGTAGCGTGACAGAAGGAAAAACTGAGGGATGGTGAAGGAGCTGGTCTAACTAAGGTTAGCCCGGTGGTGGGGGGGTTCCACCGCCCCGCCCTTTGCTGCTTTTGGTCGCTCTCTTGGCTGTGTTGAGCTCACACAACAGAGACAGAAAATTCCCACCACTGAGACCACTGTTAGTCTTCGGCGGCTGCAGCCATCGCCCCTAACTCCTCGGGGCAGCAACGCGCGACAAAATGGCTGGCAGCCATCTTACAGCACCACAAAAGATGCGCATGCGCCAGATCCAGTGAGCCATTCACTACGCAGACTCCGAGACCAAACCGTATTTCTTGCTTCCCATGGAAGATAACATTCACAGCCGCTTGACCATTCAGGTTACAGGAAAAGGAAATAAATGAGGAAGTGAAAGGAAATTTTCCTCATAAAATTTTAAGAGGCGAAAAAAGAATGGCAAGATGTGACCTCATTTTCGCCAGCTATGATACAATCTTAAAATTGCATAACACGTTATAGTTTGCAAGAGTCTTACATAACTCTTATATGAACCTTATAGGAACCATTTTATCGCATGTATCTATGTAAATCCTCTGAGCTAATTTAAAGGCTTCTGTGTTCCCACTAAACATATACAATTTTATTTTAATTCTTTTGACGTCTCCTCACTGCGGCCATGCCTCTTGAGGCAGGGAACCTGTTTTGTCAAGTTCATGTCCACTATTCATTAATTCAACGAGTTGTTGAACCTCTTGTGCCAAGTACTGTTTTAGATGATGGGGAGCAAAACAGACAAAAATCCCTTCCCTCCGGGATTTAGTGGCAGGACACCACAAACAAGTACATTTCAGACAGTATTAAATCCTGTAAAAAGGTGAAGCAGGGTAAGGGAGAAAGGGGTGTGTGTGTGCGCGCGCGCGTGTGTACGTGTGCACGGCACGCACGCGCCAGTATAAGAATGCTGGTATGGTGAACCAGGAAGTCTTCTAGAAGGAAATAACTCGATCTGAACATTGAGAAAAAAGCAACCAAGTAGATATGCGAGACAGGGAGCGGAACATGCTGGCATTAGGAACAGCAAGTACAAAGGCTCTAAAACACAGTCTCGCTCTGTCCCTGCCAAGTCTAGAGTGCAGTGGCACTATCATAGCGCACAGCAGCCTCAATCCCCCAGACTCGTGATTCTCCTGCCTCAGCAGCACAAGTAGCTGGGACTACAGGCCTGCATCACCACACCTAGCTAAAAAACAAAACAAAACAACAAAAACATTTTTTTGAGAGGGGGAGTCTCCCTATGTTGCCCAGGCTGGTCTCAAACTCCTGGCCTCAAGCAGTCCTCCTGCTTTCAGCCGCCCGAAGTGCTGGGATTATAAGCTTGAGCCACCATGCCTGGTCCTGACCCCACTTTTTTTTCTTTTTTCTGTAACTCTAGCCAAAGACCCACTTTTTTATAGACTATTTTTAGAGCAGTTTTAGATTCACAGCAATTGTGTGGAAAGCACAAGGAATCCCATATACCTCCTGCCCCCACACATGAATACCCTCCCCCATTATCAATGTCACGCACCAGAACGATACATCTGTTACAAATGACAAACCTACACTGACACATTATCACCCAAAGCCCATAGTTTACATTAGGGTTCGCTCTTGGTGTTATTCCTTGAGTTTGGACAAATGTATAATGGCATGTATCCACCATTACAGTATCATACAGAGCAGTATCACTGCTCTAAAAACCTCTGTATTCCACCTATTCATCCTTCCCTCCCCCTTATTCCCCTGGCGACTACTAATCTCTTTACTGTCTTCATAGTTTTGCCTTTTCCCGAATGTCATATACGTGAAATCATTCAGTATGTAGCCTTTTCAGACTGGCTTTTTTTTTTTTTTTTGAGGAGTCTCGCTCTTTCACCCAGGCTGGAGTGCAGTGGCGCGATCTCGGCTCACTGCAGGCTCCGCCCCCCGGGTTTCACGCCATTCTCCTGCCTCAGCCTCCCAAGTAGCTGGGACCACAGGCGCCCGCCACCTCGCCCAGCTAATTTTTTGTATTTTTAGTAGAGACGGGGTTTCACTGTGTTAGCCAGGATGGTCTCGATCTCCTGACCTCGTGATCCGCCCGTCTCGGCCTCCCAAAGTGCTGGGATTACGGGCGTGAGCCACCGCGCCCGGCCAGCCTGGCTTTTTTCACTTAATAATATGCATTTCAGGCGGGGCACGGTGGCTCATGCCTGTAATCCCAGTACTTTGGGAGGCCGAGGCGGGCAGATCACGAGGTCAGGAGTTCGAGACCAGCTTGGCCAACGTAGTGAAACCCCCGTCTCTATTAAAAATACAAAAATTAGCCGTGCATGGTGGCACATGCCTGTAGTCCCAGCTACTCCGGAGGGTGAGGAAGGAGAATCACTTGAACCTGGGAGGCGGAGGTTGCAGTGAGCTGTGATCAGGCCACTGCACTCCAGCCTGGGCAACAGAGCGAGATTCCACCTCAAAAAAAAAAAAAATGCATTTCAGTTCCTTCGATGTCTTTTCATGGCTTGATAGCTCATTTCATTTTAGTGCTGAATAATATTTCACTGTCCAGATGTGCCAGTTTTATTTATTCATTCCCCTTTAGGACATCTTGGCTGCTTCCACATTTTTGCAATTATGAATAAAGCTGTTATAAAGATCTCTGTACAGCTTTTGGGGTGAATATATTTTCAACTCCTTGGGTAAATACGAAGGAGCACAATTGTTAGATCATATGGTAAGAATATGTTTACTTTTGTAAGAAATCATCAACCTAAGGCCGGGCGCGGTGGCTCATGCCTGTAATCCCAGCACTTTCGGAGGCCGAGGCTGGTGCATCACCCGAGGTCAAGAGTTAGAAACCCGCCAGCCTGGGCCGGGCGCGGTGGCTCATGCCTGTAATCCCAGCACTTTCGGAGGCCGAGGCCGGTGCATCACCCGAGGTCGAGTTAGAAACCCGCCAGCCTGGGCCGGGCGCGGTGGCTCACGCTTGTAATCCCAGCACTTTGGGAGGCCGAGGCGGGCGAATCACGAGGTCAGGAGATCGAGACCACGGTGAAACCCCGTCTCTACTAAAAATACAAAAAATTAGCCGGGCGTGGTGGCGGGTGCCTGTAGTCCAAGCTACTCGGAGAGGCTGAGGCAGGAGAATGGCGTGAACCCGGGAGGCGGAGCTTACAGTGAGCCGAGATAGCGCCACTGCACTCCCGCCTGGGCGGCAGAGCGAGACTCCGTCTCAAAAAAAAAAAAAAAAAAAAAAAAAAAAGAAACCCGCCAGCCTGACCAATATGGTGAAACCCCATCTCTACTAAAAATACAGGGCCAGGCGCGGTGGCTCACACCTGTAATCCCAGCACTTTGGGAGGCCAAGCAGGGTGGATCACAAGGTCAGGAATTCAACACCAGCCTGACCAATATGGTGAAACCCCCTCTCTACTAAGATTACAAAAAATTAGCCGGGCACAGTGGCACATGCCTGTAATCCCAGCTACTCAGGAGGCTGAGGCAGGAGAATTGCTTGAACCTGGGCAGCAGAGGTTGCAGTGACCCGAGGTCGCGCCACTGCACTCCACCCTGGGTGACAGAGTGAGACTTTGTCTCAAAATAAATACATACGTACATAAAATAAAATAAAACGAAATTAGCTGGACATGGTGGCAGGCGCCTGTAATCCCAGCTACTTGGGAGGCTGAGGCAGGAGAATAGCTTGAACCTGGGAGGCAGATGTTGCAGTGAGCCAAGATCACGCCATTGCACTACCGCCTGGGCAACAAGACTGAAACTCCCTCTCAAAAAAAAAAAAAAAAAAAAAAGAAAGCGGCCGGGCGCGGTGGCTCATGCCTGTAATCCAGCACTTTGGGAAGCCGAGATGGGCAGATCACCTAAGGTCATGAGTTTGAGGCCAACCTAACCAACATGGAGAAACCCCGTCTCTACTAAAAATACTAAATTAGCTAGGCATGTTAGCGCATGCCTGTAACCCCAGCTACTTAAAAAAAAAGAAACATCAACCTGTCTACCAAACTGGATTTACCATTTTGCATTTCCATCAGTTCTACATCCTCACCAGCATTTAATACTGTTAATCTTTTGGATTTTGGCCACTCTAATAGGTGTGTAGCAGTATCTAATTGTTGTTTTAACTTGCATTTCCCTAATGACATATGATGTGGAGCATTTTCTTATTTTTTTGAGACGGAGTTTTGCTCTTGTTGCCCAGGCTGGAGTGCAATGGCACGATCTTGGCTCACTGCAACCTCCACCTCCCAGGTTCAAGCAATTCTCCTGCCTCAGCCTCCCAAGTAGCTGGGATTACAGGCATGCACCACCATGCCTGGCTAATTTTGTATTTTTAGTAGAGACAGGGTTTCTCCATGTTGGTCAGGCTGGTCTTGAACGCCCTACCTCAGGTAATGTGCTGGCCTTGGCTTCCCAAAGTGCTGGGATTACAGGTGTGAGCCACTGCACCCGGCCTGATGTGGAGCATCTTTTCATGTGTTTATTTGCCATCTCTGTATCTTTTTTTGATGATGTGTCCGTTAAGGTCTTCGGCCCACATTTTTTTTTTTTTTTTTGAAACCGAGTCTCACTGTCACCCACGCTGGAGTGCAGTGGCGCCATCTCGGCTCACTGCAAGCTCTGCCTCCTGGGTTCGTGCCATTCCCCTGCCTCAGCCTCCTGCGTAGCTGGGACTACAGGCGCCTGCCACCACGCCTGGTTAATGTTTTGTATTTTTAGTAGAGATGGGGTTTCACCATTAGCCAGGATGGTCTCGATCTCCTAACCTCGTGATCCGCCTGCCTCAGCCTCCCAAAGTGCTGGGATTACAGGCATCAGCCACGGCGACAGGCCCTTTTTTTTTTTTTTTTTTTTTTTTTAAATGGAGTCTGTCTGTTGACCAGGCTGGAGTGCAGTGGCAGGATCTCAGGTCACTGCAACCTCAACCTCCTGGGTTCAAACAGTTCTCCTGCCTCAGCATCTCCGGTAGCTGGGATTACAGACATATGCCACCATGCCCGGCTAATTTTTGTATTTTTAGTAGGGACAGGGTTTCGCCATGTTGGCCAGGCTGGTCTGGAACTCCTGACCTCATGTGATCCGCCCACCTTGACCTCCCAAAGTGCTGGGATTACAGGTGTGAGCCACCGCGCCAGCCCCACTTTTTAATTGAGTTGTTCATTTTCTTAGTGTTGAGTTTTAGGAGTTCTTTGTATATTTTGGATAAGTCCTTTATCAGATACATCTTTTGCAAATATTTTCTTCCAGTATGAGGCTTTTTTTTTTTTTTTTTGGTGATGGAGTCTCGCCCTGTCGCCCAGGCTGAAGTGCAGTAGTGTGATCTCAGCTCACTGCAACCTCTGCCTCCTGAGTTCGAGCAATTCTCATGCCTCAGTCTCCTGAGTAGCTGGGATTACAAGCGCCCACTATGATGCCCGGCTAATTTTTTGTATTTTTGGAAGAGACAGGGTTTCACCATATGGGCCAGGCTGGTCTCGAACTCCTGACTTCAAGTGATCCGCCTGCCTAAGCCTCCCGAAGTGTGGGAATACAGGCGTAAGCCACCACACCCAGCCCTTCTTTTCATTTTCTTGACAGTGTCTTTTGCACAGCAGAATTTTTCATTTTAATTAAGTCCAGTTTATAATTTTTTCTTTCATAGATCATGCCTTTGGTGTTGTTTCTAAAAAAATCAAGGCTGGCTGGGCACGGTGGCTCACGCCTGTAATCCCAGCACTTTGGGAGGCCAAGGCAGGCGGATCAGGAGGTCAGGAGTTCGAGACCAGCCTGGACAACTAAGTGAAACCCCGTCTCTACTAAAAATACAAAAAATTAGCTGGGTGTGGTGACACACACCTGTAGTCCCAGCTACTCGAGAGGCTGAGGCCAGAGAATTGCTTGAACCTGGGAGGCAGAGGTTGCAGTGAGCAGAGGCAACACCATTGCACTCCAGCCTAGGTGACAGAGTGAGACTCCATCTCAAAAAAAAAAAAAAAAGTCAAGGCCAACCCCAAGGTCAGCTACATTTTCTGTTATCTACTAGGTGCTTTACAGCTTTGCATTTTACATTTAGGTCTGTTACCTATTTAAAGTTAATTTGTGTCTAGATTTACTTTTTTCCATGTGAATGTCCAGTTGTTCCAACACCAATTTTTAAAAAAGATTATCTCTCCTCTATTATATTGCTTTTGCTCCGTTGTCAAAGAGCAGTTGCTATATTTATGTGAGTCTATCTCTGGGATCTCTATTCTGTTCCACTGATCTATTCTTTCACCAATACCATACTACCAGCTGGGCATGGTGGCTCACGCCTGTAATCCCAGCACTTTGGAGGCCAAGGCTGGTGGACCACCTGAGGTTGGGAGTTCAAGACCAGCATGACCAACATGGTGAAACCTCATCTCTACTAAAAATATAAAATGAGCTGGGCATGGTGGCACATGCCTGTAATCTCAGCTACCTGGGAGGCTGAGGCAGGAGAATCACTTGAACCCGGGAGGCAGAGTTTGCAGTGAGCTAAGATTGCACCATTGCACTCGAGCCTGGGCAACAAGAGTGAAACTCCGTCTCAAAAAAAAAAAAAAAAAAAAAAAAAGCCAGCCACGGTGGTTCTTGCCTGTAATCCCAGTACTTTGGGAGGCCAAGGCGGGTGGATCACCTGAGGTCAGAAGTTCAAGACCAGCCTGGCCAATGTGGTGAAACCCCATCTCTACTAAAAATATGCAAAAATTAGCTGGGCATGGTGGCAGGCGCCTGTAATCCTCGCTACTCAGGAGGCTGAGGTAGGAGAACTGCTTGAGCCCAGGAGACGGAGGTTGCAGTGAGCTGAGATTGCACCACTGCACTCCAGCCTGGGCAATAGAGCGAGACTCCGTCTCAAAACAACAACAACAACATCAACAAAAATACCACCTTCATTACTGTCGCTTTACAGTAATTCTCAAAGTTGGGTAATAGAGTCCTTTGACACTCTATTGGATTTTTTTTTTTTTTTTCCTTGAGACAGGGTCTCACTTTGTCACCCAGGCTGAAGTGCAATGGTACTTCCCAGGCCCAAGTGATCCTCCCAGCCTCCAGGTAGCTGGAACCACAGGCACGTGCCACCATGCCCGGCTAATTTTATTTTTAAATTTTTTGTAGACCGGGTGCAGTGACTCATCACTGTAATCCCAGCACTTTGGGAGGCCAAGACAAGAAGATACCTTGAGCTCTGGAGTTGGAAACCAGCCTGGGCAACAAAGCGATACCTCGTCTCTACGAAAAAATTTAAAAACTAGCCAGGTGTGGTGGCATGTGCCTGTAGACTCAGCTACTCAGGAGGCTGAGAGGTGGGAGGATTGCTTGAGCCTGGGACGTCCAGGCAGCAGTGAGCTGAGATCATGCCACACCACTCCAACCTGGGCAACAAAGCGAGACCTTGTCTCAAAAAAAAAAAAAAGTTGCAGAGATGGGATCTCCTTATGTTGTCCAGGCTGGTCTCAATGATCTTCCAGCCTCGGTATCCCAAGGTGCTGAGATTACAGGCATGAGCCACCACACTCAACCAGAACTGACATCTTTACAATACTGTCTTCCTACCATGAATGTGAAATACCATTGCTTTATTTAGTTTTTTTTTAATTAGAGTTTTGTAGTTTTCTTCATATAGATCTTACACATATTTGGATTTATCCCTAAGTATTCCACTTCCTTTTGGTGGTAATGTAAATGGAATTGATTTTAATTTCAAATTCTACTTGTTCATTACTCGTATACAGGAGAGCAACTGATATTTGTATTGTTACCTTATATCCTGTAACCTTACTATAATCATTTATTCCAGCCAAAGGGTTTCTAAAACTCTTTCCAATGAAAATAAAAAAGAAAGAAAAAAATAGCTCTTTCCAAAACTAATAACTGCCGTTAACTAAAGGTATTCAAAAAGGACTGGAAATAGATGAAATTACCAAAATTCACAAAGTTTTTTTTTTTTTTTTTTGAGACAGAGTCTTGCCCTGTTGCCCAGGCTGGAGTGCAGTGGCATGATCTTGCTCACTGCAACCTCCGCCTCCTGGGTTCAAGTGATTCTCCTGCCCCAGCCTCCCGAGTAGCTGGGATTACAGGCGCGTGCCTCCATGCCCAGCTAATTTTTGTATTTTTAGTAGAGACGGGGTTTCACCATGTTGGTCAGGCTGGTCTCGAACTTCTGACCTCATGATCCGCCCACCTCGGCCTCCCAAAGTGCTGAGATTACAGGCATGAGCCACCGCGCCCGGCTCACAAAGTATTTTAAGTGATAACAGCATCCCCAGGTAAGAACTATCCTGAGGATAACATTCATTTGAAAGAACATTTATGTCCCTACCTCTTTATTGTGCAAATGAGGCAATATACACTTAGTGGCTGAGTTTGGTCTGTACTCAAACGAATCTGGGTTTAAATTAAGCTCTACAACTTACTAAGTCATAACCTTGGGCAAATTATTTACTCTAAGCCTCAGATTCCTCACCTCTAAAATGCATATCTCTTATAAGTTTGTAAGGAGAAATAAGGAGGTAATGCTTGAGAAAATTTAAGAACAATTAACACCTGGAGGCACAGAGAGACGCATGATATACTCAAGACAAGTTTGAGTCTCATTATGGGTACATTATAATAAACTATAGCATATTGTAATATAAATATTTCTTTTAGATCTTATGCAATCAATTCATTTTTGAAGTAGTGTATAAATTATTTACACATATACTAGTAACAAATCCTTTAACAGAACAAAAACACTCATTTTTATGACAATGAATTTTTCCCCTGCATTTGCTTAAATCAGGAAATACTAAAATAGCTAGTTCAATTATCTAGCTCCCAAGTTTCACAGATATAATTACTAGTAAGCACTCAAAATCTTCATTGCTGTGTCCTGGTAAGCTAGAGTTATTTCAAAGATTTCATCCTGTACCACCCTTCAGATGATGAACCTCACTCATCTGGGTTAGTTTGCTTTTCTCTTTTTTTTTTTTTTTTTTTTTGAGATGGAATTTTGCTCTTGTTGCCCCCAGGCTGGAGTGTAGTGGTGCAATCGTGGCTCAGGGCAACCTCCGCCTCCTGGGTTCAAGCAATTCTCCTGCCTCAGTCTCCCAAGTAGCTGGGATTACAGGCATGCACCACCACGCTCGGCTAGTTTTGTATTTATAGTGGAGACGGGGTTTCTCCATGTTGGTCAGGCTGGTCTCAAACTCCCGATCTCAGGTGATCCACCCACCTCAGCCTCCCAAAGTGCTGGGATTATAGGCATGAGCCACTGCACCCAGCCGTGCTTATCTCTTTTTTTGACTTTTTTTTTGAGACAGAGACTGGCTCTGTCATCAGGCTGGAGTGCAGTGGCGTGATCTTGGCTCACTGCAACCTCCGCTTCCCAGGTTCAAGTGATTCTCCTGCCTTAGCCTCCCAAGTAGCTAGGACTACAGGCGTGCGCCACAACACCAGCTAATTTTTGTATTTTTACTAGAGATGGGGTTTCACCATGTTGGCCAGGATGGTCTCAATCTCTTGACCTCGTGATCCGCCTGCCTCGGCCTCGCAAAGTGCTGGGATTAGAGGCGTGAGCCACCACTCCCGGCCTTTTTTTTTTTTTTTTTTTTTGAGAAGGAGCTTTGCTCTCGTTGCCCAGGCTGGAGTGCAGTGACGTGATCTTGACTCACTGCAACCTCTGCCTCCTGGGTTCAAGCAATTCTCCTGCCTCAGCCTCCTGAGTAGCTGGGATTACAGGTACCCACCACCACACCCAGCTAATTTTTTGTATCTTTAGTAGAGATGGGGTTTCGCCATGTTGGGCAGGCTGGTCTGGAATTCCTGACCTCAGATGATTTGCCTGCCTCGACCTCCCAAAGTGCTGGGATTACAGGCATGAGCCACCAAGCTCAGCTTGCTTATCTCTAAAAAAGAATCCTTTGAGCTGGAGCTTAAAAAAATTAAAATCGGGCCGGGCACGGTGGCTCACACCTGTAATCCCAGCACTCTGGGAGGCCGAGGTGGGCAGATCACGAGGTCAGGAGATCGAGACCAGCCTGGCCAATATGGTGAAACCCCGTCTCTACTAAAAAATACAAAAATTAGCCGAGTGTGGTGGCGTGCGCCTGTAGTCCCAGCTACTTGGGTGGCTGAGGCAGGAGAATCGCTGGAACCTGGGAGGTGGAGGTTGCAGTGAGCCGAGATCGCGCCGCTGCACTCCAGCCTGGGCGACAGAGCGAGACTCGGTCTAAAAAGAAAAAAAAATTAAAATTAAGAAGGAGAGAAGTTGCACTAGTTTTTCCTCAAAGCCCTGTGTGGTCCCCTATCTCTTCCCACCTCCTTGATGGTAGTGCTCCCCTAATACTACCTCAAAGTTGGAACTCTGACCAGGACCTGAAATACAGATTTTTTTTTTAAAGGGGGTTAATTTTATAACACAGAATGTTTTAACTTCTTGTCAAACATCCATTCTCCAATACCAATACATAGCATGCTCCACCTAGCAAGAAGGTATGGGAGCTCTATTGACTTGTTTGATCCATTCCCAACACAGGCAATATGAAACGGAAGGATAGGTATGGTAAAAATTTTGGACTTCAAATACTCCTAAAATCAAACCAGAAACATTAAATGCTGAAATAAAACCACCCACATGTAGTCGGATTCAGAGATAGAAAAAAAAAAACTACACAATTTCTATTAGAAGCAGATTTTTAAACTAGTAAAAGAGACAAAATGGGCTAAATTCTTAAATCCTATTCCACTTTACAAACTGACCCATAGCATCCTCATTGGACTTTCCCTGTGTCCATTTCACCCACAAAACACATTCCCACATATGCATCCCCTAGAGGAATTGATTTCCTGGAAAGACTACTTAGCCAAGTCCTGAGGTAGTCTGTCTAACCTGGTGATTCTCTTGGTTAAGGGATGGATACTCATTTGTCCCTTCTTCCTCCCTTACCACTTTACACATCTCCCTGCTTCATTCTGCTCCAGGAAAACAGTATTTATCATTCTAGCTCCAGGATGAAATCAGACATTTCTGATAGACTTCAAAAATACACATCCATCTATCCATCCATCCATTCATCCATTTATATATATAAATAAATGTCAATGACAAAAAATGTTTTTTTCTACAGCAATTGCTAAAAGTCTGGAAAAAAGATCACCTGGAGACCCAAACTCTAATACTTATGAATGTGTGAAAAATATCACACCAAGTTTAAAAATAACTCTTTAATCATATGCACATAAGGGGAATAAAGGGCAACACCAGGCTGACTCGGGAGGAGAGCAAGATATTCTCCCTTTGTCCCAATGTCTGCTTGGCACAGTTCTGAGATCACACAAACAAGTGGGAGTGGGTTGGGAAATAGAATAAGTGAGAGGACTGAAGAGACAAAGGCAAGGAGGGAGAGGCAAGGGCTTGCAGTAGTCTCAATCAGTGGACTCTAACACAGATTCACTCAGCGCAAGGTCCCAGTAGTGTTCAGCCCCATGCTTTTTGAAATGCTCACGAGCCATGTTTTCTGTAGGACACTGTTTAAACTTCATCTCTCCAAAGCTCCGGTCTTTGGCTGTACCCTAGAAAAGAGATATATAATAAAAACACTTCAATTTATTATTTAAATCAGATATAATATTCTTTTATAAGAAGACCTAGTAACATTTGTGAGACATGTGCCAAGCTGAACGTGATTTTATGGTTAAAAAAAATTTTGACCTCCATTTCCTTGGATATTTGGGTTTTTTTGAGATGGAGTCTCGCTCTGTCGCCCAGGCTGGAGTGCAGTTGCATGATCTCAGCTCACTGCAAGCTCCGCCTCCCGGGTTCATGCCATTCTCCTGCCTCAGCCTCTGGAGTAGCTGGGACTACAGGTGCCCGCTACCACGCCCGGCTGATTTTTTCTATTTTTAGTAGAGACGGGGTTTCACCGCGTTAGCCAGGATGGTCTCGATCTCCTGACCTCGTGATCCTCCCACCTTGGCCTCCCAAAGTGCTGGGATTATAGGCGTGAGCCACTGCGCCCAGCCTCCTTGGATATTTGTGCGAGTTTTTACGAATTCATATGCAAAAGGCTTTTAGTTTTTTGAAATGAGGATGAGGAATTATTTGCTCTGGTGCCTGGGTGGAACAGCAAGTCAGGAAGAACTATGGAAGGTGGAATGAGATAAACTTATCTCCTACCAGGCCTTAAGGGCTAAATTTGGGCCTTCAACAAGGCCCAAGAAACTATTTATACAAGCAGGAGGCTTTGGGGCCCAGCAACAAAGAACAACTGGGGGCGGGGAACAGAAGAGCAGGTACCAGCTGAGAATTACAACAGAAAAAGACAGTACTGGGCAGAATGGCATTCTTGCCAAAGTTACCAGCAGCAGTGGCAGTCACAAAGCAATACCTCAAGAGGCTTTCAGGGAGTAGACTCCAATAAGGAGGCTGGAGCAGAACTTGGCTTATTTCTGAACATGAGAGACAATTCCTGAAAACTAAATTCCTACAACATTAATACTGGTTCTCTAAGAAGCCAGGACTTTTTCAGTAAGTACTCTTCAGAGATAAATAGAAGAAAATTGAAAGATGAGGGGGCTGAGATATGTGAAGGTAGAGCTGGGCACAGTAGCTCATGCCTATAATCCCAGCACTTTGGGAGGCTGAGGTGGGAGGATCACTCAAGGCTAAGAGTTCAAGACAAGCCTGGGCAACATAGTGAGATCCATTTCTAAAAAAAAAAAAAAAAAAAAAAAAAAAATTAGCCAGGCACAGTGGTGTGGATCCGAGGTCTCAGATACTTGAGACGCTAAGACTGGAGGATTGCTTGTCCCTAGGAGTCCAAGGCTGTAGCGAGCTATGACTGCACCACTGCATACCAGCCTGGGCAACAGAGCAAGACCCTGTCTCTAAAAAAAAAAAAAAAATTGATTAAAAAACGATAACAAATATGCAGGTGCGAATTTATAAAACAGAGAACAAATACTATCGTTATTATCATCTAATTTGTATGCATAAATTGAAGAATCTGGGATAAAGCAGGATACATGAAAACCTTTTTTTTTTAATTTTTATTTTTTGATTGCTCCTTCAGAAGAAAAACTATTAATAGCAATTACCTATAAAGACTGGTCTGAAGAGATCAGCGAATAGGAAGAGACTTTTTTTTTGAGACACAGTCTCGCACTGTCGCCCAGGCTGGAGTGCAATGGCGCGATCTCGCCTCACTGCAACCTCCGCCTCCCAGATTCAAGCGATTCTCCTGCCTCAGCCTCCCAAGTAGCTGGGATTACAGGCACTGGCCACCACGCCCAGCTAATTTTTGTATTTTTAGTAGAGACTGGATTTCACCGTGTTGGCCAGGTTAGTCTCGAATTCCTGACCTCGTGATCCGTCCACCTTGGCCTCCCAAAGTGCTGGGATTACAGGCCTGAGCCACCGCACCCGGCCTGAGACTTTTTCTTTTTTTTTTTTTTTTTTAAAGACAGGGTCGGCCGGGCGCGGTGGCTCACGCTTGTAATCCCAGCACTTTGGGAGGCCAAGGCGGGCGGATCACGAGGTCAGGAGATCGAGACCACGGTGAAACCCTGTCTCTACTAAAAATACAAAAAAATTAGCCGGGCGTGGTGGCGGGCACCTGTAGTCCCAGCTACTCGGAGAGGCTGAGGCAGGAGAATGGGGTGAACCTGGCAGGCGGAGCTTGCAGTGAGCCGAAATTGCGCCACTGCACTCCAGCCTGGGCGACAGAGCAAGACTGCGTCTCAAAGACAGGGTCTCACTCTGGTGTCCAGGCTGGAGTGCAGTGGCACAGTCACAGCTCACTGCAGCTTCAAACTCCGAAGCTGAAGCAATCTTCCCACCTCAGCCTCTCAAGTAGCTGGGACTACAGACAGATGCCACCAGGCCAGGCTAATTTTTGTAAAATGTTTGTATTTTTTTGTAGAGATGGGGTTTCGCCATATTGCCCAGGCTGGTCTTGAACTCCTGAGCTCAAGTGATCCAACCACCTCATCCTCCCAAAATGCTGGGATTATAGGCATGAGCCATTGTGCTGGGTCTCAGTAAGTACTCTTCTGTATAATTAGAATTCGTTTTTTTTTTTTTTTATGTCACCCAGGCTGGAGTGCACTGGCGCAATCTCGGCTCACTGCAAGCTCCGCCTCCCGGGTTCACGCCATTCTCCTGCCTCAGCCGCTCCAAATAGCTGGGACTACAGGCACCCGCCACCACGTCCGGCAAATTTTTTGTATTTTTTAGTAGAGACGGGGTTTCACCGTGGTCTCGATCTCCTGACCTCGTGATCCGCCCGCCTCGGCCTCCCAAAGTGCTGGGATTACAAGCGTGAGCCACCGCGCCCGGCTTAGAATTTGTTTTTAATCTTAATAAACATTTACTACTTTTGTAATAATGTACCACTTTTATAATAGAGAATTCATTAATAGAAATAAGCACATTTTACTGCTCGCTTCAGCAGCACATATACTAGAAATAAGCACATTTTAAAAATAGAAGATATATGGCTGGGTGTGGTGACTCATGCCTGTAATCCCAGCACTTTGGGAGGCCAAGGCAGTCGGATGACCTCAGGTCAGGAGTTCGAGACCAGCTTGACCAATATGGCGAAACCCCGTCTCTACTAAAAATACAAAATTAGCCAGGTGTGGTGGCTCATGCCTGTAATTCCAGCTACTCAGGAGGCTGAGGCAGGAGAATTGCTTGAACCCAGGAGGCGGTGGTTGCGGTGAGCTGAGATTGCACCATTGCGCTCCAGCCTGGGCAACAAGGGCAAAACTCTGTCTCAAAAAAAAAAAAAGAAAAAGAAATGGAGGGGCTGGGCACAGTAGCTCATGCCTGTAATCCCAGCACTTTGGGAGGCCGAGGCAGGCGGATCACCTGAGGTTGGGAGTTCAAGACCAGCCTGATCAACATGGAGAAACCCCATCTCTACTATAAATACAAAAATTAGTCGGGCATGGTGGCGTGTGCCTGTAATCCCAGCTACTTGGGAGGCTGAGGCAGGAGAATCGTTTGAACCTGGGAGGTAGACGTTGCAGTGAGCCGAGATCATGCCATTGCACTCCAGCCTGGGCAACAAGAGCAACAAGAGCGAAACTCCATACCACCCCCCCGCCCCCACAGAAAAATGATATACATGTACTATACCTAAAAGCAAACATGAAAACATTAATACTGGTTTTAATACTGGTTCTCTAAGAAGCCTTCAGGAGTTAAAGAACTAGATAACCATAAAAAATATTCCACTTGAAGAGTGATTTAGTCACATTTTATGAAGCACTATCACATAATTATCTAATTTCATTCTCAAAAACTTGACAATATAGAGAGCAAATAGTATCCACATTTTATAGCTAAGGCAACAGAATTTGACATTAAGAGTCTTGCCCAGATTGCACAGCTAATAAGCAGTACTGCCCAGCCTCCTAACTTTATATTCTTAAGTCTAGTACTTCCTTCACTATATCCAAAGGTAAATCCCACAACAATTCATTCCCCTCTTTCCAAGTCTCATATTCATGACTGTGAAATAAGTAATTTTCGGTAGAGAATCTGTATTCCTGCTACCAGCAGCACTGTCCACACACTTCCCCAGATAGCATATACTAAATATTCACCAATTTAATTAAACAGATGATCAGGAAGAATTTACTGCCAACCATTTAAAAATGGATTCCAAAAAGAAACATAAATTATTTAAGGCATTATTCACTGATTAGATCTTACATTCCATTGCTCTACTTAAATAGTATAAGTAAGCAGGAGTTGGCTAAAGTTTTACAATGTTTTACAAAGGATCACCTACCTCCCAGACTAGTACACATTTGTTGGTTTTCTTCACAGCTTCCTCATCAGATTCCTCATCATCTGGAAGAGAAATCTTGTTATAGACTTAGACGTGAGATTCAGGTTCTAAACAAACAATATTCAAGTCTACCCAAACTCTCTAAAATATTGTCACCCTTTTTATGTGTTGGACCAAATGTTTTCTTTTCTGTTGCTCTTTATTTTCCCCAAATTAGACTTGAAGCTCCAAGTAGGCAGTAATATTAATTGATACAATTAGCATTTACTTAGCACTTGTTATGAATCAAGAGCTCCACTAGGTACTGGGAATAAGGAAATAAAATACAAGCAGTCAAGAATAAAAACTTGTCCTAGGCACTTTGGGAGGCAGGCTTCATATGTCAACATCATATATTACTCTCAAAAAACTTTCGCCCAATGGAGGAGGAGGGCAGATATACCAAATCAAAATTATCGGCCAGCGTGGTGGCTCACGCCTGTAATCCTAGCACTTTGGAAGGCTGAGGTGAGTGGATCACCTGAGGTCAAGAGTTTGAGACCAGCCTGGCCAACATGGTGAAACCTCATCTCTACTAAAAATACAAAAATTAGCCAGGTGTGGTGGCAGGTGCCTGTAATCCGAGCTTCTCAGGAGGCTGAGGCAGGAGAATCACTTGAACCTGGGAGGTGGAGGTTGCAGTGAGCCAAGATGGTGCCACTGCACTCCAGCCTGGGCAACAGAGCAGACTCCATCTCAAAAAAAAAAAAAAAATGCACGTGTAAAACAAAATAAAGTATTTTTTATTCTCAGGTATCTTAAGATGAACTCTCTGCAGATTTTATTTATATATATTTTTTGAGATGGAATCTTGCTCTGTTACTCAGGCTGGAGTGCAGTGGTATGATCTCGGCTCACCGCAACCGCTTCCCGGGTTCCAGTGATTCTCCTGCCTACGCCTCCCGAGTAGCTGGGATTACAGGCGCACGCTGCCATGCCCAGCTCATTTTTGTATTTTTTACTAGAGATGGAGTTTCACCATGTCAGACTGGTCTCAAACTCCTGACCTCAGGTGATCCACCCGCCTTGGCCTCCCAAAGTGCTGGGATTACAGGCACTTTGCAGATTTTAAGGCCTCTCTGCAGATTTTAAATGCTAATCCAGGTCTTCAAAGATGAGAAGAATGAACACTAATGGGAGTATGATGGCCAGAAGAATGTCAAATATAGACAGTCCTTGACTTACAATTTTTTGCCTTGAGAATAGTGTGAAAGTGATAAATATTTAGTAGAAAATGTACTTCAAATTTTAGATTTTGAGACTTTCCTGGGCTAGCAATATGCAGTAAAATACTCTTATAGGCCGGGCGTGGTGGCTCACGCTTGTAATCCCAGCACTTTGGGAGGCCGAGGCGGGCAGATCATGAGGTCAGGAGATCGAGACTACGGTGAAACCCCGTCTCTACTAAAAATACAAAAAATTAGCCGGGCGTGGTGGCGGGCGCCTGTAGTCCCAGCTACTCGGACAGGCTGAGGCAGAAGAATAGCATGAACCCGGGAGGCGGAGCTTGCAGTGAGCCGAGATCGCGCCACTGCACTCCAGCCTGGGAGACAGAGCGAGACTCCGTCTCAAAAAAAAAAAAAAAATACTCTTACATGAGATAAAAATAGGTTTTGTGTTAGATGATTTTGCCCAACTGTAGGCTAATCTAAGTATTCTGAGAAAGTATAACGAAGGCTAACCTGTTATGATGTCCTGTAGGTCAGATGTATTAAATGCATTTTTTTTTTTTTTTTTTTTTTTTGAGATGGAGTCTTGCTCTGCCGCCTAGGCTGGAGTGCGGTGGTGCAATCACAGCTTACTGCAACCTCCGCCTCCCAGGTTCAAGCCATTCTCCTGCCTCAGCCTCCCGAGTAGCTGGGATTACAGAGGCCCACCACCACGCCCTGAATTTTTGTGTTTTTAGTAGAGACAGGGTTTCACTATGTTGGCCAGGCTGGTTACGAACTCCTGACCTCAAATGATCTGCTCGCCTTGGCCTCCCAAAGTGCTCGGATTATAGGTGTGAGCCACTGCGCCTGGCCTTAGATGTTATTTTTGACTTAACAATATTTTCAACTTATCTTAGGTTTATTGGAACTAACCCCATCATAAGTTGAAGAGCATATGTATATGTACATGTACATGTATGTGTATGTGTATGTATGTATGTATGTGTGTATTGTGTGTGTGTGTGTGTATATCAGGCAAAAGAAATCGTTTGATCAAAGCAGAGCTTTTTTGACCTGAAGATCTTTTTGGCTTCAATCCTTAAAAAAAAAAAATCAAATAATAATAGAATATAGACACTGTACACATGAATGTATAGCTTACTAGATTTGCTTTTTCTTTTTTTTTTTGAGACAGGGTCTCATTCTGTCACCCAGGCTGGATTGCAGTGGCACGATCACAGCTTACTGCAGCCTCGACCTCCCCAAGCTCAAGTGATCCTCGTGCCACCTCAGCTTCCTGAGTAGCTGGGAATACAGGTGTGTGCCACCACATCCAGCAAATTTTTGTACTTTTTGTAGAGATGGGGTTTCACCACGTTGTTTGCCCAGGCTGGTCTCGAACTCCTGGCCTCAGGCAATCTGCCCGCCTCAGCCACCCAAAGTGCTAGGATTATAGGCATGAACCACCATGCCTAGCTGCTTGCTGAATTGTCAAATACTGAATAAATTCATGTAACCAGTACTCAGATCCAGGACAGACACAGAAACCAGCTGGTAGAAAAGCCTTAAATGATAGGCAAAAAAATAACTTTACCATTCATGCATATAATTATGTAGTAAATATTGTATGAATGTCTAGGAGGCTCAAAGCCTAAATGGGTCTTTCTAAAATTCCTCAACGCTACCTGGTGTTATCAAGAGTGTCACAGGGAGGGAATAAGATGAAAGGACAGATGCACCATCCCCACCTCCCACAGCTCTCCCACTTAATCCCCTCTAACCCCCATTCACCATCTCCCTTCGTGTTAGATGTCTGTTCATCCCACTTTATCCGATGCAGCATAAGACGCTTAAATTTCTTCTGGGCCTTGGGGCCTGGAAACAGAGAAGAAGAATTTTGCCAGAACTGTGGAAGAAGATGGGGTAGAAAGAACCTCTGAGCTCAGACATTAATGTGGTAGTTGAAGCAATCTCAGGAACCACATCTTAGGGCCTTCTACTCCAATAAACACAGAAGCAGAGACCTAGCATATTATATCAGGTATGGCACTAAAATACTATCTTTTTCTCCTTTCTCCCCACAATGCTAATCACTCTAAGCCTAGGGTTGTCTGGGGACAGTCTCCCTCAAGTTTTTCAGACTCACCCCCTTCCACTACTACCACGTTGACATCCTTGTGCAGTACCACCACCCCTGTCAGGTACAGTTGCCCAGCATTGGCTTCAATCTTGAACTTCTTGGCTGGGTTGCTCAAATTTCGAACTCTGGAGAAGGGAAAGTTTAGTTATGTCTTCCATTTTAGCATCAGCAGCTGCCTGAATGGAGTGGCAAGCAAAGAGATGAATCCAAAATGGTTTCCTCTCTATAAACAAAGGCCTCTGGAGTAAACAAATAGATGAATGCTTAAAAGGTAGAGTTGATGAGTCTAGAAATATTTCCACACTCTTAACATTTCTTCAAAGTCTAGCACTTTACATTAACCATTACATTACTAACCAAAGTTTACTCTAAGAATCAGGGAGAGGTATTTACTATCATCCAAACATACTTACAATCTCATTGTTCTTAACAATGTAAAGACCTACGACTTTTTGTCCTCTAGACCCTTAGACTCTTATAATATAGGATTACTTGGCTGGATTACACCTGTAATCCCAGCACATTGGGAGGCCAAAGTGGGCAGATCACGAGGTCAGGAGTTTAAGACCAGCCTGGCCAACATGGTGAAACCCCATGTTTACTAAAAATACAAAAATTAGCCAGGTGTGGGGGTGCGTGCCTGTAATCCTAGTTACTCAGGAGGCTGAGGCAGGAGAATCACTTGAACCTGGGAGGCAGAGGTTGCAGTGCGCCGAAATTGCACCATTGCACTCCTGCCTGGGCAACAAGACTGAAACTCAGTCTCAAAAAAATAAATAAATAAAAAAATATATATATAGGATCACTATATAGGCATGAAAATTTTCTAGGAGGATATGTGAAAAACTTACTAGCAATTACCTAAAGAGGGTGGTTCTAAGGGATCAGAGAATAGAAACGAGACATTTTGAGTAAGTGTTCTTCTGTGTTGTCACACAATTTTTTAAATCTTAATAAGCATTCACTATTTTTGTGATAATGCACCACTTTTATAATAAAGAATTAGTTAATAGAAATAAGTACATTTTAAAAGTAGAATATACACATGTACTCAACATAAAAGAATAAAAACATTAAATCAACACAAAGGTAGAAAAATATTTACAACATATAAAATGCATTTTGGAGTGAGGATGAAACACAGCAATACATCAGGGTAAAGATATGACTACTGAGGAAAGAAAATTTGTAATGCTTCCATGGATGTTGGAAGCAAACTCAGATCATTTAAAAAAAAAAGATAGGATGATATTTTATAGTTCTCAAAGGACATACAATCTTTAGTTCACATCTTGGCCTGAACAAGTATATTGATTTGTTCATTTTTTCAGAACTAATATTCTGGTAAAAAAAAAAAAAAAAGACTTGAGAGGGAAGAACTGGGTAACCATAAACATAAGTCATTAACCCTCGCTATTTTACAAGATTTACTAGCTCTTGATCCACACTAGGGTCATTAAAATAGAGTAGGAACTGGTGTTAGGTGTGCTTTTAGGCCACAATGATTCTGCCTCAAGCACTTGGAAAATGTTTTAGTAATTCTAAGGGGAAGTTTGGCCCAGTATGGACACCTACCTATATACAGATATGTGTACCCCCTGTGAAATGTCTTCTTTAAGCTTTTTAATTTTCTTGACCTTTCTCTGTTCTGCTGTGAGTTTTCGGGCAGCGTTGGCCTCTTCATGCGCTCTGTCGTGACAGGAAGGACATCCACAAGTGAGAAAGGCATTGAAGATCAGAGGCAGGGCTGAGGGAAAGAGAGAGCAACGGAGAACTCTCCCCTCCCTCCAAATATGGACCCCCCAGAAGAGTTTGGGAAAGGTACTTGCCCGAGGTTTCCACCCAATCCCATGGCACTTACTTCTGTCTTTTTGCCATCTGAGCTCTGACATGGGCTTCTACCTTCGTGGGGTCTTGAACAGCTTCTGTTCCTAATACTCGCATCAAATTAGAAATTCTCACTGCAGTGAAGAAAGGACAGCAATCAATCTTTGAAGTCACTTCTCCAGCTGGAGTAACTTGTTATTTCTTCCATACCAATTCATATTATTTACCTATTTCAAATCTCTGCTCTAAACTCACTTCCTCCAGTAACTCCTATCTTGAAAATCCCACCCAATCACTTCAGCATTTGCAGAAGTTCACACAATTAAGTTGAAGACTGGTATGCATTTACATTATCTGAAAATTTATGAAGGATGTGGAACTTAATTTCTTTCATACTTTTCACACTGATCACAGCGTCTAGTGAAAGAGCTTATACATAATAGTGCTCAGTCAAAATACTGCTGAGTGAGAATGTAACTACAGGGGCAAGTTTTTATCCTGTACTTTCATTGTAAAAATTAAAACATTAAGAATTATGTACATAAAAAGTCTACGCAAATACTGCAACTACTATCTCCATGAATTTCGAGACCTGTATTCTTCCAGGAAAACCAGAGTGTTGTATGATCAGTATGCTTAAAAATAAGCCACAAATGGCCTCTATAATGAATGTGTTGACTTATCTTAATATGAAAAGATGGTAGAAAACTTGGAGAAAAAAAGACCCCAAGAATAATTCTTAGAAACAGAAATCACTCAAACATAGAGATATGTTAAAGTTCCTCCAGGATTAAAGACATAAACTTGCCACTGTTTTTAACACCAGAGGCCACTGAGAAACGTACCTTTGGGTTCTGGAGGAGGCATCAGGCCCAGCCTGACTTTTTCTTGTAGTTCCTTCTGTGCTTCCCTCCTTGTTTGTCTCCGAAGTTTTTTCTGTTCCTTCTTGGTAAGATAAACTCCCAAAGTAACTGGTGTGTCATTGTCAACTGTCAGGCAGAGATATCGGTATACCAAAGCAATAAGAATACATATATATATTTTTTTCTCCCTCACTCTGTCACCCAGGTTGGAGTGCAATGGCATGATCTCAGCTCATTGCAGCCTCTGCCTCCTGGGTTCAAGTAATTCTCCTGCCCCAGCCTCCCGAGTACCTAGGATTACAGGCACAGGCCACTATGCCTGGCTAATGTTTGTATTTTTAGTAGAGATGGGGTTTCACCAGGTTGGCCAGGCATGAGCCACCAGGCCTGGACAGCAATAAGAATATTAAAGAAACCTAGGTAGGGCCGGGCACGGTGGCTCACGCCTGTAATCCCAGCACTTTGGGAGGTCGAGGCGGGCGGATCACCTGAGGTCAGGAGTTCGAGAACAGTCTGACCAACATGGAGAAACCCCATCTCTACTAAAAATACAAAATTAGCTGGGCGTGGTGGCGCATGCCTGTAATCCCAGTACTTGGGAGGCTGAGGCAGGAGAATCGCTTGAACTTGGGAGGCAGAGGTTGCAGTGAGCTGAGATCATGCCATTGCACTCCAGCCTGGACAACAAGAGCAAAACTCCATCTCAAAAAAAAAAAAAAAGAAACCTAGGTAAATATCAGTATCATTAAAAGAAACTTTAGGCTGGACGCAGTGGCTTATACCTATAATTCTAGCACTTTGGTAGGCCAAGGTGGGAGGATCGCTTGAGCCCAAGAGTTCGAGACCAGCCTGGACAACCAAGTGAGACCCAACTCTATTATAAACATTTTATGTAAAAAATATATTGAGGCCAGATGAGGTGGATCACGCCTGTAATCCCAGCACTTTGGGAGGCAAGGGTGGGCAGATCACGTGGTCAAGAGATAGAGACCAGCCTGGCCAACACGGTGAAACCCCAACTCCACCAAAAATACAAAAATTAGCTGGGCGTGGTGGCATGCACTTGTAGTCCCAGCTACTCAGGACGCTGAGGCAGGGGAATCACTTGAATCCGGGAGGTGGTGGTTCCTGTGAGCTGAGATTGTGCCACTTGCCACTGCACTCTAGCCTGGCAGCACAGCAAGACTCCATTTCAAAAAAAATGTGTGTGTGTGTGTGTGTGTATAAACTTTAAATAGAAAATGAAGAAAACTCGTTAATAAGGGATCAGTAAGATTAAAATCAGTTCAGGCCTGGTGCCCGGCAGTATGGCTATGTTTTTAAAAAACATTCTTATCTTTCCTTTTTTTGAGACGGAGTCTTGCTCTCTTACCCAGGCTGGAGTGCAGTGGCGCAATCTTAGCTCATTGCAAGCTCCGCCTCTTGGGTTCCCGCCATTCTTCTGCCTCAGCCTCCTGAGTAGCTGGGACTACCGGCGCCTGCCACCATGTCTGGCTAATTTTTGTATTTTTAGTAGAGACGGGGTTTCACCTTGTTAGCCAGGATGGTCTCGATTTCTTGATCTCGTGATCCGCCCGCCTCGGCCTCCCAAAGTGCTGGGATTACAGGCGTGAGCCACCTCGCCCGGCCTCTTATCTTTCTTAAGTAGTGTTCTTAGTTGTTTTCCTTTACGCTGTTAAACCCCCTCATTCAGTGATACCTGGCAAATGTAGAAAACAAAATTAGGGCCAGGTGTGGTGGCTCACGCAGGTAAACCCAGCACTTTGGGAAGCCTAGGTGGGCGGATCACTTGAGGTCAGGAGTTCAAGACGAGCATGACCAACATGGCAAAACCCTGTCTCTACTAAAAGTTCAAAAACTAGCCAGGTGTGGTGGCGGGCACCTATAATCCCAGCTACTTGGGAGGCTAAGGCAGGAGAATTGCTTCAACCCGGGGGGGTGAAAGTTGCAGTGAACGGAGATCGTGCCATTGCACTCCAGCCTGGGTGACAAAAGCGAAACTCCATCTCAAAAAAAAAAGGCCGGGTGCAGTGGCTCACACCTATAATCCCAGCACTTTGGGAGGCCAAGGCTGGCAGATCACCTGAGGTCAGGAGTTCGAGACCAGCCTGACCAAACATGGTGAAACCCTGTATCTACTAAAAATACAAAATTAGCTGGGCGTAGTGGCACATGACTGTAATCCCAGCTACTCATGAGGCTGAGGCAGGAGAATCACTTGAACCCAAGAGGCAGAGGTTGTGGTGAGCTGAGATCATGCCATTGCACTGCAGCCTGGACCACAAGAGCGAAACTCCTTCTCAAAAAAAAAAAGAAGCAACTTTGTTTCCCAGTTTCGACTTTGGGAAACTAACAAAAAGCCCTTTGGAGTTAGCATCCCTCACAGTGGGTAGTGGAGCATATCGCATCTAATAACACACCAACCCAAGAGTTTAGCTCTTGCATTTGCATTTGGCTGTGGATGCCACAACAACATGTGATTCTATAAAAGGAGCAAGCTGAGGGCTGTTTCCTAGGAACAACCAGGGAACTGTAAATGTAAAGCTTCATGAAATTTTGGTTTTTTCTTTTTTTTTTGAGACAAGGTCTGGCAATATCATCCAGGCTGGAGCGCAGCAGCACCATCTCAGCTCACTGCAACTTCCACCTCCCAGGCTCAAGCCATCCTCCACACCTTAGCCTCCCAAGAGGCTGGGACTACAGATGCACACCACCACGTCCGGCTGATTTTTTATTTTTTGTAGAGATGGGGTTTTGCCATGTTGCCTAGATCTCGAACTCCTGAGCTCAAGCAATCTGCCCACCTCAGCCTCCCAAAGTGCAGTGATTATAGGCATGAGCCACCATACCCAACCAAATTTTTTTTTCCTTGAGGTGGGTCTCACTGTGTTGCCCAGACTGGTCTTGAATTCTTGGCCTCAAGCAATCCTGCCTCGGCCTCCGAAAGTGTTTGGATTAGAGGCATGAGCCACCATGCTTGGCTGCCTCACGAAATTCTAAGCACAGGAATATGCACTTAAAATGTATGTTCACTGATCAAACCACAAACTATTGTCAGGAAAAAACTGAATTAAAAAAAGAATTACACATGGATAGTGGCTATTGTATTGAACAGCACAGATACAGAACATGTCCATCACTGTATAAACTTCCAGTGGATAACGCTGCTCTAGAGACTTGACTCAGGAATCTATACATTACCTGGAGGATTAAGCTGGGCTGGATGTTCAACAAGATTTGTGATTCCAAAATAATCTTCTCTCTTGGGATTTTCCTCTGTACTAAAATTGTAGGAAGAAAAGAAAACACGATATGTGGGTAGAGATGATTCTAAGAGAGGAGTCTCAGAAATACAGTGAAAAAACCCATTCTCTATAATGGGTTCTTGTGCTTGATATACCTAAAATAGCATTTACGTACCTAAAATATATAGTTAAATTACACATAATTTTCATGATGAGAAAACTGAGTCCCTCTATGGTTGAACACACTCTCCACAGCAATCATTCTCAACCTTTTTTCTACCATGCCACAGCTGATAGATGCTATGTTCTCTCTTTAGTGACAATAAGTCCCTGGAACAGTGGCTGACAAAGAATGGGCAAGGCCGTCCGGGAAGAAGTGAGGAGCGCCTCTGCCCGGCCACCCCGTCTGGGAAGTGAGGAGCGCCTCTGCCCGGCCACCCCGTCCGGGAAGTGAGGAGCCCCTCTGCCCAGCCACCCATCGCCTGGGAAGTGAGGAGCGCCTCTGCCCGGCCACCCATAGCCTGGGAAGTGAGGAGCGCCTCTGCCCGGCCACCCATCGTCTGGGAAGTGAGGAGCGCCTCTGCCCGGCCGCCCCGTCTGGGAAGAAGTGAGGAGCGCCTCTGCCCAGCCGCCCCGTCTGGGAAGAAGTGAGGAGCGCCTCTGCCCGGCCGCCTCGTCTGGGAAGAGAGGAGCGCCTCTGCCCGGCCGCCCCGTCCGGGAAGTGAGGAGCGCCTCTGCCCGGCCACCCATCGTCTGGGAAGTGAGGAGCGCCTCTGCCCTGCCACCCATCGTCTGGGAAGTGAGGAGCGCCTCTGCCCGGCCGCCCGCCTGGGAAGTGAGGAGCGCCTCTGCCCTGCCACCCATCGTCTGGGAAGTGAGGAGCGCCTCTGCCTGGCCACCCATCATCTGGGAAGTGAGGTGCGCCTCTGCCCGGCCACCCATCGTCTGGGAAGTGAGGAGCGCCTCTGCCCGGCCACCCATTGTCTGGGAAGTGAGGAGCACCTCTGCCCGGCCACCCCGTCTGGGAAGAAGTGAGGAGCGCCTCTGCCCGGCCGCCCCGTCTGGGAAGAAATGAGGAGCATCTCTGCCCGGCCGCCCCGTCTGGGAAGAATGAGGGCACCTGCGCCCTGGAGGAGAGCCTCTGCCCGGCCGCCCCATCTGGGAAGAAGTGAGGAGCGCTCTGCCGGCCGCCCTCTGGGAGGGGGCGCCTGCCGCCGTCTGGGAAGCGAGGAGCGCCTCTGCCTGGCCGCCCCGTCTGGGATGTGGGGAGTGCCTCTGCCCGACCGCCCCGTCTGGGAGGTCTACCATGGAGGCCAGAAGCAATGTGGGGGCTGGACGTGGTGGCTCACGCCTGTGGTCCCGGCACTCTGGGGGGCCGAGGCGGGTTGATCACTTCAGGCTAGGAGTTCGAGAACAGTCTGGCCAACATGGCGAAACATGAAAAATACAACAGACAAACCAACCAACCAACTCAGTGACAACAAAACAGGTCTACCCTGGAGTCATACTCTAATTTTTTCTATTTTCCTCCCTTTCTGATCCTTTATCCCACTTTCTTTTTCTTCCTCTTCCTTCTCCTTCTTCTTTGTCAAATAGAGGATTGAGTTATTATCACTGATCCATATAAAGTCCCTCTCCCATTTATTTTAATTCCCACCTCCCATTTCTATTCCCCGACTTCCCATGTGCAACCTTCCTAATATGTTTGATACACATCTTTTTGTTTGTATGTATTTTTAGAAAATGTTTATTGTTTTGTGTGCAAAAAAAAATTAATAAAAAAATTTTAAAAAAAAAGAAAAAAAAAAAAAAAGAATGGGCAAGGAAAGCCTAAGACAAAATCTACTAAAGCCATGTATAAGAATGATGGAGCAGGGCCAGGTGCAGTGGCTTATGCCTATAATCCCAGCACTTTGGGAGACAAAGGCAGGTGGATCACCTGAGGTCAGGAGTTTGAGACCAGCTTGGCCAAAGAGTGAAACCCTTGTCTACTAAAAATATAAAAACTGGCCAGGTGTGGTGGTATTTGCCTGTAGTCCTGGATACTTAGGAGGCTGAGCTAGGAGAATTGCTTCAACCCAGGAGACAGAGGTTGCAGCCAGCCAAGATCGTGCCACTGCACTCCCAGCTGGGGCAACAGAATGAGACTCTGTCTTTAAAAAAAAAAGCCGGGCATGGTGGCTCACGCCTGTAATCCCAGCCCTTTAGGAGGCTGAGGTGGGCGGATCACCTGAGGTAGGGAGTTTGAGAACAGCCTGACCAACATGGAGAAACCCCGTTTCTACTAAAAACACAAAAAATTAGCCAGGCGAGGTGGCGCATGCCTGTAATCTCAGCTACTTGGGAGGCTGAGGCAGGAGAATCACTTGAACCCAGGAGGCGGAGGCTGCGGTGAGCCAAGATCGCTCCACTGCACTCCAGCCTGGGCAACAAGAGCGAAACTCTATCTCAGAAAAAAAAAAAAAAAAAAAAAAAAGATGGAACAGATATATTTAAAGCTCTTCAAATGTGTCTTATACCCTTTTTTTTTTGAGACAGAGTTTCACCCTGTTGTCCAGGATAACAGTGCAGTGGTCATGATCATAGCTAACTGCAGCACAGACCCTCCTTGGCTCAAGTGATTCTCTAACATCAGCCTCCTGGGTAGCCAGGACTACAGGCACAAGCCACCATGCCCAGCTACTTTTTTTTTTTTTTAATCTTTGTAGAAACGAGGTCTCACTATATTGCCCAAGCTGGTCTTTAACTCCTGGGCTGAAGCAGTCCTTCAGCCCTCAGCCTCCCAAAGTGCTGGAATAACAGGTGTCAGCCACCGAGCCCAGCCTTATATGCTATATTTACCATTATCTCACCTACCAACTAATAATCCTTGCTCTGTCACAATGAGATCTTTAGGAAATGTAAACACCTATAATACGTAGCAAAAGAATGTAATTAAGGAAAATAACGATAAAAACAGGCAACAACGTGTAACAGAGCAAAAAGAATTCTAGACTTTGCTTTTGTAGATTGTGTCCCTGGTTATCCTACATTAACCCCAAAAGCTAAAAACAGCCTATATGATATATCACTTACAAATGCAGGAGCTTGGCCAGGTGCAGTGGCTCACACCTGTAATCCCAGCACTTTGGGAGGCTAAGGCGGGAGGATCACCTGAGGTCAGGAGTTCGAGACCAGCCTGGCCACCATGGCAAAACCCTGTCTCTATCAAAAATACAAAAAGCAGACAGGCGTGGTGGCACGCACCTGTAGTTCCAGCTACTCAGCGGGCTGAGGTTCAAGGAGAATTCAAGGAGAATCTCTTGAACCCGGGAGGTGGAGGTTGCAGTGAGCCGAGATCGTGCCACTGCACTCCAGCCTGGGTGACAGAGCGAGACTCCCTCTCAAAAAAAAAAACAAAAAACAAAAAAAACAGGACCTTGTGTACAGTTACTTATCTCTCTTGGATTTAAAAATTTTAATTAATGAATGAGTACCATCCTTCCCACTAAAACCATAGCTTTACTAAAAGGTATTAACTTGAATCTTAAACTCAGCTGATTAAAAACTGTTTTTTTAAAAAGGTACTAAAACAAACTCACAGATCAAAGCCATTGGGGATTATGTAAGAGTCCCACCACTCAATTTCAGGAATATCTCCTTCCTTTAGCTCCTTCTTAGGAGCAATGAGGGCAAGCCTAGTCGAAGTATGGATGCCTGTTTTTCGAGCTGCTTGTGAAATCTCTGCCTGTAGCTTCTCCAGTTGAGCCTAAAAACAAGATAATCCAAGACAGAAAGATAAATTGGAGTCATAGAAAACAAAATTTGTAGAATCTCAATTTTTTTTTTTTGAGATGGAGTTTCGTTCTTCTTGCCCAGGCTGGAGTGCAATGGCATGGTCTTGGCTAACAGCAACCTCCACCTTCCAGATTTAAGTGATTCTCCTGCCTAAGCCTCCTCAGTAGCTGGGATTACAGGCATGTGCCACCACCCTCAGCTAATTTTGTACTTTTAGTAGAGATGGGGTTTCTCCATGTTGCTCAGCCTGGTCTCAAACTCCTGACCTCAGGTCATCTGCCTGCCCTGGCCTCCCAAAGTGATGGGATTACAGGCATGAGCCACTGTGCCCGGCCAGAATCCCAAATTTTTTTTTTTTTTTTTTTTTTTTTCAGACGGAGTCTCGCTCTGTCACCCAGGCTGGAGTGCAGAGGCACGATCTTGGTTCACTGTAAGCTCCGCCTCCCGGGTTCATGCCATTCTCCTGCCTCAGCCTCCCAAGGCGCCCGTCACCATGCCCGGCTCATTTTTTTGTATTTTTAGTAGAGAAGGGGTTTCACCGTGTTAGCCAGGATGGTCTCGATCTCCTGACCTCGTGATCCACCCACCTCGGCCAAGAATCCCAAATTTTAAAACATTTCCCCGTCGAACTCTTTTTTTTTTGTTGTTGTTTTTTTTTTTGAGACGGAGTCTTGCTCTGTGCCCCAGGCTGGAGTGCAGTGGCGCGATCTCGGCTCACTGCAAGCTCCGCCTCCCGGGTTCACGCCATTCTCCTGCCTCAGCCTCCCGAGTAGCTGGGACTACAGGCGCCCGCCAACACACCCGGCTAATTTTTTGCATTTTTAGTAGAGACGGGGTTTCACTGTGTTAGCCAGGATGGTCTCGATCTCCTGACCTCGTGATCCGCCCGCCTCGGCCTCCCAAAGTGCTGGGATTACAGGCTTGAGCCACCGCGCCCGGCCCGTCGAACTCTTTACATCTAACGCAACAACTTCATAATTTCTGAAAGCTTATAAAGCAGTTGTTCTGCTTTATTTTATCCTTTACTTAGTTCATTTACATAGATCTCACCTTCACCCCCTCCCTTCACTCCACAGTATATGCCTGCAGTAAATACACAGAAATAGAATTTTATGGCCGGGTGTGGTGGCTCACGCCTGTAATCCCAGCACTTTGGGAGGCCGAGGCAGGCAGATCATGAGGTCAGGAGATCAAGACCATCCTGGCTAACACAGTGAAATCCCGTCTCTACTAAAAATACAAAAAAATTAGCTGGGCGTGGTGGCGGGCGCCTGTAGTCCCAGCTACTCGGGAGGCTGAGGCAGGAGAATGGTGTGAACCCGGGAGGCAGAGCTTGCAGTGAGCTGAGATTGTGCCACTGTACTCCAGCCTGGGTGACAGAGCGAGACTGCGTCTCAAAAAAAAAAAAAAAAAAATTTTATGAAAACCTCAGTTTGAGAGGATAAAAAGAAGGCAAAGGTCATTCAATCTACAATCAATTCAACTCTCCAGGTGTACTGTCTGCATTAAATTTTAACTACAGGCAAGCCTTCCTTAGTCACTCAGAATGTTTCAAATTGTTTCCCCCCACTTAGTTGTATGTGGAGAATTTTCAAACTCAATTTCATAATATTTCCACTTATGTAGAAACGAATTAGGAAGTAAAATCTGCTAAAAAAAAATTATGGGCCGGGTGCGGTGGCTCAAGCCTGTAATCCCAGCACTTTGGGAGGCCGAGGCGGGCGGATCAAGAGGTCAGGAGATCGAGACCATCTTGGCTAACACAGTGAAACCCCGTCTCTACTAAAATACAAAAAATTAGCCGGGCGTGTTGGTGGGCGCCTGTAGTCCCAGCTACTCGGGAGGCTGAGGCAGGAGAATGGTGTGAACCCGGGAGGCAGAGCTTGCAGTGAGCTGAGATCGCGCCACTGCACTCCAGCCTGGGCGACAGAGCGAGACTCCGTCTCAAAAAAAAATTATGTATTATAGAAATAAATGCATTTTTTTTTTTTTTTTTTTTTTTTTTGAGATGGAGTTTCGCTCTTTTGCCCAGGCTGGAGTGCAGTGGTGCGATCTCGGCTCACTGCAACCTCTGCCTTCCACTTTCAAGTGATTCTCCTGACTCAGCCTCCCAAGTAGCTAGGATTACAGGCACCCGCCACCACGCTCGGTTAATTTTTGTACTTTTAGTAGAGATGGGGTTTCACCACGTTGGGCAGGCTGGTCTCAAACTCCTGACCTCGTGATCCACCCACCTCAGCCTCCCAAAGCGCTGGGATTACAGGCTTGAGCCACCTTGTCCAGTACATTTTTCAAAGTACTCATTGCTTTAAATCAGGGGTCCCCAACCCACGTCTGTGGCCTTTTAGGAAATGGGCTGCACAACAGGTGAGCAGCACAACAGGTGAGCAGCAGGCAAGCCAACAGAGTTTCATCTGTACTTACAATTGCTCCCCATTACCTGCATTATGGCCTGAGCTCCACCTCCTGTCAGATCATCAGTGGCATTAGATTTTCATAGGAGCTTGAACCCTATTGTGAACTGTACATGTGAGGAGGCTATGTTGCACATTCCTTATGAGAATCTAATGCCTGATGATCTGTCACTGTCTCCCATCACACCCAAATGGGACCATCTCAGCAGGAAAACAAGCTCAAGGCTCCCAGTGATTTTATATTATGGTGAGTTATATAATTATTTCATCATATATTACAATAAAATAATAATAGAAATAGGCCAGCAGAGTGGCTCACGCCTGTAATCCCAGCACTTTGGGAGGTCAAGGCAGGCAGATCACAAGGTCAGGAGTTTAAGACCAGCTGGGCCAACATAGTGAAACCCTGTCTCTACTAAAAATACAAAAAATTAGTCAGGCATGGCGGCACATGCCTGTAGTCCCAGCTACTCAGGAGGCTGAAGCAGGTGAATCGCTTGAACCCAGGAGGCAGAGGTTGCAGTGAGCTGAGATTGTACCACTGCACTCCAGCCCAGGTAAGAGTGCAAGACTCCATCCCCCTCCCCGCCCAAAAAATAAAAAATAAAAAATGGCGGGTGCGGTGGCTCACGCCTGTAATCCCAGCACTTTGGGGGGACAAGGTGGGCAGATCACCTGAGGTCAGGAGTTCAAGACCAGCCTGACCAAATGGAGAAACCCCGTTTCTACCAAAAATACAAAATTAGCCAGGCATGGTGGCACATGCCTGTGATCCCAGCTACTCGAGAGGCTGAGACAGGAGAATCGCTTGAACCTGGGAGCCGAAGGTTGCAGTAAGCCGAGATCGCACCATTGCACTCCAGCCTGGGCAACAAGAGCGACACTCCATCTCGAAAAAAAAAATAATAATAAAGTACACAATAAATGTAATGTGCTTGAACCATCACGAAACGATCCTTATTCCAGGGGAAAAATTATCTTCCATGAAACGAGTCCCTGGTGCCAAAAAGGTTGAAGACTGCTGCTTTAAATGACCTATTTATCTAATTTCCTAGAACAGAGAGATTTAACAATGTTTTCTTGTTGGCTTCTTAACTTTTTCCAAATTCTGTGTTATACTCTACGCCAGATACCTTTGTCCGTAATCGCTGAGCAATCTTCTCAAATTTGCCCTTGTCATGGAATTTAAAAGTGCGTCTCTGGCGCTGGGAGGGGGCAATGGAGACTCGGGGGTCAAAAAAGGTATTGGATTCCATGTCTTCTGATGGCTTTTCCTTTAGTTGTTGCTTGAATTGTTCCCTCTTCACAGCACGAATATTGGCTTTCAGAGTAGGCATGCGGTGTGTCAGCTCAATCTCCTTGCCTGTTGCATCTACAGTGCGCCCTTGTTCATCCAGGATCAGTGGGGTAGGTTTTGTTTGGTCTTTTAACTCCACCTTCCTGAAAAATAGCCCGCAAAGAAATAAATCCTGTATGGAACATCAAGACAAGCAAAAAACAAAATAAAGCCAGGCGTGGTGGCTCAAGCCTGGAACCACAGCATTTTGGGAGGCCAAGGCAGAGGGATCACTTGAGCCCAGGAGTTAAAGACCAGTCTGGCCAACACAAGGAGACCCCATCTCAACAAAAAATTTAAAATTAGCTGGGTGCAGTGGCATATACCTGTGGTCCCAGCTACTCAGGAGGTTGAGGAGGATCACTTGAGCCCAGGAAGTCGAGGCTGCAGTGCCTTCTCTATAAGAGTTATTTGGATGGACGGGCGTGGTGGCTCACACTGTAATCCCAGCACTTTGGGAGGCTGAGGCGGGTGGATCACTTGAGCCCAGGAGTTCAAGACCAGCCTTGGCAACACAGTGAAACACCATCTCTATAAAAAATACAAAATTTAGACGGGCACCTATAGTCCCAGCTACTGAACCTGGGAAGCAGAGGTTGCAGGGAGCCGAGATCACTGCACTCCAACCTGGGCGACAGAGTGAGACTCCCTCTCAACAACAACAACAACAACAACAACAAAAGGACAATACAATAATTCTAGAGAACAATCTCATCAGTGAGTAATACCATCTTTTTTTTTTGAGACATGGTCTCACTCTGTTGCCCAGGCTAAAGTACAGTGGCACAATCACAGCTCATTGCAACCTCAACCTTCCAGGCCCAAAGAAATTCTCCCACCTCAGCCTCCTAAGTAGCTAGAACTACAGGCATGCTCTACCATGCCTGGCTAATTTTTGTATATTTTAGAGAGATGGGGTTTTGCCATGTTGCCTGGGCTGGTCTTGAACTCCTGAGCTCAAGCAAGCTACCAGTCTCGGCCTCCCAAAGTGCTGGGATTACAGGTGTGAGCCACTGTGCCCTGCCAATAGTATCTTGATTAAAAATATCAAAGTGGATATTTCAGTATACAGGACAACCGAATGAAATGAGTTTATAAATTATATGAATTTATAATCCTATCTTTCCTTATCCCTGAATTCTTACATCAGTCATGGAATGCCAGACCAACTGCAGATGCTAAAAAAAAATGTAACATCTTTGACCAGTTGCAGAGGAACCTCAGATCTAATCTCACACAATGTGGTTTAATGGATAAATCTGAGTTTGAAACCAGGAAGGAAACCTGGCTCTACTCCTAGCTCCCATATTAGATGAATAACCTTAATCTCAGTTATATCAATCATAAGAAGATAATAAACCCTGCAACAGGGAAGACGAGAAAAAATTCAACTGGTTAATCAACCACACCTAAGAAATATGAAACTGTGTAGGCCAGGCGCAGTGGCTCACGCTTGTAATCCCAGCACTTTGGGAGGCCTAGGCGGGCGGATCACGAGGTCAGGAGATCGAGACCACGGTGAAACCCTGTCTCCACTAACAATACAAAAAATTAGCCGGGCGTAGTGGCAGGCGCCTGTAGTCCCAGCTACTCGGAGAGGCTGAGGCAGGAGAATGGCACGAACCCGGGAGGCGGAGCTTGCAGTGAGCCGAGATTGCGCCACTGCACTCCAGCCTGGGTGACAGGGCGAGACTCCGTCTCAAAAAAAAAAAAAAAAAAAAAAAGAAATATGAAACTGTGAGAAATGATCTAGGTTCTGTGGAAAAAGAGGATCGGCAATATGTTGTTTGTTGTTTTCTTTGAGCCAGAGTCTCCCTCTGTCACCCACGCAGTGGCATGATCTCAGCTCACTGCAACCTCTGCCTCCTGAGTTCATGCGATTCTCCTGCCTCAGCCTCCTGAGTAGCTGGGATTACAGGCATACACCACCACGCCAGGCTAATTTTTTTATTTTTAGTAGAGATGGGGTTTCACCATAATGGCCAGGCTGGTCTCAAACTCCTGGCTCCTGACCTCAGGTGATCCACCTACCTCAGCCTCCCAAAGTGCTATGATTACAGGCCTGAGGCACTGCACCCAGCCAGATCAGTAACATTCAAAGGTATTTATTGCTTCTCAAACTTCAGAAATGAAAAGGTATTCCATGAAATAGACACTCACGGGGGAGCAATGCCCATGGCATGGAGATTAGCCAGGCCCACCATGTTGGCATTGCCGATGAGTCCTGGCTTCAGTGCTAGCTGGGCTTGGATTCGAGCTTGTAGTTCAGCTGCTTTCCTTGCCTTCTCAATGGCATCATTCATGAAAGTGGCAGCCTGGGAGGGCTGAATAGTGTTGCCAATTGGAAGCCGCTCTGGTTGGGAGGAAGAAGGAGTCTTTGGCTGTGAGATAGAGAAAAAGAAATCAGAGGAATTAAGACAGGCAGACAAATACACATACATACACACAAATATACACACACATTATGGTAGACTGTAGTAGATGATTATGAAGTGAAACATGCAGTCACCTCTTCTAGTCTCTCATTTTGAGTGGATGGCAAGAAATTCTGTGTCAAAGATTATTCTGTTCAGAGTAATCTAGACACAATACCTGAGGTGTAGGGGGGCTAATGAAGCTCAGCTGTTTTTTCCTCTCCTCGATTTGTCGCGTTGCTGCCTCCATCATCTGTTTGATCTGCTCTCCAGGAAAAAAATTGAAAAACTGTTAATTTCTCCTTTTTACTTCTCCCATTCAGGTTTTTAAACCCACAAGGCTCTCAGGTCTAGACACTTAAAATTTTTTGAATGACTATACCACATTCTGCCTGCATCATAGTGCAAAAAATTTAGTCAAGATAAGTGAGCATTGGAATTTTTCAACTCATGTTCCTAAAGCAAGATTAGCATATTAGGTAGTAATATAGTGTGATGATTGAGCCTCTGGAGTCAGAGAAACCTGAGTTTGAATCTTAACTCTGCCACTTACTGCCTTTGTTATCTTGGATAGGGAACTTAGTCTCTAAACCTCCTAAGTGTCTAGAAGGGGGAAAAAAACAGTACCTACCTTATAGGTCTAGTGTAACCACTTAAATAATGCATGCAAACCTAACAGAACCTACACAAAATATTATACTTAATTTTTTTTTTTTTTTTTTGAGATGGAGTCTCGTTCCGTCACCCAGGCTGGAGTGCAGTGGCACGATCTCGGCTCACTGCAAGCTCTGCCTCCTGGGTTCATACCATTCTCCTGCCTCAGCCTCCCAAGTAGCTGGGACTCTAGGTGCCCACCACCACGCCCGGCTAATTTTTTGTATTTTTAGTAGAGACCGGGTTTCACCCTGTTAGCCAGGATGGTCTCGATCTCCTGACCTCGTGATCCGCCCACCTAGGCCTCCCAACGTGCTGGGATTACAGGTGTGAGCCATTGCGCCCAGCCTATACTTAATTTTTTTAAAAAATCATGATATTGGCCGGGCGCGGTGGCTCACGCTTGTAATCCCAGCACTTTGGGAGGCCGAGGCAGGCGGATCACGAGGTCAGGAGATCGAGACCACGGTGAAACCCTGTCTCTACTAAAAATATAAAAAAATCAGCCGGGCGTGGTGGCGGGCGCCTGTAGTCCCAGCTACTCGGAGAGGCTGTGGCAGGAGAATGGCGTGAACCCGGGAGGCGGAGCTTGCAGTGAGCCGAGATCGCGCCACTGCACTCCAGCCTGGGCGGCAGAGCGAGACTCCGCCTCAAAAAAAAAAAAAAAAAAAAAAAAAAAAAAAAAAAAAAAAATCATGATATTAGTACTTGAACTACTAGTTTGGGGAACAAGAGACGATGGTGCAAAGACCTGATCACTAGTCTCTATAAACCCCTTCTGTCCTAAAGAAGTTCAGAATGATAAGCTTTGAGGGTATGGCCAAACAACTCCTCTTGCATTTTGCAAAACAGACCTGTTCTTAAACTGCTTCAAGATATTTTTAAACATTTGTCTTTAATATTTTTTCTTGAATAGGTAATATATTCAAAATTCAAAAATTACGGAAGTGTCGGGCGTTGTGGCTCATGCCTGTAATCCCAGCACTTTGAGAGGCTGAGGTGGGCGAATCACTTGAGGTCACGAGCTGAAGACCAGCCTGGCTAACATGGTGAAACACCGTCTCTAATAAAAATACAAAAATTAGCCGGGTGTGGTGGTGGGCGCCTGTAATGCCAGCTACTCAGGAGGCTGAGGCAGGAGAAGCGCTTGAATCCAGAAGGCGGAGGTTACAGTGAGCCAAGATCATGCCACTGCACTCCAGCCTGGATAACAGAGGGAGACTCCGTCTCTAAATAAATAAAGAAGGAAAGAAAATAAAAAAATTAAAAATTACAGGGCTGGGCGTGGTGGCTCACACCTGTAATCCCAACACTTTGGGAGGCCGAGGTGGGTGGATCATGAGGTCAGTTGTTTGAGACCAGCCTGCCCAACATGGTGAAACCCCGTCTCTACTAAAAATACAAAAATTAGCTGGACATGGTGATGCACGTCTGTAATCCTAGCTACTCAGGAGGCTGAGGCAGGAGAACTGCTGCAACCCAGGAGGCGGACATTGCAGTGAGCTGAGATCACGGCACTGCACTCCAGCCTAGGCAACAGTGCAAGGGCGAGACTCCATCTCAAAAACTAAAATAAAATAAAATGAAAAATTACAGGCTGGGCCCGGTGGCTCACGTCTGTAATCCCAGCACTTTGAGAGGCCGAGGCGGGCGGATCATGAGGTCAGGAGTTCGAGACCAGCCTGACCAACATGGTGAAACCCTGTCTCTACTAAACATACAAAAAAATTAGCTAGGCGTGGTGGCACGTGCCTGTAATCCCAGCTACTCAAGGGACTGAGGCAGAAGAATAGCTTGAACCCAGGAGGTGGAGGTTGCAGTGAGCCGAGATTGCGCCATTACACTCCAGCCTGGGCGACAGAGCAAGACTCAGTCTCAAAAAAAAAAAAAAGAAAGAAAGAAACATAACAAAAGGATATATTGTGAATACGTCCATCCCCATTCTCCATAAAAAACATCATTGGGCCTGGCGCGATGGCTCATGCCTGTAATCCCAGCACTTTGGGAGGCCGAGGAGGGCAGATCACGAGGTCAGAAGATAGAGACCATCCTGGCTAATATGGTGAAACCCCGTCTCTACTAAAAATACAAAAAATTAGTCGGGCATGGTGGTACGTGCCTGTAGTCCCAGCTACTCAGGAGGCTGAGGCAGGAGAATGCCGTGAACCCGGGAGGCAGAGGTTGCAGTGAGCCGAGAATGCACCACTGTACTCCAGCCTAAGTGACAGAGCAAGACTCCATCCCCCCAAAAAATAAAAGAAAATAATCAGCTGGGCGTGGTAGCTCACGCCTGTAAGTCCAGCACTTTGGGAGGCTGAGGCAGGAGGATCATTTCAGCCCAGGAGTTCAAGACCAGCCTGGGCAACGTGGCAGAACTCTTATCTTTAAAAAAAATACAAAAATCAGCCAGGCATGGTGACCTGTAGTCCCAGCTACTTGGGAAGCCAAGGTGGGAGGATCACTCAAGCCCGGGAGGCAGAGGTTGCAGTAAGCCAAGATCTCGCCACTGAACTCCAGCCTGAACAACAAAGTGAGACCTTGCCTGAAAAACAAAAACAGGCTAGGCGGGCTGGGCGCGGTGGCTCACGCTTGTAATCCCAGCACTTTGGGAGGCCGAGGCGGGCGGATCATGAGGTCAGGAGATCGAGACCACAGTGAAACACCGTCTCTACTAAAAATACAAAAAAAAAATTAGCCGGGCGTCGTGGCGGGCGCCTGTAGTCCCAGCTACTCGGAAAGGCTGAGGCAGGAGAATGGCGTGAACCCGGGAGGCAGAGCTTGCAGTGAGCCGAGATTGCGCCACTGCACTCCAGCCTGGGCGACAGAGCGAGACTCCGTCTCAAAAAAAAAAAAAAAAAAACAGGCTAGGCACGGCGGCTCACGCCTATAATCCCAGCACTTTGGGAGGCCAAGGTAGGCAGATCACTTGAGGTCAGGAGTTCCAGACCAGCCTGGTCAACATGGTGAAACCCTGTCTCTACTAAAAATACAAAAATTAGCTGTGCACGGTGGCACATGCCTATAGTCCTAGCTACTTGGGAGGCTGAGGCAGGAGAATCACTTGAACCTGGGAGGCGGAGGCTGCAGTGAACTGAAATCGCACCACTGCGCTCCAGCCTGAGTGACAGAGAGAGACATCTCACACACACACACAAAAAACCATTTCTTTCCTTCTGTAAATATCACATATATGCAAATCCACCCATCCATATTTCTGTATATGTTCTATTAGCCCCCTCAAATATTAAATGGTAAAAGAAACACTTATTGTTTATGTGGTATCAAAATTATTTAACGATGCCAATTGAAAAAACACAAATACTTCCTGTTTAAAAAAATACAAAGTCAACTTAAAATTATTTATTAGTGGATTATATCTTCTTTGCATTATGTTTGGAAATTCTCCTCTGTCATCAAGGTGAGTTCTGATCATTTCATTTAATTTTCTCAATGACTCAATGACATAATTAGGCAAATAATGTACATAACACACTTTGCTCGCCACAGTAAATGGCAATTTCAATACCCTTACCTGGAATACTCCTGGTCAAATCAAAGAATGCTAAAACATAAAGCAGGAAATAAAATTTTCCCAAATGCTGCCCTGGCGCGGTGGCTCACACCTGTAATCCCAGCCATTTGGGTGGCTGAGGTGGCAGATCACTTGAGGCCAGGAGTTCCAGAGCAGCCTGGCCAACATGGCAAAATACCATCTGTACTAAAAATACGAAAATTAGCCAGGCATAGTGGTGTTCGCATGTAGTCCCAGCTACTCCGGAGGCTGAGGCAGGAGAATCGCTTGAACCTGGGAGGTGGAGGTTGCCGTGAGCTGAGATCACGCCACTACACTCCAGCATGGGCAACAGAGTGAAACTCCATCTCAAAAAAAAAAAAAAAAAAGTTTCCCCAAATGCTAAACACTAATTCAAATCAAGATCACAATAAGGCGAGGCACGCTGGCTCATGCCTGTAATCTCAGCACTCTGGGAGGCCAAGGTGGGCAGATGACCTGAAGTCAGAAGTTCAAGACCAGCCTGCCCAACACGGTGAAACTCCGTCTCTACTAAAAGAAATACAAAAACATAGCTGGGCGCGGTGACTTGCTCCTGTAATCCTAGCACTCTGAGAGGCTGAGGTGAGTGCATCACCTGAGATCAGGAGTTCAAGACCAGCCTGGCCAACATGGTGAAACCTTGTCTCTACTAAAAATACAAAAATTAGCCGGGCTTGGTGGTGGGTGCCTGTAATCCCAGCTACTCAGGAGGCTGAAACAGGAGAATTGCTTGAACCCGGGAGGCGGAGGTTGCAGTGAGCTGAGATCGCGCCACTGTATTCCAGCCTGGGCGACAAGAGCAAAACTCCATCTCAAAAAAAAAAAAAAAAAAAAAAAAAAAAAAAATCCACAATAAATACAGACCCATGGACCTTTTGCTTCTTCAACTCACAAAACCACTTTGCTTCCAGTCCCTAATTACTAACCTGGAGCTTAGTCAGCATGCCAGGGCTCTCTGATGGAGGCCCAGGGATCACCTCTGGCTCTTCTTCCACCTCCTCAAAACGGGGTATTCGTCGCTTCTTTACTCCTGATGATTCTTTAGAGATCTCAGAGTCATCACCAAACACCTCCTAAGGGAACCCAAGATGAAAGAAAAGCTGTATCCCTCCCTGTGGGGAGAAGGGAAGAATTTTCCTAGCCCCTACCAGCATCTTCTGGCTATTCCCAGGGGAATATGACACAACCTTGCAAATAGCCACCTGCCAGAAGCAGGGTCTACTAGACTCTCCACCAAGTGGACCATCTCACCCAACTTCAACATTCTCCTAATCCAGTCAAACAAATTTCATTCCCATGTTCTTATAAATGTTCCCATCTCAAGGTCTTTGCAATTGCTACTGCCCACATTTATAATGATTTCTCTCAAATTTTCCACAACCCCTGTTCCAAATCCTGCCTAAAACTCACCTCCTCCAAGAAGTTTTCCTCATTATAACCTTATCCCACTCTGATTAAACTTTTGTTTCACATTCTCTTAGCACGTAAGAGCTTGGTTCATATTAGGTTAAATTACATTGCTGATATTCTGTTTGATAAGTGTTAAGTATTTCAATGTTAGTATAGTTTTTCCAACTAAGTCTAAGCTCTTCCAGGATAGGGGCTTTCTCTTTCTTCTTCAGTAATCCCCATTAACCCTTTGTTTTCATCAAACAATGGGAACTCAAATATGATGACTAATTTGCAAGGTGAATTTAACAGGACCGAGAGTGGCCAACTGGAAGGGACAATGGGAAAAAGCAAATGTACACACCGGTGGTAGGCTTTGGGTGACATCCCCTCTTCACTAGGAGGGCTCGTGTTTTGCAAGGACATATCCTCGGCCAGGGGCGAGCGCTTCCTGGAACTCCTACAGTTCAAGAAAAAGGACTCTCCCATAATATATTGTGTGGGGTGGGGACCTGAATGGACCAAAAATGGGACCCGTATCCCAAGGCTATCTAGACACCTCCTTCAAGAAGCCATTTTTATTAATCCCACCCAATGTAGTCACTTCATTCACAGCATGCCCTCAGCACTCATACAGAAGTATGCCCTACTGGCCAGGCGCAGTGGCTCATGCCTGTAATTCCAGCACTGTGGGAGGCTGAGGCGAGCAGAGGTCAGGAGTTCGAGACCAACCTGATCAACATGATGAAACCCCGTCTCTACTAAAAATACAAAAATTAGCCAGGCATTGTGGCATGTGCCTGCAATCCCAGCTACTCAGGAGGCTGAGGCAGGAGAATCACTTGAACCTGGGAGGTGGAGGTTGCAGTGAGCCAAGATTGTGCTACTGTACTCCAGCCTGGGTGACAGAGTGAGACACACCCTCCAAAAAAAAGAAAAAAAAAAAGAAGTATGCCCTATTGTGACCAATAATCTTCACTGTACAGATCTGTGTATACTGTGGATCAATCATTCCACCTTAAATATAACAAAATTCAATTCAACATAGGTCTGAAATTCTAGAACCAACCCTAAAATTTACATGAAACTGCTACTTAGATTTTATAATACGTGAATATATATTTTGTGATACCCCTGCCTCTTCTAAACTGCAACTCCTGGGCTCAAGAGATCCTCTTGCCTCAGCTTCCCAAGTAGCTAGGATTACAGGCACATGCCACAGTGCCTGACAAATTACAAATTGTTTCAAAGCAAGGACTATCTCTCCTTCTCTGATCACCCTACAATGCTCCAAACACAAAGGGCACAAATCTCTCTGGTTTTTTTTTTTAGTTCCATAGCCTGGCCAGGGGACCAAGCAGACATTACTTATTCACTCTTTTCCCTCAGGAAAAGTAATGGGATAGCCAAGGTATCAAAAGAACTTTGGAAGGTTTGATAGGAGTCACAGAACATTTTTTTTTTCTAAAGAGAGATACTGGGAAATGAGTAGAAAGATAGGCTACTTGATACTGCTAATACTGAAAGAGGCCAGGATCAGTCGGCAACTACAGAATAAAAAGTGTAGTAGTTAAGGGGTACTGACAACTCCTCCAAGTGTTTCACTCATGGCACCAGAGGACCAGCAATATGCCATAGAGCAAATGGTAAGCTCTCAAGAATATAATAAATAATAGTTATTTTTTGGTATTCTATCTACAAGTGCATTGCAGAGAAACCTCTACAAAGAGGCAACAATGAGGTCTACAGCTCAGGTACCAGTGGAGTCACAACTTATTAGGCCTCAAATAAATCAAACATAAAATCTTAGAGCAATCAGTTTATAAGTAACAGTAAGAAGGAAAAAAAGGAAATATGGAGAAACATGAGAACCAAAATTCCTGTTATCTAAAAAAAAGACAAAGCTGCCAATTATTTCTTTGGATATTTCAACCCATGAACTTAGAGGTAGTTCAGATGGTGATGACACAAATTCACCTCTCCTACTTTAATGTCTAAGTACCTCTCTTCAACATTTGCTGCTCTAAATAGAGGATATCAGCGTGTGAACTGGTAAGCTCAGTAACTCTGTTACCATTCAAAACAGTCCTGAGCTCATTAGACAGTAAATTGTAACCTACCTTTAGCTCTCGTTTTCTGCTCCTGTCACTGCTAGACTTGGAATGCCTAGAGCTTCGGCCTTCCTCCACAGCCTCAAACAGTTTGTCCACAAATCGGAGAGTAGAATCATCAAGAAAAGGTTTCAGATGATCTGACAGGAAGAAAGGCGGTGGTAGGGTTGGAAAGGTAAGAGTACATAGTGTAATACTAGGCCTATAACAGGTACCAACACTGGAATTTTATTCCCAGGAGTGAAACAAACTTTAAGTTTTTTGTAGGATTCTCATCTCTCTTACATTGAATGACCTTGCCCTGTGAGGTGAAAATAGTTATAATTTTTTGGAGTGGGAAGTGGTGCAGTCAGAGCAAACTGTTTACGTTGAACATCAAGTTTAAGATGAATAACCACCCTCACCTTTCCCAAATAGCAAGTTGTAGAAGACTACCATTAACAAAATCTACCTCCTTCAAGCTTTTTCATGTATTTCATAAAGATTTTTATATGTTGAGATGTTCAATCTGAATCTGAATATGCCCTATCTGACGTAAGCACACTGCCTAAGTAAATCTAACTTAGGTGACTCAGTATGGTAGCCAAAGAAGATTTAAAATCTATCACGAATAACATAAAAAATAAGCAATAAGAGAAAAAGCAAATTATTATTTAGCCTATTTTCACTATAATATAGGTGAAAATAAAATATGGCCTGCCCTTTTTTTAGATGTTCCCAACAGAGAGAATTTTGGGGAAGTTCAAAGCAGTGTTTGGGGCCACCCTATATGTTAAGACAAAAGATGCAGAAAGGTACATACCAGCTGCCTTCTTCTTGTCCATGCCCTTCCCCACACAGTTCAATGCTGCTGTGACCACCGTAGGCTCTGAGAAACCCAGGACCCTCTTCACTGTCTTCTCTATCCATGGTTTCAGCTCATCCAGCTCCCTCTTTGACAGTGCCATTTTTCAGGAAAAAGAGAACAATAGCTCAAACAGGACTCAATACTACACCTAAAAAAAAAAAAAAAAAAAGAGACAAGTTAGAGATTAAGAAAAGACTAACGTGGGCTGGGTGCAGTGGCTCACGCCTGTAATCCCAGCACTTTGGGAGGCCAAGATGGATGGATTGCCTGGGGTCAGGAGTTCGAGACCAGTCTGGCCAACATGGTGAAACTCTGTCTCTACTAAAAACACAAAAAAATTAGCTGGGCATGGTGGCATGTGCCTGTAATCCCAGCTACTCAGGAGGCTGAGGCAGGGGAATAACCAGGGAAGTGGAGCTTGCAACAAGTCAAAATCACACCACTGCACTCCAGCCTGGGCGACAAAGCGAGACTCTCTCTCAAAAAAAAAAAAAAAAAAAAAAAAGACTAAAATGATCCAGGGAAATGGTTAGTACATCAGGAATGCATTCCCCACCCCTATTCTCAATCCCTAGACAAGTTTTTCCAACTTATTTGAAGGCTAATATTTTCCCCAAGAACCGTATCTCAAAGCAGAAAGAAATCCCATTTGATTTTTAACTCTAACTCTTAAGTTGATCAATGAAATCTGCGGAATAAACAAACTGTGAATAAGCTAAGTCTGAGAAATTAGTTCTAGCTTCTTTCTTGATCCTGTCATATCAACAAGGACTTGCAAACCTAGTAACACTAAAACAGAACTAAAAAAGCCCATCCAGAGGCCAGCTTTTCCATTCTCCCTACTTCCAGGCAGGCATTCCCTAACCCAACCCTGACTTATGTAGGATTCCCTTCTTTTAAGGTATGCAAGTAAAAGAGGGTTTATCCAGGTCAATCATCCTAGATATTAAATTAAATTTCATGATCTTTAAGAATGTTCTGTCACATTTCTCTGTGGTCATATTCATCCCAGTGGGAATTCTGCATACAGGTAATTATCATGTTCAATCTACAGGGTCTCCATCAGCTGACTTGATGATCCTTCAGTTCAGAAAAGAATACCCTCATTTTTCTTTTGAGACAGAGTCTCACTCTGTCGCCCAGGCTGGAGTGCAGTGGCGTAATCTTGGTTCACTGCAACCTCCATCTCCTGGGTTTGCTTGATTCTCCTGCCTCAGCCTCCCGAGTAGCTGGGACTACAGGCATGCACCACCACGCCTGGCCAATTTTGTAGTTTTAGTAAAGATGCGGTTTCACCATACCAGCCAGGTAACTCCTTACCTCAAGTGATCTGCCCACCTTGGCCTCCCAAAGTTCTGGGATTACAGGCGTGACCCATTGCACCCATCTCTACTAAAAATACAAAAATTAGCCAGGTGAGGTGGTGGTGGGCACCTGTAACCCCAGCTACTTATGAGGCAGAGGCAGGAAAATCACTTGAACCCAGGAGGCGGAGGTTGCGGTGAACCAAAATCATGCCACTGCACCCCAGCCTGGGCGACAGAGTGAAACCGTGTCT